>NC_088982.1:14986173-15357840 GCF_963932015.1 Anas acuta | reverse complement strand
TTTATGTATACACTGAAAATAGCAACAACAATAAAAATAAGCTTTTTGTAGCAGACATATTCCATCTTCACTATTTTGCTACCTTTGGTAAATTACTGGGGCAGATCTTGAAGTTAAAAACCCATGTTTAGAAATAAGTGCACGCTTCACCCACTAAATATAGCAGCAGACTGTGTGCCCCTACGCAAAAACATTCTCATATCTAGTTTTAACTTTACATATAAAAATAACTTGGAGAAAATACAAAAAAACATTTTATTTTAACATGAAAATATCACAAAAATTAGTAAGCCTGAGATGTAGGGTTTTGGTGAAAAACAAGAGGCTTGTAGTGTTTTGGCTGCTGATAAAGATGCATGTATTGATAGCTGGGGTGAAAAGCAGAAGAATGCACTTATTTCTTCTGCATGTCAGTATCTTCAAACACAGTAAGCCACATGCACCCTTCTTTCCTTATGTAGATGCTGGTTCACCATGTTTAATTCCAGCGGAAGTGGATCTGACGTGGGCGGTCAGCCCCCTCCTTTACCAATGGCTTATGGAATTCACGTCCTGCACGGGAGTGGATATTTGCCCAACAAAACTCACAGTAATACTGCAGGCAAGTGACATTGGCACAAAAGAAAGGAGCAAACTTTCCACCACATCGTGCACCCTGGCATTCATCACACATCTGGTCATCCAACACATATGGCTTTACCTCCACCTGTTGGAGTAAAACAGACACAATTCCAGTTAATAGCTATTATTCCTGATTAAAGATATTTGAGTGTGTTCAGGTTTTTCTCCTTTGCCAGAAAAGAAAAAGTCTGAAATCAGCTACATTTATGTCTTTATTTAATTCACAGTTTTTTATTCTGTTTGCCATTTATCAGCTACTGATCTATCCACACCAGAAAACTAAACAGTTCAAGGTGGACCTACAGAAATACACTAAATATGTAATTAATGTCTGCGTCAGAACCTCCGCTTAATTTATTCTGGAAAGACACTCCTGGCAAATGATAAAATAGAAGTATGTGTAGAAAATAAACCAGCAAGTACAAAGCTCTCCAAACTAATCTCATCAGTTCCCAAATATAACCCAAAATGAAACCCAATTTTATGCTGTTTAGAAAATAATAAACATACAAGAATGTAACCATTATTACATTAACTTTTTTTTTTAAAAAAGCAAGAAGTCTCTGCATGCACTACCCTTGCATGCAAGTTAAAAGTACTTCCAGCAGACTGGAATATAGACCTTCTAGCACTCCTGTCCTCTGTAATTTCATTCCCAATTTCTAATACAGTCAATATATGGTCAGATTTGGAGCTTCAGATCTTGGTCATCTATTGCTTTCCCTTTTTATGGCTTTGAGCTGTATAGGAATTTGCATTCAACATGATTCTGAAAATATTTTTAAAAGACCATTTTGCATGTCTACAGACTGCTAGGAACACCTGTCTTACACAGCTTTTTTCCCAAACTCATCTGACTGCCAGAGTGGAAAAGTGGCAGGAGTCCAGTGGCAAATTTGCATTATGTCTCTGCATAACTGAACTGTTACAGACTGCGCTCAAACAGGAAGAAGAACTTCATAATAAAACACAAAATGAGTTGACTCCATTATTAAGGAATGTATTGTAGTCTTCCACATTTTCCTTACTCTTTTTTAAAGACAGTATTTTCTGACTTTTGTTGGTAAAGAGGTATTCTAGTTTATACTAAAACTCATCACTGTACAAGGATTTTACCTGAGATACTACTACTTGTTAAGAATCCTACACATAGACATTGAGTTTGTGTACCATACTCAGACAGAATGTTTGAAATAGAAAGAACTTCAAAATAAAGTGACATTTTTCTATCGTATTTCCAGAGCTACAAACTACAGCTACTCATCACCCAAATGTTTTGCAAAAGAATAGTCTTCACGTTCCTAGCTTCAGAAGTAGATGCATACTTGACATGTCAAGCAAATATCCGTCTGAAAAAAAGAGTGTGCTTCTTCCAACAGTATACATTCAGTACAAACTCTACTTATTACTTCACTATGATGACCTTCCTTATCAGAAGTTACTCAAACTTTCCAAAAACCAGCTACTTTATGCAGTAATTCTGACTGTGGTTCAAAATTGCTGAAAGCATGAAGCACCACGAATTGCACACTTTGGTGCATTGATACACCAAGTTTAGTATGAAGATGATTTCAAATGTATTAGATACATATTTTGGGGAATGGAAATATCACATGAAGTGGATGTAGACTGCTGGCATATGAAAGTTAACAATGCTTAAAAGAATTGTTTGGACCTGAAACGCCAAATGAGTTTCAATGAAATGTTTGGAGATGAACTTTCATATATGATGGAACAGGATGAGGAGCACTTTGCTGAAGAAAAACATCTGTTAGAGAAACTAAACATAGCTGCATCAAAAGAACTGGAGAGAAGCTACAGAATACTTAGGTAGGGAAGAAGTTAAGATCACAGACAATGTCTGTAAAGTCACTGTGACAGTAAGTTTTCCTATTAAGGTAGGAAAAGGTATATGCTAAAAAATGCTATAAATACTTTCAACTGAAGCTCAGAAGGATAAATAGGGGCATTGCAAAAATTTAACAATGAAAAAATGACTTTTGCACAGATAAAAAAAAAGTTATGAAAAAAATGTGGAAAGACAGCACATCTACAGAAACTGGATACAACTGGCAATAGAAAGGCTACCCTAAGGTGAAGTGTAAAATGGTCTGCCTCCAAGATTGTACTGAAACGTGTCGTGCATTGCTTAACTGGCCAGCGTGTATTCGTATCTCAAACGAAGGCAGAACCTGAAGTAGGGTTGCCTCCTGCATTTGTAAAATGTTCTTCATATTAATGGACATAACAGAGCTATATAAACAGGTATATAAATAACAGGACTGAACATATGATTTAGATATAGAGAAAATCCTTTAAAAATTGCATTATTGAAAAACCTCTGGCAAGTGAAGAGAACAGTTCATAAACCCTCTCCATCATGATATGGTTTAGAGACAAATTTGATAAAATATTTAGATTTGGCCTTGCTGTATATTGCAAATAAAGCACCTCAGGGACAGCAGGCATTTTGAAGGAAGAAACATCAAGGAAGATAACAAAGATGCCTGAATTATGGAGCTTAAGGAACTAGTTGCTAAAAAAAATTAGTTTTCAAGAATTAGAAAAGGAACACTATAGAAACACCATGAATCCTTGAATCATAAGAATTAAAAAAGCAACTATGAGCATTTAGATAGTTACAGAGAAAGCCAAATCTGCAGATACTACTTATACGTGGGGTAGGGCCTGTTATTTTGGGGTGGGGCAGGGGTGTAATAGTGATTGAAGTTTAACTTCAAATATTTAATTGCTGTTTGCATAAATTAAGTATCATGGATACAACTCAAATTACGTGCTTATGAACTCTAATAACTCAGGGTAGATTCTATGTGTTTGTTTGTTTTTTAATTGTCCGTTTTCCAAGTGGCCTGCTGCAGATGCCTGCCGTTTTAATAACGGGCATTTTTCCTGTTATGGAACTAGTGAAAAGTTAGAACTAAAAACTAACAAAAGTCTGTACAGAACAAACACAGCTGTAAGTCACAAGAACACCATCAGTCCCACCAGCAAAATATAGCCATCACATCTGGATCTGGAGACCATCCATGTTCAGACCTGCTCACCCTCTGGAAAGGATCATGCTTGGGGATTTCATCTCAGTAGGCAACTGGTACCCGAGACACATGTAAAGGCTCCATTGCTCTGCCTATGTGAATGGAGAGAAGCCACACTCCACCTCCCTACAGCAGACTTTAGTTAACTGTACTACTTTCTTCTTCCTATGTCTTTGATCTGTAGAGGAGACTGGACCTTGAACTACTTACTCAATCCTTCCTCCTCTAAGGCATTTTTTTTTTTTTTTTAAACAGAACACCTATTAATACCACTGACTACCTCTGCAGCTCTTGACACCTGAACTAGTGACACTTCAAACTGACATAATTTAGATGTCAGTCTTCTTTGCTACTTTCATACTTCTAATTAAGAGCAACAAAGTGGACTAGTCTTCTTAGAAGTTAGTTTTACTTCAGCTAGCGATAGGCATCTATAGCAACCAGAAACACACATTGGTAAATACTCAAGGCACGCTTAAACAGAAAGGATAAGACATTTCACATATTAAGTGTCAAGTCTGATTGATTTTCCAAAGTGCTGAGCACTGATAATTATGGCTGAAATTAATGGCAGCTGCAAATCAGAGCTAGTCTGAAACCAACGAATAACAGAGTTTCCTACAAATGACAGAGGAATTATCACAGTATTTGGTTTCATTAGAATAAGGGATGGAAAAAGATTTTCAAATCCTTTGCCCACGCACAACAAAACCAGGAACTTCAGAATGGAAAGAACATATGGCCTAACATATGTCCAAGGAACAAACTGCTGCTTCGTGGAATGCGTGTTGTTTGTTCAGGGGCATTCGCGGTTTAACTCTTGGGACCTGTGGAGCTACAGGAATACTAAAAGAGATGTTGGAGCTGGCATAAAAGCCAATCAGAATGCAACATCACTGCACCCTGAGAGCTCTCAAATATCTAAAAACAAGCAAACAAATTTTGTGTAACTTACTCGTTTATCTATATCGCCATGCTGAAGTTGAACAAACCGAGCACTGATGGCAGCAATGTAACTCTGCTGATTGGAAAAAGCAACACGTCCAGCACCTTTTGGGTATTTCAGCTCAGGGTCAGTATCAATTCCTGCGTAACAAACTCCACCGTACAGACGGTCCATGATCATAGCCAATTCCACTATTAGGAAACAAAATAACATTCACTTAAATTGTTCCTACTGTACAAACTTTAAATAGTATGCTTGTATTTAAAAATAGTAGAAAAGTTAATTTTAGTAATTAATTCTGCAACAACTTATGTAACAGTAATAACAAGAAATAGAAAACCATATGAATTAAGTTTGAAATACTCAGCAGACAGATCTTTCATGCTGTGGCTACATACACCCAAGGAACAATGGAATTGAAAGAACTTGCAGTCCTTGATAACCTGGAACTGAAATTCCAGGGCAGTTTTCTTCAAGGGATTACAGCAAAACACTTTTTGGGCAGGCATGGAATGCAAGCTGCGTAAAATAGATCCACATGCCACAAATTCCTTGGTCCTTGTTCTTTGGCTGTCCACATGCTCTATGTCCTCCTTGAATTTAAAGATGTAGTTAGCATCTTTTCAAGAGCCATGTAGAGCTTGATAATCTCCACAGCATGACACATCACAGAAACCCAAGTTCGTAGAACCAAAATTCTCAAATTTCCCAAACACATGTTTTACCAAATCTCTAGTATTAGTTTACACTGAATTCAGTTTTGCAATTCATTTAGGTGGAAAAGACTTTTTTCAGAATTAGTATCCTCTGTATTAGGATATAAAGTTGTCGGCAGCCATTGATTTTCAATATTTTTTCGAAAAGCCTGCTAAAGTTTTACTGCTTTTCTGAAGGCATGATTCTTATTTCACAGTGCCATAAAGGTTTCATTTTCACATATACAGGCAACTGCAAAGCTAAACATAAGAATGTGCCCATTAAATTTACCACAGACATTCGGCAAAGTAATCTTGAGTATTTGGACTGAATTTACAGAAAATTAATGTGTAGTTGGAATATACTACGTTTACGCTCATGTACAGAGCTTGTAATACAGTCAAAGCTATAGTCTCAAAAGTGAAATAACAGAAAAGCTTTAGTATTGTGGGTCCAAGATATAAAAAAATAGAATTCTTTATACCCATCAAATTTGCGCTATCACTTCGTGATTTTCTCACACCTCCTATATGAAAGCTCATTTTTCTGTAAGAATACAACTTTGTACAAACTATGGAAGACTAATCAAGTCCAGAAGTCATTCTAAAAGAATCTGGGGTTTGAAATTCTGCATGCTGTGCTTCAACTTCCAACATTCACTTTAACCTACTTACTAGGAAGGCCTCCATAAAATACTGTAAAAATCTACTGCAGGCAATCTCACAAAGCAAACTGTCAAGGGTTGCAGATCAACCATTTCACAGCTACAGAAATAACTAAATTTTCCTCCGTGCACTTCAACAGTCTAGAAAGAGTCCCACAATCTTGCATAGCGTTGTGACATAGCAACTGTGCTAGCTGTCTGAATTTCTTCCCTTTTCCCTTTATTTCTTACTCATTACCTATGTTTTTCCTTATCCATGTTAGCCACCTGAGAGTAGCAGAAGAGTAGCTGATGTACAATATCAAGTAAGTACAAGTAGAGCTCCACTCATGGAGCATGGTACAGATGTTTTTGCAGCATTATTTTAAATATAAAAAAATAGCACTTTTGCTAATAAGATGAATGTATTTTCTACAGCTTTAGACACGTAGCAGCTTCCAGTAAATCTAAAAGATGAACAGTAATTTTTAGGCAACACCAGATGAAAACAATTAATACTGTAGTATGGTTATAACTATCAAGGCAGTCTTTTATATCTACATACCTATAACTATCTATATGTATCTATATGCAATTATGCATGATTTGAATTATTTCCAATAATCTCCCACTTCTAAAAACAGTCACAATTCATACGCACCAGCTCTTAATGGTCGAGGGACTCCTCCAACAAAAATTGTTTTTCGAGGATCAAGTGGCTGGGAACCGTCCATCACAAAGTCACTATCACTTAGATTCCAGGGACGGATCTGAACCTATTAAATACGAATGGTATATTTATATGGTGCATTAAAGAAAATGGTGTGCTACCCTAAGTTTCACTACAATGTGGATATGTGTTCATCAGCCTATATAAACTGTTAACAATCAAATAATCTTATTAGTTGAGCATGTCCGGATGCTCTGTTTTAATCCTATTAATTCAAAACACTACAGTTTTAAAATCATGACTGTTCCAGATGTTGAGTGCTGCCAATGGTAGTTTGCTTTTGATTATTTTCGTCATTGTCATTTCAAATGCAGCTTTAGACAGATGGCAGCCATAGCCTGCAGGCCATCTACTGTTTACTTACTGGCTTGTCCTTGATAGTAGGACTGGAAACACATAGATAGAGCTTTCCATCTTCTTCAATGCAGGCGTCAATCAGTGCCTGGACAGAACTCTCTTCTTGGAACAGGAGGAATGCATAACCTGGGGTGAAGAGAAAATTAAAAAAAAAAAAAAGATCATTTTTTTCTCATCTTTTCTTAATCATCTTTGCCAGTGACTTCTCCAACCAAATGTGCTTACTCCAAGTGTAAAACAAAGTGAAATAAATTCTTTGATATTAGTCATCTTCTTCACCTATGCGCTAACTTGATATATCAGTAGAACTCCAGGCAAATACTCCTATCCTTAAAAAAAACACCTGTCAAAGGAGACTAATAATCAAATAAAAGCAAACACTTCTGCTCTAACATATACTGGAAGTTTATGCTGAGCATCATTCATTGGCAGCAACAGACATTGTACAATGAAAATCCGACTTGGCACAAAGAACTAATCTCTATTCTAGAGATTAGATCAAAGTACTTTGTTACATAAGTGACCCAGCAAGCCTCCTAAACACTACAAAAATAGGAATGAAAATGCGTATTTAATGCTACAGTAAAAACAGTCAGCCAAGCAAAGAACCTCACACATTAGAATGTTTTAATGGCTACAGTATAATGATACATACAAAATGTGTTGCTTTACAGGTGCCCTGCAGTGCAATTAGGGTTGTATACAAAAATGGACTTTAAAAGGACCATAAATCCTCATTTTTTTCTGATGTTACTAGCAAGCGTGGAATTTTCACATGAGTTATGTTTTATTACTTGGATGGAAAAATAAATGCTGAAGCACCTGCTCTAGAATGGACTTGGCAAGAGGGAGCGTGGCTGCTTTACCAAGCCTTCTGGAAATGATGCTGATTTTCTGAGAGGCACTGCTTAATCCCTGGCAATTCCATACTGCAAACAGCGTAGGTCAAGGCAAAACCAGAGTAGGGTGCATCGTGATGAGCATTAATGAATCCATGTGTTAAGATGAATATAAGGTCAGAGAAACTAATGTACAACTAATTATAAATAATACGGGAGGAAAAGTAGGATTTAAATAAAAAGCTGCAAAGGCGTATGCTGGTGTTTCTAAACCCACACCTGATTCTCTTATCCCTCATATCATGGTCCCACCACAGCTGCCTACAAGGGACACATGATGAGGCTGTGTGTATGCTATACTTTTGTGTAAATCTTAGCTGGTTTCTTGAACAATTCTGCATGGAATCTTTGAGCTCTGGTTGAAGCATTTCCCAGTGAAATCCACTGTCATTAAAAAATATTATTCAGCAATGAAAAATCTGTTTAAATTAAGCTTAACCAGTAATTACTTAGACTCAAAATCTCTGTTTAATGCGTATAACTTTCCGTATTTATCTTGCAATTTAAAATTCACATATTGCCCATGTAAAACTCACTCACTGAATCAGGGTGTGTGCAGACTGGCACAGGTAAGTGATACCAGACCCACAGAACTCTCCTCGCTTGTGCAGAAGCCAAGTAAACACATTCCTGTTTGAATGGAGAGCCAGGACAAGAGCGATGGGAGCACAAAAACTTGATTAACCAAGGTGAGGGTTGAACGGACATCATACAAAGACTCGCAGCCAGCAGTGCACAAAATAATTTGCTGGGAGCTGATTTTTCATCACTCTTTATCCTAAATAAAGCATATCAAGGTTACTGCCATATAACTCCTGACACATAAATATAGTCCGTGTCCCCAGACGACCTACATCTGCATGTCTAAAGCTATTAATATGCTTAGCTGCGGGCTTGTGAAGAGATAGACAATTCCAACAGCAACTTGATGAGGGAACAGTTATGATTACTACATCCTACCACACCTGAAATAAAAGCAAGGAAAGCAAAACCAGAATTATACACTGTTTCCTCAACACTATCTGCAAAACAAGCCTGTGTTATCCCCACTTAATTTTAAGCACCAGAGAAACCTATGTTGTTCTATTCCCCTTTTGAAGACATGGAGAAACCTGGCACAGCCTTCAGTACCAAACTGGTCTGGCTGTGGTTTTGCAGCACAGCTCTTGTCCTTCGATGACTTAAAAGCCATTTTACATGTAGTTTGCCCCAAAGTACAGCCTGGAAGGAAATAACTAGTTCTCTTGGTGAAGAAACCTGGCTATAGAATATAATTTGCTCCAGGTCCAGCATTTATAGACATACGCAGCCAATGCCTCCCAGTGAAGGCAGGCTAGGCTCGCACAGACTGCATACAAACCACTCTTTGTCACTTGTCCTGTACCAGGGCACATTTCCGGGCACAGATCAATTATACGTTAGCCAGACTTCTGCAAAGAACACCACAGATGCCCAGACATCCAGGCTCTCTATTAATTAACTAGAAAGAGCTTGCAAAGGGAAATTACACTCTTAGGTACTTCATTTAGGTATCATAAATTAGGAAATTAGGACTCTTCTTCCTACAGCTACCAGATGCCAACGACTCTATGGCACAAACTTAACTCTCACCTCTTTCTGCTTTCTTATCATATGTCAAACTACTGTGTATGTTAAAAGTCTGCATATAGGTACAATGAGAAGGGTTTGTAGTAGTACATAACTACAATTACTATGTGGGATAGGAACTGTGAAACATGGTAGGGAGGTAGGGTGAAGAATAAGAGGTACTTTACCATAGAACTGCTTAACTCTCTAGTTCCTTATTTTTCTGGTGTACCACATCTGCCATATAACTAACAGCTTCATATCCAGTGGCAACGTAAGGCTGTTTACAACGGAAAAGAAAAGCTACTCTAATCGGATTCTCTGAAGGAAGCAGCTTCATGCCTTTGGGTCATGTGTACACCGACAGTAGCAGGTCACGATCAGGTATTACTTGCCGAGACCGATTGTAGGGTTTGTACATGGTTTGCAAGTGAAAAGTATTGGATGAAGCAAGTCTTATAAAAATGTCTTGTTCGTGTGTACCAGCATGTATGTCTTTTGTGGCAGACAAAGTTCTGGTAACCCCTGTTAGTGTTAGACTAACTGATGACTACATTCCTCTGCATTTTGCTGGAAGTGTTACTAATACTGCTTCTTCCAAAGGGAACAGGTAGGGGTGACTTTGATAATGTCATCTGCAGAAAATTACCTATAAGAACAGAGAAATATTTCTGGAGACTATAACTGGCTGTAGAACAACATTCCCTAGTATCTGCAGATACTGGAAATAGAAAACCCATCAGAAAAAAAATTGAAGAATCCTAGCTGTATTACCAAACGTTCTTAAGAATTAGAACAAAATAAAACAAACAGCAGCATGGCACTGTCCATACGAGCCAGCAGAGCTGTATTTTGTTTTATAGTTGGGTCCTACTGTTCCAACAGACTGTCCCCAGAGGAGAGCTAATGGCCTTAGTGCCAGTGCAATTCCTGCCCACAGGGTGCCGGTGCCATAGCTCAAAACAGCAAAAATCAGCGCAAGCTACAGGTTCATACTAACAAGTACATTTGATGATGGGAACAACTCACATTTGCGAAGATACGTGAATTCTAATCTACTCCTATTTAAAGAGATCTCATCACCATATTAATTAATCTTTAAAGCATAAATATTTTATGCAGTTTAGTCATCTCTGATTGAGAATTAGCTCCAAATTACACTTGAAGAAAGTGCAAACTGACACAGTTGCAATGCAGCTATTAGCAAAGGCACCTTCCAAGAAGGGGATGGTGATGCAGGATTCACGTCAATATCCAAACCCCAATTTCCATATTTCTACAGCCACTGCAGAAAGCTCCTCCTCTCACCAGCAGAGACCAAGTTAATGCAGTCAGGGGTGTCTGGGCAGTGACTCAGCTGACTGAGTAGGACACGGAGGTGTCGGGCATGATTTATCCCTGCAGTACTTTGCCTAACCTCCAGCTGCTGCTCCCCAGCGGCATGGGGCTTCAGTAGGTACCTCTCCACATTTGCCAGCCCTGTGTAAATCTTTCCAATATCCTCAGTTTGGGTAAATGAATCGAGCACAATGTGCTTATGTTACAGTGACCTGAATAGCCCTCTATACTCCAGTGACTCTATTGGCAAGATTCCCATTGATTAAAGGAAGCTCAGACACTAATCACACATGAAGACACCTACAGCTACTAGCCTGAATACATGGCTCAATCCTACCCAGGGACATCGAATAAGCTGATACCAAGTTCGGCAGAACACAGATGGACCTAGGGTTTTTTTCCTTAAACTAGAAACAGAACATTTTCAACCTATTTTTTTTTCAGTCAGTTGTAAATTAGCAGTTCATAACCTTGAATAAATGAAGCTACCACATGACTACTGGGAGAGAATGCAATGGGAACACCCAGATAATTAGAAAAAGCTGGAGTTACTCTTTCTTTAGAACAGATTATCCTTCGCGTTATATAGACTGTAAATAGTACAGAACACACGAACAACTAACTGGTCCTACTTTGAAAGGCCTTCTTTGGATCAGCATATCCTCAAGGCACCGCGTGGTTGTGAGCTTCATTACCGTGAGAACAGAGTCCTCACCTCAGCAGGTCGCTTTGAACACGTGTGAGGTTTCATAAAACAGTGTATTTGCCAACTCACCAATAACAGGAGTTATGATAAACAATGACAAGGTAGATGGGGAGGAATTCCTGATTACAGCTGGCAGATCGCTTACTGACTTTGTACTTTGATCTCAACATAATCATTTTTTTTTCTGCTTCACAAAGGAGTTTCCTTCTAAAGTTAGTGTGAAGTGTTTTAAATTCCTGCTTTCTTCAGGCCCAATTTTGTGGTGAACCAATACAAAACGTAATTAGTTAAGAAAAGACAGTTGGTGTTTCTCAGGAGGCAGCCAGCCTTGACTGATCAGTACACTTTTTGTATTTCTTCAAGCAAAGAAATACTTATTATTAACTTGGCCTTCCCTCAGGACTTTCCATAAGCAGAGAGCCTGGAAGGAAGCACAGCTTGGAAAACTTAACAAGAATATTAAAAAAAAAAAAAAAAAAAGCAAAACAAACAAATAAAAAAACAGGCTGCATCTCTTCACCACAGAGAATACTATTGCGTAGAATAGCCCAGAACCAGATAATGCTGAGATGTCTTTGGAGAGTAATACTATTTCAAATACCTAACGAGACTGGACAAAAATAGATATACATTGGATTAGCTCCATGCAGGGTAATAAACTAGTCATTGAAGATTAAAAGTGCAAAAAAATTGAAGTCCTTCTGCTAATATATGTTGCTTATATTGGTAATTACTGGTCAGGCTCAAATATTTCTTAGCATTTAGCCTATTTTTATCAGTTTTAGACATCTTATTAAATATATATACACAGTCCTTGCCTGAACAAGTAACACTCAAATATGTAAGACAAATTTCTATGATATTTTATAGCAAAATAATCACAGTTCCTATCTGGTGCAGTGAAAGAACCAGATATAAACACAGTTCAACAGTTAATAGTAAATTATATTTCCAGTGTAGCTACAAAGAGAAACCTACGCTGTATTTTAAATGTGCCAGGCTACTGTCACATTACAAAGCGATGCTGAATACTGTAGTAAACTGATAATTAGACTCAAGTTTTAATTGTTATCAAATTTCAAATAAGGATCAGTTAATCAGGTGAAATCAACGCTTTGTATGCGTTTCTGAATTAATTACATCAAGAGACTAATTTTAATTAAATAAGCTTTAATCTACATTCTCTGCTTTTAAGAAGGTCCGCTTAGAATATACATAAATATATATATTTACTATGGTAATAATACATTTTCCAGCTATACAAAGAGCTTTTTTAAACCAGGAAGTCTGGAAACGTATCCTTAAGATGTTCAAATTCTGGGACAGGACTATCTCCTTGGAAATTATTGCCAGAACTCATTCCTTTCAGTGAAGAATATATTAGACCTTTCCTTTTCGATATATTGATCAAAGACTCTGTGAGTTGCCTCTCCCTCAGTTCCTCTAGAATTTCTCTTGGTAAATTATGAAAGGAGCTGTACTCCTTAGGATAGTTAAATTTAGTTAGACAGTAGTTTTGTGTATCAGGCTGACAATCAAAAAAGCCAAAGTCTCTTTGTCTTTGAATTTCCATATGGTGTTCATAATAACTATTCAAGTACTTTCAATTCCTTTCCTAACTCTTCAGATGACGATCTGGGAAAATATTCCTGTCTTTTTGGCAGCATTGATGATCAGATAAATAACTGAAGAATCAGTTTATAAAGGCATTGTATGCCCATATTCATTACTTCCAAGGAAGGAAGGAATGGCTGCATTTGCTACAAAATGAATAACCTCTGGATCAGATTTTTGCATTTATTTTATATGTACTAATACGTGAGCATACCTGTACAGAGATAAACTAGATAAATTTAGATTACTTAAATGTACAGAATAGCTTGTTGAACATTGAGATTAGATTTTGAATATTACTCAAAGAGCAATACTAAAAATAGCTAAAATCACTATTTACCTAATTCTCAATAAAGATAATTAGCATTTCAATAGGAGGTTCACATCTTAAAATTGAAATAAACATAAAACTGAATATTTGGATACTATACTCAAATATGTCCTGAATACTGTCTGTAACTTTATACAAAAAAAATTAATCTAAGATTTAGTGTTAAAATTTGATCAAATTTCAGTTTTAGGAATTAGAAATGCAAATACAGACCTTAGAATTAATGACACATACAACTATATTATGCTGATCTAGTATTTGGGAAATGAGAATACGGGAGCTTCTTCAGTGGACCTGCACTGAACAAGGCATAGCACTAAAACAATTCTATTTTATACTTGGTATGTAAAGGAGCCTTGTCTGAACATGCACTAAGACGGTAGAATTAACTGTTCACAGGGATTGCATTATACCCTTTGGAAAAAGATGAGATATTTTCCCAGATTAAGAATTACACTCAATGACTGGTCAACACCTTCCAACTCTCTTACCTTTTGGTGGAAAATAGGACTTGCTTTCTGCTTTGTGAGGCCAGTCTACTACCAAAGGCCCAAATCGTCTGAAGCTAGCAGTAATTTCATCTGAAAAGAGGCACAACAGTTGAAATTAAAATCAGCGACATAACTAAATGAAGAAGTATTATCAAGTGATCTTCGTTTCTAGCAAAGGTTGACATTTCGTGGAAAAAGAGAAGCAAAAAACGTAAATAGAAACATCTTCTAAGTGTTAATATTTACACAAAATGTTTCTGGTGATTTTACGCTTACTTTTTGTTTTTTTTTTTAATTGCTCAGCAACAGCTGATTTCAGAAGGATGTGGACAAGTGAAGGCAGTGGTGAAAACTGGTGTATTACCTTTTTATATTCAGGATTTGGTTTGAATACAATCAAAATAACTTGTTTAGTGATCTACATTCCAGACCTTTGTAGGCAGATATTCAGATAATAAGTACCATGATCAGCACGATAGTTTCCAGCAGATACTGAGCACTGAAACTTAAAATCATCTACTTCGCAATGCTTCTAATATAACCATGAACAGGCCTGTTGCGGGATCTACTACGCCCCTGCATGATGTCTTTCTACACCAGCTGCTGCTTCCTGTCACTGCCTGCAAGAACCTTAGTCATGAGAAAAAATAACAGGACCCTAAACTCGACAAGAGTAGTAACTCAGCAAACACAAATATACTCTATTTGTTTCGGTTGCATCCTGTCATCAGCATATAAACAGGAAAGAAAGAAAAGGTATCTCCATGTGTCT
This sequence comes from Anas acuta, assembly GCF_963932015.1. Lineage (NCBI taxonomy): Eukaryota > Metazoa > Chordata > Aves > Anseriformes > Anatidae > Anas > Anas acuta. Next base: position 15,343,053 of record NC_088982.1, on the reverse strand, counting down.
GTGTTTAGCATTTGTATTAAAAGCAACAGTGCACTTTTGAGTTTGAAGCTGAAGTGTACCAAAAAGCTGAAGTATATTAAAAGAAATAATTTAGTACGTTTCCGGAGAGCATTGTCATGAAGATGAAACCAAAATACGGTCTCCCCATGCCTGAAAGATAATTAACCACAGTCAGCTTACTTGGTATGCAAGTTAGTCTAGGATTACAACGAACCTTGTAAACGGACTTCTGTTTACATTACAAAGCTAGCACACAATTTACAGTTATCTGCACAGGAGAAACCTAGTATTATACAGCATGATTACTTCAAATCAGCACTATTATACAAAGCAATTCCAATTGCATCACATAATAATCTGGACTTCCGTGGTATCTTCTGTATTCAATGCATTACACAGGGCTTTGCCACTTGACCTTCCTCTGCCTTAGTTTCTCTGTTTCGGAACAGGAATAATATTAACTTTTCTAAACCACTTCTGAGATGCTCAGGTAAAATAGAGTTTGAAATTCAATTACTAATAGGCATTTCCTGTGAATAGATGAAAAAGTAGAGGTAGAGGATGCTATGAAGGGCTCAGCTGTATAAGAAAGGTATATACATTCCTCATACCACTGCAAGGTAAGCATAAGCAACAAATTCCAGGCATCATATGGAACTCTGCAATCCGCAAGTGTGGAATCAGAAATGAATAAAACTTCTCAAAATCAAAAGGAATGGATGACATCGAGCGATACTAAGCGTAACATACCCATCAACATACTCATCTCATTAAAAACAAAACAAGAAGAGGCTAGTTGTAGCCTATTATACATTATTTTGCTGGGTGGATTACTTTCATTAACTCATTTATTTTTTTCTCTTTTTCCCTCCCTCCAAACTTCATTTGCTTCTAGCTCACCTTCATCAATATCTGGTGGAAGACCTCCAACAAACACTTTCCGAGAAAAACGCTCAATTCGTTCTCCGTTCTGGTGACCTGAATAGCAGGTAGGTGAATTCAACACTCCGACTTGATCACTATGACCATCGTCCAGCAAACCATCGTCTATTGGGAAGAGGGAAGAACGGCCTTAAAAAGAAAAAAATAACAACATATATTAAAACAATTCTGTGTAAGTACTTAATTATGTAATTTTAGAATGGGCAATGGGGGAATAGCAGTCTTGAAGGTAAAAATAAAAACAACAAGCAATTAGAAAAGTATACATTAGTTTAAGAAAAATTAAGATAATGAAAAATATGTTAAAACTTTAAAAAGGAAATTCCAGATTGACATCTCTGTAAGCATAATACCTCATGCTACAGTATACTGAAGTTACTCTGCTGCATCAAGTAAGATAATAATAATTTGTTTTTAAATAGAGGGTCTTACATAGAAAGAGATCATATTAAGGGCTGCTTAAGTGAATTTAATTAGTTTGCCTTTGGTTTAGCTTCAGGTTAAAGTGATAGCTTCTATCACATGAATGACTACTGCATGTCTAAAAATTACACTTTAAGTGACCTGAGGGAAATGAAAAAATATATACACAGTAGGACATTTCAAATAGGTATGATTTCTCTTTTCTTTTGAAATTATCTGATTCTGATAATGCACAAACAGATCAGTTTCTGTGAAAGCAGGAGAGAATTTTAATGAATGTGCATAATGCAACACTTGAAAAATGAGTCAATGCTGTTTTATACTGGCTCTCAATTTTACAACAGTTGCAAAGGGGAGCCTTTTGGTGCTTCCTAACATGTAGCAGTCTGCAGCGAGACTACAGTTACCCTTTTCTGAGGACAAGGCAAACCAGGCTTTCCAGGGGTTGTTGTTCTATGTCTCTCCCCAGTAGAAATGAATGTTCAAACTGAAAAGTTAGTTGCAACTGTGAAATCCAAGAAGCCCACAGGACGCCTTTGCAATTGCAAAGTGATCAAAACTGACACACAGATGGCAAAGGGGAGTAAAAACGTGATATTTCCATCCTACTTTCACACACATAACCGCTTTCATATCTGCAAATTTTAGAGAACTCCAAAACAGAAGACCCCGAAGGTCAGGTTATGAATTCAGGTTATTCAAGCTTTCACTGCTTTAGTGCAACAAGGATTAATAACAGTTTCAAATTCATAAGTTAGTCTGAACTGCAGAAAGTCCAAAAAGAAACACTTTTGTGAAGAAAAATAAATACCCACATCATCATTTATTCTGAAATGCAATTTTTCTGGTTCTCTCTCACTTTTTAAGTCATTATTACTTAAAGCATTCTGGAATTCAGTTGCTTTCCAAAAACAAAAGAAGAGAGCAAAACCAAAAAAAAACAACCTAGCACACTTTTGGGACATAAGAGACAAGTTCCTTTTCCACCTCAAATACCCAATTTATTCCAAGTTCACCCACTGCAAATGGATAGGCAGAAGCAGGGGGCAGAGTCTAGAGTCTGCAGTATCCTAGCTGTGCTTCGTACTGCAACCTGTACCTTTTATCCCACCTCTGGCCCTAGGGACACCTGCAGAAATTGTGCAGATCAGCTAGGGATGAGAGCAGTAGGAAGGTCATTAATTTCCATGAGACCATGTGAGATCAAGTGCTTAAAGACATGGCTGGAGGAAGAGAGAGCAAATGTCATGACTAATGACCCACGTTGTGGTGATAACGCCTGTAGGCCCTAAGCTGTTATCTGAATCCACTATAAAAATACAGTACATCAAAAACACCAAATGAAGACACAAGATGATAGAAATGAACTAAACTTAATCATCACGTGGATCCCAAAACAGAAGCGGGACTGCTGGACTGTGCTACGCTAACAAAGCCAGCGACTGTGGTATCTTTATGGTGGCATTTCACAATTATGTCTAAAGTGCATATCTGATAGAGGGGAACACAGCAACCAGGAAATTGGAGCGTGCTCTTTCCTTCCATTAAAAACGGTGATATGTTTGGAAATAACCTAATACGGTGGGAAGCAAGCGATGGCATCCCTGCTGGCTATCACAAGGAGGCGTTCAGCAGCTGGGTAACAGTAGCAGGAGAGCACCTTGAAAACTGGAAGCACGTAGCCTGTGTTCGATGGGGCAGCAAAGGCAGAAAGCAATGGACAAACAGAAGGTTAATGCAGCTGGAAGAGGCAGCTAGGGAGATTCTTCTTGCAAATGATATATTTAGACATAAGAGGAACAGGACCATGCTATGACGACCCAAAAAGGAAAAGACTGCAGCAGCTAAGTAGTGTTGATGTGAGTTTCAAGTTATGAAACTTGCAGTTATAAGAATGATGTTCAGGTCTTATGCATATATGAAGAAGTGGTCATATTCTTTCAAAAATATGCCAATCCTAATTAACTTGTTGGTTACAATATGGCCACAAAAGCTGTTTTTTTTTTCTTTTTCTTTTTCCCCCCTTTTTTTTGAACAAGCAACAAAAGGCACAGACACACAATTTATACTTAGGGAAGGTACCCGTCCCAGCCTATGGAAGGGGGGTTGGAATCATCTGATTTTTAAGGTCCCTTATAACCCAACCCATATGATGATTCTATGATCTCTTCAGACCATGAAAATTAATTTTTTATGTTTCTCAAAGTAATTCTTAGATAATTCCATTTCTGACTTACAAATATATAGGAAAGAAACTCAAAAGAATAATCCTCAGAGTAATTTATTTTCTTCCCCACAGACCAGTGTTAAAATCTAAGGACAACAAGAATCTGAAGGCTCTGTTTCCATTACAAATCAAACCATCAGAAAACGTTTTAAAGAGGTATCAGTGAGATCAGTTTTTCTTTAATGTGGGGAAAAGGTTTTCCAAAAGCACTGCATCTCCTCAGAGAGCTAAGATGACATTGAGGACAATGGACTGACACACTCAGTGCAGCATGCTCTGTTTGACTCCAAACACTTCTTTCTCCCTCCTCTCCACTTTTAAATGCTTCCCATCTGAAGAAAGCAAAAAGGTCACTTTCTAGGCTTTCCAATTTCTCCCAAAGACCGAATTACAAGGATAAGCCCCTCTAAATAGTAGTTTCTTTTTGTTTTATGACAGTGAAAAGGATTAAGCAAAGTCTACCAGAAACTTTCCAAAGACAGTTGTGCTATTACACGTGGTCTACATCATTATTCTTTCAAATGGACCTCCTGAGCAACCCGTTATGAACCAATGCAGAGATCAAGGCAGACAGACAAATTCTGTGTATACTGTGAATATTGGAAGCTACCAAAGATCTCTATGATTTGATGCACACTTTACCTTGTCTTTGTAACAACCACTGGTGACTTTCTCATATAGCTGAATCAGTATTGGTTTTCTGGGGTCAGTGAACATATATTGATTTATACTATGAAAATCTATTTACCGTTTCCAAGGGCTGTTCACTAGATTTCTTCCTAAGTTTATGAAGTATTCTTAGCTTTTCTCTGCACACTATCACTTACACAGAAGCGAAGGGAGATGAGTTAGAACAACCAGCAAACGGTATATTTGTAAAGGGGGCAACAACTGCAAGCAGCTACCATTAGCATGAATGAAATTATGATTAGAGGTACAGTGCTTTAACTGATTAAGGGAATTGGAATTCAAACTCCGAAAGAGAGTTTAGTTTGAAGAGATTCAAACTAAAAAAGAGATCAATGATCAAAGCAATCCAGACTGCACCCCTCACACCCTCCATCTCCCCCGTATTAAGGAAACATGCAGATAAGCGTTTATAATCAACAATCTGGATTAATTAATCATAATGATCAGTAACAGCTCCATCAGGATTAATTGTACTGTAACAAACAGAAGTGAATTACCTCGTCTTCGCCCATAACTCCTTGCTGCATGTAAACAAAGGACAAATTGTAAAATGTCAAACAACTGTGTTATGCCCACATATGAAAATATTTATCATACAAAAAAACTATGTGGGTGAGCAATAAATAAAAATCTGCATTGGTATTTGCCAGTGCTAATTGTAGATTAGACTGCAAATAAACTGAAGTCTCACTTAAGTATCCCACTATTTTACTACTAAACTGATGTTAGCAGCAGCTGTAAGGAATATACTATAAAACACAGCGATATCATTGCACAAATGTTAATTATTCAGTGTGCCTTTATACTTGGTCTTAACTTCACGTTAATTACAGAAGCATAAAATGTGGTAACTTTAAAATTCATCTCCTCAAACGCAATTTGCATCTTACAGAAGTGTCTAAATAACACGCAGGGCACTGCAACTGAAAAAAGGAAAATATTACTTTAAAAAGCACGTAGCCAGCATTAAATTAATCACAGAAACATTCTGGTCCATGGAACAGTTTGTACAGTCCTTCGCAGTGACAATGCAAATGCTATAAGCCATGACCTTCCTTTTTCATGAAAAGACCTAGCAGAAAATTAACCGCAAGGTTTTGTTTGAAACAAAAGACTCCTTGTGGTAGCAAACAAAATCAGGGCACAAGTCACAAGAAATGGCATTGTATCACAAATACTGCACAAAGGCAAAGCAACAGTTTCTGACCGACTGCAAGTAAATCCAAGATTTTCCTAACTTCTGAGTTTTGCAAGATTCTTAAAGGGATCTTACAGCTACAGTTCAGCAGACTGCACTGACTGCTCCTCAGCTTGAAGGCTGGGTGACTAAAAATAGGCAGATTACTAATACAAAAACTATCAAGCTATGTGTAATTTTTAGTTACGTTTCCACAAAGTATTTTCAATTCCTGTTTCTCAGACTTCGTAGCTGAGAAAGATTACTTTAATCATTATAGCACTGCAGTTAAATATCCACACAGATCACTAGAAACCATGTTACCGTGACATTCATGAACACAGATCACTCTGTCCTCCCATTAGTTTTTTATTTATTTATTTTACTGGGACTCCACGCACCGATCTCTCCTGAAATGCAGCTTTGGTTCTGAGACACTGATAGGCATGCAGCCTCACAAAGTCAGTGACTCATGAATTAAGTTCACTGTCCCATTTCCATATTATTGAATCCTTATATTGCTGGTATTTGCCATTTACATGGGGATTTTTCAAAAATTTTAATAAGTTTATATATAATTTTTATTCTCTTTATTTTTTCCTACTAGGAATTCAATGGATTGCTTATGGAATTCTGAGAATCTCTCTTGCATTTTTCTCCCTTAATACTTTTGATTTCTTACACAACATTCAGTATATTCCTAGCCAATTTGCACTGAACTTGCTTTCAAATTTATTTTCTTCCATCTGAAAGAATCACAATGGATTAGAACAGTCTTTTGCTTAGAGTTTTTCATACCCTCCAACCTTTCATTAGTGATCCAACACCAGAAAATCCCAGTTTCAACAAGACTGGGAACAGCTACATTCAGATTTCCTATATGAAAATAGCATCCACAAAAAGCAACATATTCTTCAACAGAGGATGTGATTAGTTCTCTTATCAGTTGATGCAGCACAGGGGGACTAATGTCTAACTTCAGACTTGTTTTCATCTGAAGTCAGGCACTGACAAGAGAGCAGCTCTGCTACTGCTGCAGCATGTAGGGATCTTTTCTGACTCTTGGACACAATGACTCACAGGCAGCATTAGCAGCGGCGTCACCAAGCCCTTGTCCAACACCCTGTGCTCTTCTCTCCCCCCAATAAAACTGGAGCAATCAGGGAAAATTCAAGTGCTTCACACCCACAGTATGTGGCATGTTCTCTCTCCAAGAATACTCAACAAATGCATACTGATAAAGCATTTCTAGCTCAAGCCTTAGTGATTTTTCTTCTAGACCTGCTCCTTTTTTTGCCAACAAAACCAGCTCAGCTATTTTCTTATATATTCATAGTTAAGGCAATCTGATATACAAAAAATATATTGTTACAGAACACCTGAACTGTTTTTCTTTGTGTGTTTTAAAATATCAGTAAATTTAGGGATAAACACAGCAGGGCTATTAAAATGCTAAAAACCCCTCCACAATGCAATTCAGCTTAAAATAGTATTTCTTGCAATACAAACAGAAATTACAATGACACTCCGAAGTTCATCTGTGCATTCTTTGCTTAGGCAATAACAATGATATCAGAGAAAATAGAAAAATAATTGTATTTGATGTTGTCACATTATTTACTTTACTCATATGGCAACCCCCCTTTCTGCTAATATCTACCTGTTTTGTCCATTTAGATTGTAAGTTAGTTTGGCCAGGGATTTTCTGTAACTGAGTCTATAAAGTCTAGAAAACTTTGCTCCCATTCTCAGACGATCTGTAGGCACTGCTGCAATAAATGTGAACACTGATAGCAACCCCTATGGTTTTGCAACTCGTTATTTTTGATTATTTTTATCCAGAGTTTATGACCACAGTGGATAAGTTGTTTTAATAACAACAGCTACAAAGCCTTGAAGGGTACAGGCTCTCATCAGACTGCTTCCCAAATCACTACAAATACGGTATTGAACTAATGGTATCCTTTTTAGCTTCATGAAACTTCAGTATTTTAATCTCCCCATATAAATATTTCTATAGTACTGTCTTTCAAAGGCTAGATATTGCTTCTGAAAACTGTTCCACTGAAAAAAAAAAAACAACCTTTTATTATAAGGTGAGCAATGAGAAATTATACAATATCATAAATATTTTTATCTATTTATTAAAATACCATGCACATACTGTATGTATGCCCTTCAGAGCATACATGCTTGCTTATATGTGGTGTGTGTGTAACTATACACATTATATATATTTAGAGATATAGTTATAAATATAGTTTTATATGTATTTACTATATACATTTAATATGGATTTAATATATACATTTACATAATTAGTGCCTGTGTTTAGAGAAATAAATAACTGCAGGGGAGACAGCCCTTTGGGGAAGGCCAGTCACTTGTAGTTATACTTGATTTATGACAGCAAAAAAATGAGAGATTACACTTCCTTCCTTCCTGAACTTGTTCAAAGAGTAAGTCATACAGAAATAATTTTGTATCCTCTGCTCTGTAAAGGCAGATAACCTAATTAGCCAGAAACTTTGACAGATTTCATGTAAGTGAGAAAGTGCAAGGGATACACTCAGAAAACATGAATTAGGTAGCACATGCAAGAAGGATTATATGTCGAATGGAGTCCAATAATCTTTTAACCTTCCAACTTTAACTGCTGTAGTTAACAAAAATATTCCCTCTTCTTACAGTTAAAAAATTCTGCTTCTACATCCCTTAAGTTGCATACTAGAACCTGTCAAAGAAACAAACAAAAGAACACCAAAAAACCTTTCTGCAACTTAAATCAGCTCAGAGATAAAGATATGGCAGACAGAAGTAAACACTTTTTCTGCCATTATAGTTATATGGTCTTGATGCCATATTTTTACAAAATTGTGAGCAAGTGATATCGTGCAGATAGTCAACGTATCATTTCTGTTTAGACATGTATTTGAATTACACTCCAGAGATCAAATATGCACTTATTTCAGTAACTGAAACTGCTGAGCTGATTTAAAACTATTTATGTTGTTTAACAACAAAAAAAGACCTACTAGACCAACTTCCTATATTTAAACACAATCCAGAAATTTATGATAAGATAAAATACCATTTGTCCTTAACAGTCCTGATTTACATGAGCAGATGGGGACACTGAAGAAATGAATCATTCTTCTTTAATACTTATTTGTCATTTAAAGAAACCCATCAACAATTATAGCTGAAATTTTTCAAGAGTATTGGGTAAAGGGGTCAGGTGCCTATTCCCACTGTGTTCTATTGCATTTGGTTGCCTAAATTCTATTCAGATTCCATTAGATTTTAAGGCTGAAAGAATTCATGATGACCACTCAAGTTTGGCATGCATGACAGACCACAGAATCTTATCCAGCGATTCCTGTATTAGGAAGTTCAGTAACTTCTCTTTGAAGCAGAACACCTTTCTTCATAGCACAACCAACTATAAGTATCTCTAAGTGATGGTAACTCTAACGCTCCCTTCCTAAACTGACCGAATGGTGAATTATAGTAGCTTTCAATAGTCATTAAAAAAAAATTCAATGCATTAAAACTATAAAGGTGGGAACCCTACAATAGGGAAAATCACCCAAAACCCTAACAAATTATACTCTTGCATTATTAGTTGGTACAGACAGATTCTAAGATGGAGTTGACAATTAAAGATGTACTCAAGTGAAACCATTCCACAATATCTTTTCTTGACTTTTGAGGGAGGTCATTAAAAACCCATTTTTTTAGTTTTTACTCTTTTTTACAGCTTGAGCTGTAACAGATATATAATTATCAGATATATAATTTATTAAAACATAAATCAGCTTTCCTTTGGTTCATTTCATTATTTTAAATAATGAAAACTGTAAATATTAATGTTAGGCACAGTTCAGTAAGTACATGTTAAATGAGCTGGAAAATTATCTATCACTTAAGAAGAGAAAAACTAGCTAAAAATCAGTTTTATCTAGAAGTGTTTAGTCTTAAGAGGGTTGAGGAATTCCAGCCTGGCTCATGTCAGAACCTTACTGGGATCCAGAGATACGAGGGTACTAAAATGAAGTCTACTAAAATCCGCTGTTGGAGCACACAAAGATGTGTCCCACATCTTTAAAATGTTACTGCTTTGCTTTTATGAAGGGCTGGCATTGCTGCTCCTTCTGGTAGTGACTACAACTCTAAATGAGAAAATAAGGGATAACTACAAATCTATAGATTATCAGTTCTCCTCTTCTGTGTTTCTCCCTCCAAGGCTCCAACTAAAGGGATACTGTGAAACATTTGTTTGAATCCCCTTCAGCAGAGGAAACTGAAGTCTGCAAGCTTTTCAACAAGTGTCCAAGCTGTGATTCTCTTCACCACACATTTGGAGAAAGCCCTTCAATTCTTACAAAGAAAGACAGGTTGTGACAGAGTCTGAAGCAGCCATGGCTTCCCAGAAGCCATTCTTAGTGCTTTTGTTTTCTAGCTGCAAGTAGCTCCAGTTTGGAAGCTCCAACTTCAGGTTGCCCCCACCTGTATACATGATTGCACTCAGACTCTCCATGTGTACAGAGAGCTTCAGTGTCCAAAACAGGGCTCTGAATCAAATTCTATGGGACATACCTAAAAATTAGGTTTTGCAGCACCTGCCTTTTAGATACTTAAATTGTTATTTTTATCACACTTACTGAAGGTTGTTTGTAGTATTGCAGCTTTTAAAAAGGACAGAACTTTCACTGAGTGCTAGCTTCCCACCAGCATTAATAACAAACCAAGGTACTTTTAGCAAATACTCTATCTCTGTGGTTGGCTTTTCAGGTTAGTCTGTCACCACAGAGATGCCTTTTTCCAATGTCACCAATAAAAGCAACCACCTTTTTTTCCCCTGATATTCCCATAGTGTAACAACACTTCCCACTTACTCTTTCAGCATGCAGTACTACATAAAGAGCTCACCATCCTGAGCATTAAAGCAAACAAATTTAAAATGTTTCTTGCTTTGAAATATTTCCTCTCGTAAATGCTCATAAGATTGCTCAATACTAATACCTTCCCATCTAATGTTTCATTATAAATCAGCAGGTAATCACAACGGAACAGATACCACCTGAGAAAACCAGCTTGTAGCATAGGCTATAGAGGTGCAGTTAAATACAGAAAGTTAGCTGTTGTAAATGTCCTAACATCAAGCAAATCCATATTCAATCTAATTTCCAACCAGAAATCAGGAATATGGATTGTGTGGGTTAAGCATAAACTTGATTTCAGTAGTAAAGAGCTATTTTTACTTTCCAAGGTACTCCATTATCTTAACTATCCAATACCAAAGAAGCTGATTCTTCAAATGTCCGTTGCGTGAGATTTATTTTTAGTGGATGGACAACCCAATAGGAACATCCTTAAAATTTTAAACATTTACTTACAGTGTCACAAAGTGGAAGATGTTTTTTTCGTTTGTTTTACAATTTATACCGAATTGCACAAGTGTAAGTGACTGTGCAAAAGTGTAAGGCAACAACAACAAAAAAGAGCTCCACAGACCCACAAACCTGAAGTAACTGTTCTGTTTGTACTTTTTTATAATTAAGTCTTTACTGGTAACATTTAGAACCACCGTTATCCAATAATTAGAAGTCAATAACAAAAATGTAGTTGCTTTGTGTACAACAGATTCCACTTTTTCTTATCTAGTGAAGCTGCGGTATTACAGCTCTAATTTTTCCCGATGTAGAAAACATTTGTGTGCAAAACCCCTGATTTATTATTGACTTAGATGGATTACCAAGCTCTGCTTCCTTCTTTAGCCTTGAACAAAGGCTAAAGTTCATGCCTTCACTGAGTAGCAGATGTTCATGAAGTTTGACCTACTGGGAGAGGAACGTGAACATGAACTCTAACTTCAGCATATTTTGCAGTTAGAAACTTATTTGACAAAGCCAGTTCCAAAAAAAAACCCACAAAAATAAAATATTATTTCACAGAAGTGCAATAAAAAGTAAGTAGTTCACCATTTATCCACACAAGATAGAAAAGCATGCATTTCTGGCCTTCTTCTTTTTCTAATTCATGTCTGAGTATAATAGTTTTTTAGCAGAGCTTTGGAGAACGTTATGCTTGTGTGCTTAGGAACAAAAAAGAATAGTACATCTTTTAAGTATTTCAGATTTCAAATAAGCTAGAAATAATGAAAGGCTGTTGCAAGATTAGCTCTTGCCATTCAGCTCTGAAAAATGGAAAGCACTAGTCCCATCAATGTTGAAGACTAGAGGCAAGTAATTCAATAACAGAATGTAACAGTACAATTTTATACCAACATGTCAGATTTAAACTAAGCTAGAGACAATGAGGAACTGTTATAAGATTAGCACTTACCATTTAACATCAGAAGATTGTCAGTCCCTGGATGTGGATAACTCAAGCGACCTTAAAAGAAAACAAACAAACAAAAAGAATAAAGCAAAACAAATGCAGAAGTTTTAGTTATTACACTAGAAAATAAAAACACAAAAAAGAAATTAAATGAAAAATCACTTCTTAGAATTTAAATAAAAAATCTATTTCCAGTTTGCCTAAGGGAAATAAAGAGCTAATATTTAACTCCAAGCACATTAACCAACAATACCCTTGACCCAAGTTAAAGCTGACAAGAACAGACTTCTTAACCTTAATTCTCTGGTCATAAGATCTGCAATGTGCTTTGGGATCAGCTCCAATAGGATAAAGCCACTTTTTGTTTCATGACACCCAGAAATAGTGCTGACTACTTTAGTCTTCTCTTTCATAGCGATTGTGAATAACTGTACTATGCACATTGCTTAACAGAGTGTCATTTCTGCGGTTTAGGGCCTCTCTGCTGAATCAGTGTAAGAAAAAACATGTCAACAGGAATTAATATTAAGGCATTAAAAATTTATTAGCCAATGTAACCGTTGCATGTAGTATTTTTAGCAGGTCTGGCAAATCTAGCGTACTGGTTTATCTGCAAAATTAAGAAATTTAAAGAATACGATAGATCACATTTTATAGCAGACAAACAACTATTGAATGAATATTACATGAAAAACCTCATATCCTGACATGGAACTTTTCAAGTGTTGCCTTTTACTACATTGGTGGCATGTTTTACTTTAACAGCTAAATGACTGGTTTAAAATACACAGCTGAAGTGTCTCTTCACTACAAATTCCTTTTTATTAAAGGAGACTCTTTCTGTTTACAGGAAGCTGCGAACATACCAGCACTGCACACTGAGCTAGAGAAAAAAAATTCAATAGCTGCTGTGTTTAGAAGTGTGCTTTAATGTGCAAAAAACTACATTTCCACGTATCTTGCTATTACAACATACTTGCTTGTCTATAATCCTTAAGCTTGTATAACAAACATACTGAAACAAACATTTAAATCTTTTGGAGGAAACTAGAACGTTTGCTGAGACAAGAATAAAGGCTGAAAGCAAAGCATGTTGAGAACTGACACAGATTTAAAGGGGAATATAGATGCAGATGGCTTGTAAGATGCAAGTAAATATTAGTAAGACACTGCAGATAGTCATACCCCAATAAGGCTCAGGCTTTCTGAAAAGGAACAGGAAAAAAATAATAAAAATAAAAACCAAAGCAGCAATCCATATATTAAAGTTGTCTAACAACTCTCATCATGTTTTTTTTTTTTTTTCTTTTACTCTTGCTGAACCCATGTGTTTAGCAGCAAGGCTGGAAATTTCTCAAAATAGCAGTTCTGTGTCTAAAAGGACACACCTTTGGGGTTAAATAAAACCTCCATCTGAGAAAATATTTAAGTAATAGTACATAATTCCCTGCAGGAATCAAACAGGAGAATTTTCTACCAAAAGCTACAGAAAAAAAAATTAACTCTTATACTCAGAACAGCAAGATTTAAACAAAAAAAAAAAGTAAAAAAAAAAAGTTGTATACAGCCAGATTCTATTTTTCTTCCAACTGATCTTATTATTAGAATGGATGGTATTTGTGCAGCTACAAATTAGGTAGGAATTCTGCCTATTTTTTTTTTTAGGATTTGGGAAGGGCAGATGAATCCAACTGAAAGAACTCTCACTGTCTTCTTCAAATTTTACAGAAGTTTTAAGATGACTCAGGTAAGATATTAAAAAATCATTTCAGGAGCCTTTGTCTTCATTTTCTGCAACTTCAGGATGTCGAGTTTTATAAAACAATCCAATTTTTCTCTCATGGTAAGCCTTTACAGCTACAACTAATGTTTCTTGGAAAAATAGATATTTTACCCCTGTAGAAATACATTCTAGTACAAGAAGAAAGAAATTAAGAAGAAGGCATCCTTACACTGCAATCTGGGAGCTGCCACTGGTTTGCTCAGCCTGGTTTGTAAGAAGTCACTTTGCTTTTCCTCTCAGTTGGTCTATGAAAGGAATACTCATTTGCCTAACAGCCAGGATTTTATAGGATTATTTACTGTCACCATCCTGTTTATATACGGTGCTATAGAAATGCAACACCATGAGCTGCGTCTTGCAGAATGGAGTGATTTATCTTGAATAACGACAGAAATCATGAGAAATGATCATCTCAGCTTGAATCTCCTTGAGACTCTGGTGATGATCTGTCTCTAAATTTTGTTCTTTTTTTTTTTTCCATTCAGTAAAAGGGGACAAAAGATACCTATTGTAATTACTGCAGAAAGAGATTTCAGATTTTAGGCCTATCATGAGAGGACCCCCCTCCGATGTCAGCACCTAGAGAGGAAATCTGCTTTAGAAGGTAAGGGATTCCCGTTTAAAAATGGTATTTTTGCATTTTCACCTTTTGTTTCCCCTTTTCTCTAGCTCCATGAATAAGCTGCACCCGAAACATAAGGCACAAAGCCGAAAAAGTTGAAATAATCAAGCACTTCTCAAGAAGTCGTGGGGACGGAGCTGCAGTAAGGAGCGCGCTCTGCCTGAATCCACTGGGCCCGGGACTCTGGTGTCAAACCGATGCACCACACAAACACACAGACCTCCTCTTGCTGTTACGAAGATGAATTTGCTAGCTCAGACAATGATTTCAGGGTTAGAAGAGGAAAATTAGTAACCTTTTTGGTCTTATTTGAAAGGTTATTTCTATGAAATTGTTTTTTGTGATTTAACTATAGCTATTTCATTATGGTGATCCTACAACGTGTATTTACCGCCTTATCTAGCACTTGGGCTTTACAACCTTAAAAACATTTTTAACATAGATTTGCTTGTTTTTTCAAAATGTAAGTACTGCCAATTTTGGTTCTTAGACCTCAGAATAATCTGAGGTGGCAAAATGTAGTGTTTCTGTGGAGTGCACCTGAATTTAATGATATAAATAAATTTGTGAAACTTCGTGTGTGGAATTAGCTGTAAGATCAATCCTATACTGAGTTTAGAGAACTCAAATTTGTTTAAAAAGTGTAAAATGGATGTATACAGTATTAAACTTAATGTAAAACAGCATCACATAAAATACAAAGAACAAAGGAGCGCCATCTTATAGCAATTCACGTTGCTTCTATCGTGGATTTTTTCCTATTCAGCTCTTTCTATTGCTTGTTGTTCAATGCCTTTAAAAATATGTACCCGTTTAACAACTGCCCTCATCACAAACTCCATCTATTCTTATTTTACTTCAGTGTCAGAAATCTAGATTTGTGAAAACCGTTCAATACTTATTCTCGTCATTCCAGTGGTCTCTGCTTGCCTAAAAAATAATTTTAATAACATAAAGATGCTATACTCATTTAAAAATAACTACGAATTAATTACAGAATATCTACCATTTAAATAATAGATGCATTTAATTCCTGAGAAATGAAAAGTAATCACTTCACTGGCTGCCTACAGAACTAAGCTCGACAGCATCCAAAATCAGCACCGTGCTACTGGTGCTACTTGGAAAAAATAGGATGGCTGATATTCCTGTGCTGTTCCATAAAGTATTGTATTATAGAAATTTTCTCTGTGAAAGCCTGAGTCTAGGAACTTCAGCATGTTACCACTAATTATTTTCATGTATCACAGCTAAATTCAGAATAGCTCCGCTGCGGAGAAGCAGGTATGTCTGACATTTCTTATGTAACTGCTGCTCTCTGAAACTTAATCCCCTCTTCCGCATCTAAATGTGATCAGTGTTAACGCAACTGGCTGCTATGTACTTCTGACAACGTGCTCTTGCGTAAGGGAAGAAAAATAAATAAATTTTGTAAATAAATTTTGGTGGGCCAGCTTAACCACTATAACCACTTGAGAATTGATTAAAAAAAAGTCTTGATAATCCAAATGATGAGGAAAGAGTAAGAAATTACATTAGTTACATTTCTGTAATCTTATGTTATTATCATGGGCAGTGACAATTAAAATGCTAATTTCTTTTATAAGCCTCTTCTGAGCATCCAGATGTAGCTCTGCTTACTCACTTTTCATTTTAGGGCAAATTCGTATTGGACATGCATGCTTTCTATTCCTATTCAATTAAGCTGTTTTAGGAATCCCCAAATATTAAAACACTTGGGACAGATTTAAACCTATAACAACTGCTTCAAATATTGCTGACTCAGTTTCAGAAGTTTGATATTTCGTTGTCTGCTCCCACCTTTTTCTTCTCTTTGTTTTTAAAGTCTTAAATGATTAAATGAAGAGACTGAGAATCCTAAATTCCTTTCACACCTTCCTTTTTCTTTTTTTCTTTCAGTAGATCTCCTGATCAGAAGAGAAAGAGCTTCCAAGTTAAGCTTTTTCCCAGACTACGTAACAGACAGCACATGGCTGAGGACTGCAGCAGTTTCAGAAAGCTCAGTTTTTGATTCGGTGTAGTTAAGACAACAGCACAAAACCATGTTTGGACAACACCTAGTTACAGAAAGCCTAGATACTACACTTTCACATGCTTGTGTAAGAATTATGTAAGCTTTAATGAGGCCAAATGTGTTGTCTACAATAAGTCTGTTTAGGCAAATGAGTCTATCAGTCTTAAATAGGAATATTTTTTTTCTCTCAAACAATTTCGAAGAAAGAAACCTACAGAAAACGTTCTTTACTAGATTCTTTTTACTAGAATTTCAAGGCTTTTATATGACAAAAAGTGAAGCCTTTCCTTCCTTGCTCTTTTGTTCAGCCTTAGAAACTTTTCTGAGCACAGTTTGAATTACTTTAGGAAGCAACTGCATAACTTTAAATCTTACTGCTCCCTAACACACAAAAAAATATAAAACAAAGTCATTTGAAAACAAAAATTGTCATGTCCAAAGGAAGAAAGTGTTTTTTACTGTGTCATTCAGTCACCATCACCTTTTTTTATATACTTCACTGGGCATGCTCCAGCAGGTTGCTTTTAAAAGAAACATGTAGAGCACCTGGAAAGCTTAACTGAACTAATTGAACAGGAAAATAAAAATAGGAAAGAGCAACATAAAGGCTTCTAGGTACATCAGGTTATTCTTCCCCAACAGGTAAGCCTAATGTTAGTGTTTTACTTTTATTATTTTATTACTAGCTATACAGAAAAAGGTATTTTTGTAGCATTCCTAAAAAAAAAAAAAATGCAAAAAAAAATGCTTTTCTCCTCCTCCCTTCACAAGAAAGCATGAAGAAAAATATAATTTATTTTTCCTATAAACTTTGTACTCCTTCTTGTTACTCCTACTAACATAGGTATGACTAATTCAAGTTCTGTACTGTCTTATATATAGCTTGCAGAGCTATAGGAGAGCTGATTAGGAAAAAACAAAACAATTGTAAATTGAGAAAAGCATCAATACTCTTGCTTTACACAAGAGAAGTCATTAAATTACATGGAAATCACCACTGCCTTTACTAGAATGATGTTTCTAGTAGATACAGTAGATAATAAATCCCATTAAATCATCTGCTTCTCAATTGGAACACATATTCTATGAGTGTAACCTGTTCTTTTACATTTTTTCCATAATCTCTTTCAGTGTAAATGTTTTGGCTTTCTTGCTTCTGAAATGTCTAGAACTCAAGTTTGCTACATCTTGACATCAGGAAGGACTCTCATTTGGGAGAAAATAGTTTAAAGGAAAAAGGAAGTACACATGAATGTTATGTCTGGAAAATAATTACACAACTAATATTCCAATATTTTTGTCTAGTCTCCAATATTTTAAGGGTTAATAGAAGAATTAAAAATGGTATTCAGGAACAAAATTAATTTGTTCCTAAAAAAAACAAATTAATTTAGTTTAACCTTTATTATCTTTAACTTCCATTTATATTATACTGGAAAAATATTAAATATATTTTTATAAAATTGATTTTGAGAAAATGTTATGGGGAAGATTAGTTTTAACACGATCAGGATTTCTGCTGCAATCAGTGAATTCAGATACACCTCTACCTTGAAAAACTGTCTTACTGCATGCTAAAAATCACTCCCTTCTTTTGATCTCTTCTGTAGTTACGACTAAACTTAGTCTAAGTGAAGCTGAAACTATACATCTATAAACAACTTTTGGCAGGCATAAATTTAGCTTTCAGTGAATCATATTTGAAATAAAGGTTTTTCAAGTTCATGAAAGCAAAAATTGTGAAATCTGACTTCCTTCTAAAATGAGTCTTCAAATGCAAGACTTAAAGCTGTGAGCTAGTACACACAGTGTCTGTTCTGCATTGTGCAAAATCTGAGACAAGATGCTTAGTCATACTCCAGATATTGTAAGCAGCTAAATCTGAAACACGTGCTTAAAATTCCAGGGACTTTCATTTTACTGCTGTGGTCAGATATAAAAGATGCATTGTCTTAGCGTGCTTAGATTTAGTTAAAAACTTGCCATAAAAATATTCTCTAGTTAGAAAAATATTCTTCAGTTACAACAAAGCATGTCATATATTAATAGGAATAAAAAGTAAGAGTTAGTAATATTCTTAGTCCTGTGCATTATGCAAGCAGGTTCTTACATAAGTGTCAGATTTGCTGTGGTGAAAAGAAAACCCAGAGGGACTGAAATAACAAAATTAGTGTTTCACGGTTTGTAGGAGAAAAAAGTTAAACTTGTTAGGAAGTTACAGAAAATGCCAACTAACGGTGACTAAACAGGAGAGGGATAGGGAGGAACTGGAAAGCTATTCTTGGATGTGTTCTCTGCTTCCCACCGTCAGTCAGTAAATTCAATAAGGAACATTTCTCTTGTCCTTTTGCTAATCGTGTAGCTGTTTCAATTGAAATAATAACTTCAAAAGGAAAATAAAAAAAGATCTTCAACAACCTATTTAAATAACAGCACGCAATTATTCCATTTAAATTCAGTTGGTGTGTGCATTGTTCTCTGGCACTCAAATGAAAAAAAAAAAGAATTTCCTTTGAATTCATCACTATCTATGGCTTCCATCTGTTTTAGTTCAAACATAAAACTCAGCAGAATTTTCACTGTGATGGTGAAACTGTTAAAAAAAGAAAGTCTGTCAACTGCAGACTGAAACCATACACTCACGTCCCTAGAAAGCACAGAGTAACTATGGAACCTTTACCGAGTTTTTCAAAAATGTCTATATATGGACATATTTGACTTCATCTTAAAGCTTTGTCTTGTCTTATTCTCACTGAAAAATTATTATTGGAAAGATGTAGTTTTCATGTAGTGTATCGTAACATAATATGATGAGATGAATAAAGATAGGTCATTTCTGTGTTTGCTGTGCCTCCGAAAACTCTTCTGCATTATAAAACCAAAATGAAAACAGCGAGATGGTGGGGAAACAAAGCAACCACTTCCATTTGTCATGTCAGTGTGCACACAAGTGAAGAAACTGATTGGTTTTCAGGAATGTGAGAGATGTCACTGGCAGTATATTATGATAGAGGATCTTCATTCTCTAATTTTAAGCCTAACAATAGCTTTACCTTTTAATATCTATCCTGATTGTAGACTTACTTGCCTTCAGATAACCAAAGTCACAGTATTAGTCACCACCTGAGTGTGGCAAACTGAAGAAAGTGCTTTGAAACAGGGATGAGCTAACTAGTTACCTTGTCTTTGATGCCATGCACTTGCTTTTAGTTCACAGCAGTTACCACCAGGCTAACGTTCACAGGTTTTGACCTCTGTGTGTTACTTAGTAATGTATTGTTAACACGTAGGATGGACAGAAACTGAATTTACCAGTGGACTTCAATTATAAAATTGTTAAAACCAGAATTCATTTTCTGCAGATATTATGAAACAAGAAGCCAGATTAAAGAATGTCTATGAAAATTTAATTTCAGCTGCCAATCTAATGAGGAGGAAAAATTAACAGGCTAACCAGATGTTACCCACTTACTGATCTTTGTAGAAATTTTCCGTTTGGAGAAAAAAACACAAAAACCAACCTTTTGGTTTTACACTCTAAATTATGCTATTACAGGCTATCTAAATACCACCAATCTTCCAACTGATTATTAAAATTTTTACTTAAAGGAGCAGACTAACAAAGTGTCTTCCACATCAGGGGAGCACAGGCCCTTATGTGCTAATGTAGTATATATTAAGCTTAGAAGTCTCTAGAAATGGAGAATAGATGGGAGTAAATAACTATATAAAAATATGTGATTTTCTTTGGATTGCTTTAATACTGAGACATAATTCTGCATAGCAATCCTGACGTCTTTGGTATTTTAAAGCTAGATTGTGTTAGGCCAGTTACAATACCACAAATAAAGTAACATTTGATCAGGCCAAAATAAATGGCTTGAGTTCCCTGCTGCAAAGTTCAATGGTAAAATCCACCTGAGAATAAGTATGGAAAGACAGAATACCAAAGAATGACTTACTGCACAGTGAATAGAGGAATTAAAACCAAAGTCCACAAATATTTGCTATTTCAGCAGAGCCCAGGAGGGTAAGAGGAACATGACTGATAAAGACAAGTGTACTTCTGGACTTCTTCAGACTAACAGAAAATGGACGACTACAAGCAGTTATCCTCCATGGGCTTTCAGAAAATATTTGAAAGGACAAAAATTGACTTTATCAGTGGACTTAATTTTCTTATCAACTTCCACTGCAAAGAAAGGGATTAAAAAAAAAGCGTTTTGATTCCACTCCCACCGTCTCTTGGCTAGCTTCAACACATCAGTGTGTCTTTACAAACTGAGACAGAACTTCCTGCAGCAGAAAAGTCAATTACAAATGAACCTAACTATGAATTTCTTAGGGAGAGGAAGAAATACCTGTGAAGATACTGACACTTAAGTTTAAGTTAAGTTTTAATCAATTGTAAACCAGTGTTTTCAGCAAAATACAGATCGAGATTGACCTTTTGTATGAGTTAATAATTCATTTGCTATTTTAATATGAACCTAGAATCTAAATTAGCAATCAGTGTTAATTCAAATATGCAAAATGGATGACCCTTTTTTCTTTATTTAGCATAATAACATACCTTTAAGCGGATCATGCTCTGCTCTCATAATGTCAATAAGGGAGTTTTCCAAAGAGTGCATATTCAGACTGTCATACATTCTATTTCGATCCTAAAAGAGAACAAAATCCTTAGTATTGGAACACAAATTCTGTACTTTTTAACAGGAAACTTGATAGGAAGACATAGGCACCTAAAGGCTGCACACTCAGATACTCTGAGATGGACAGTAATACAAGAGCTTAAGATATTTTGATTTATTAACAGTAAGTTTAATAGCATCCAAATACAAAACTAGAGATGCACTACAAAGAACTCTTCTGTATATGCAGATGTTTATGTATATTGTATGTATCTCTATAATAGCCTGTTTCCTTCAGAGGATCTGCTCGAATCAGTTCCAAAGACCCACAGCAGAGCTCAACATTCAGTTGTTTAATGAGCTCCTCCAGCCATTAGTCTCCTCCAATTTAATCGCATGCAGAAGTTAAATAGTGAGTAGGCTGGGGAACTACAGGAAGAGAAGAACAGTCACCTCATATGAAAGAAAGCATTTTCTTGGTGCTTTGCTAAGTATCTCGCCTAGGCACTCAGTCCCCTGCTGAGACTGCACTCCCTGGTTTCTGGGTCATTAATCTGAGACCGTTTGCATAAAGACTTGAGTTACAAATGGTCAACACTAAATGGTTAAAGGTTGCAAAATTAAAGTTAAGCTGTGAAAGAAAATGTCATGAAGCTTACTAACAGGTTATCAACCTTACATAGAACATTTTTATAAGTACTGAGATTAATAAAAAGTTACCATAATGCCTTACAAATATTTTCACTGAAGATAATAGAAGTTATTTTAATGAATCATATATTTTTCACCGATTTTATGCTTAAGACATTTTCTCCTGAGTTTTCTAATGCACCCAAGTTGTATGGACAGGAAAAAAAAAAAAGATTACTTGAAACTTCTTTGGCCTTTCTGGAATACCTTCAGAGACCGAAAATAGTTTGTATAAAACCTTAATCTCCTCTACTTGCAAGGCTTTCTGGCTGGACTGTATCACACTAAAGGCACGATTACAGGATTTTACTATCATCTCCTCTCTGGTTGCACTGTAGTAACTCAGCAGAGTAGGATGAAATACACCACACCCATCCCACAACCATTAAAATTCATTAAAGCTGCAGCCAGTACATACATAATGGGACAGCAGTTTTCTGACCCACACCTCCCATGCCAGTCCAGCAGAACAGAGATTAATTTCCAACTACATCCTACAGCAAGCAGGTACTCCTCATGCTTGGGTTACGAAAAAGCAAGCTTTCAAAGAGATGTTTTCTATGAGTCAGAAACCATGACTTACGAACAGCTCTGCAAAATAAGCCATGATGAAACTAATGTTTGACTTTCCTCCTCCTTCTTAGAAAGTTTAGTCAATGTGATACAATGCTGGGATAAAGAGGGAGAAGCCATTTTTAAGCTCTCTCCCTCCTGCAATTCGTAAGAATTTTCATGGGATAAGCAGTCTGTCATGTTCATTTGATGATTTTTTGGAAACCTTTAAATAATTTCAATGAAAAGTTAAAAAAAAAACAAAACAAAAAACAACCAGGTTTCTCTCGTTTCCTGCCACATCCCAGACTAAGCGCCACTGACTGTGTGAGGTGGTGTGGTTTGGGTGCCAACAAATCTCCAGTAGTACTTGAGTTCCCACCAACCTCACTTGGGGACTGCTTAGCTCTCATTCAGTTCTCTGGCTGTCCTAAGCAGCAGAAGAATGAAACTGAAGTGACTCATCAGCTTCCATGCCCTTGCAGGTTGCTTTCTCAACAGCACCTATGAAAAGAAGGTGCTTACCCTAGCAAACTTGCTTTCTATAGAAGGTGTGAGCTGTGACAATACTGCATCTGTTCCCCACTGTCCCCCAGCAGATGCATGAGAAGGGATCTCATCAGAATTTTTAATGAAGTCTTAAATTCAGCTGACTTGAAAAGCCACTTGGTAGGTAGTAAGCGCTCTTGCAAAACCCCGTGCTGAGAGAACAGAAACCAGATTTTGCCACCTTTGTAGCCAATGGGGTAAAAGAGCAGGTAGTAGTAAAATATGGACAAAGCTCTACGTGTGACACGTGATCATTGCGGGCTCACTAGGGAAGATTTTCTTATTTATTTTTTGATCATTGCTCCTTTAACATTGAGATAAATGACCATCTGGGGGTGCCCAGTGCCAGGACATGTAGCACAAACAGGAACACTGGAGGCTCTGAGCACCAGGCAGCACTCCTGGGCTGTGTAGGCGATGGAGCAGTGGCACAGGTTGCCCAGAGAGGCTGTGGGGTCTCCTTGGAGATCATCAAAAGCTGCTTGGATGTGGTCCTGGGCAGGCTGCTTCAGGCAGCCCTGCTGGAGCCTGGGTTGGAGCAGATGGGTTCCTGCCAGCCTCAGCCATGCTGTGAGTCTGTCAGGAGCTGTTAACATACTTTAACCTTGCTCTGGAGAGCAGAAGCTTTTAAGAAAGGGCTCCATCACTGTTAATCCCTAACAGTGGCTCACTCGATCACAGATCTCACGGGGAAATGGAGAAGTAAAACATAACGCGTTTGTGACTCCTTTGGAAACTGCTGCACTGGCTGACATGGTTGATGTAACTTTGCTCTTGCACCACTCCATTTTGCAAGTTCTGTATTACCAAACTGAAAGGTCGTGTGCTGCTGGAAGCAGCAATAAGCTTTCCCTATCCTTGACACTTTAGACAGTTCATTTCTATGAAGCTAATAAAATAGTTTTGTTTCTTTGAAGTGCATTACTTTATTTCTGGCAGTGAAAACAAGTTAGACGTGCCCTGTACAATATAATAAGGTTGTGAATTGAGAATTTCAATACAGGAGCTATACTCTGCTGTCTCCCAACCCACATGACACCATCCACTTGTGTGCTTGGGTAACACGGAGGTAATCAGTGCTTCAAACTTGTAAGATCAATTCCAACTCACACTGATGAACTATGTACTGTACTGCAGTGATTTCTGAAATGTAATTACCTCAAGAGGAGAGAGAGGTTTTTTGAGTAAAAGGTTCATTTTACACTTTTGTGCAACTAGGCTTCATAATGCTAAAATGCTGCTTTATGTTCCCCAAATACATAAATCATGTTTTTAAAGAGCACAAGTATAACGTATGCAAATATGAAGCTTTCAATTCAAAGCAGAATTTAAGTATGTCAATAATGTAGGTCACATCCACAAAGGTTTCTAGAAAGTTCCACCGCAGAAAAACATCCACAGCGCTTTGCAAGGGGACAACACTGTTCGAGCACGTTCAGCTCCAGCAGGGAACCTGCGCTGTGGTTTTCCAGCATCTCTGCGACAAGCACGAGAAGTATCCCCACCAAACACGATGGCTTTACAGAGCTTTCCATGCACTTGGAAGCAGAACTACTTCCATATTGTTTTAAAGGTTTTTCCAGGTTGTTTTTAGACATAACTGCTTATCAATCACATTGAAATAAGTACAGATTATCACTAATATGAAGGCACTGATACATAAGTGCGTATGTTAATTTTTTAAACCATCCTAACTCCTTAAAAATCCTTTTGCCAAGGATGAATTCCTGTAAAATATTTCACATTTCCCTCACCTCCATGGCTCATCAGTCACGTACTAAGAAGCAAACAAACTGTGGCCGTGTCAGAGGGTCCATGCCTCAGTGGAATGTCACAACATAACACGAGTTTTTCCCAGGGCTGGTAAAGTTAACTTCTCCCAAGCACTCCATATGCTCACGCTAGCTTTTCATCTCTTTTTAACTGGAGAACTATTTGCATCTTGGTTGACCTACCTTCCCAGTGCTGTAATTGCATCTGCATTCCTTCAGGGAAGAACTGAAAACAATGTTTTTGGTGCAACTGTCCACAGATTCAGTGATACGCAGCGCTGATATAAATTGTCACCTCAGAAGTTAGGACTATGTAAGCCAGTTCCCAGAAAAGCAGTTCTTATTTCTGAATTTTTACAAAAATAGACAATACAGTAGAAGCATGAAGTATCCTATCTAGAGGATGCAGTTAGTGCTAGGGCTTTTTGACAATGTCACACAAAAACACATTTCAGATGTATTTCCCCCCGCCCCCCGTATATCTAAATGTGGAACGAATGGCAGGATGGCAGCTTTCTCTGAAGAGCCACTTTCAACACTAAATTGTTGGATAAATTTAGTTTGGCACAATGTATTTAGGACTTCTAAATATATCCACACAATTTACGCAAAGACTATTCTGTCTGAGCAATTGCAGAAACTCAGCGCAGTCACCTCTCTAAGCTTTTATATCGTCAGACAAAAAGCAAATACATTCATGGGCAGAAACTATTATTAAATATTAAATGCAATTCTCCTATTCTTTACCACAAACTCTAAAATAGATGTTCATAGTTAAGCAGCTAAACACCTTTGAATTTTAGGCATGTGCATTAAAGAACTGATCTGTAAGACAAGGTAAAAAAAAAAAAAAGAAGTAATTCTAACATAGACATTGAATTCAGAAAACCCAAGTATATTTACAATATGTTCCCTGACACGTCCCTTCACATTCTGAAGAAACGTAACACTGTCTGATGGGGGTTAAAAACAACTTGTAAGCCATAAAGCTTCTAGTCACTTTAGAATATGGTCTTGGCTGGCTGCAAAAGGGGCTCTAACTTTGACCTTGCTGATCAACATAAATTTTTAAAAGCTCACTTGAAAAAAAAAAAAAAAAAAAGTTATCACTTCCCAAATGAAAATTTTAACAATTTTTTTTTTTTTGGCCTTAAAGCTGACCTAAATAAAAAATGAGATCTAAGACTAGAACGTGACAGATGATTTCATAATAAAGCATTCGCAGATTTAAAAAGTACCCAAGGTGTTCAGTGTTAATGTTAGCAGTAATAACCTGAAAATTAGGTATAATAGATACTCTAAACTATCATCCTTGCCAACATCTAAGCTTCAAGTCGTTCGCTTTTAAGTGAAGATATACTGTAATCACAAGCCCCTTGTTGAAACTGCAACTATCATAGATAGGAACTTAAAACATATGACTTACTACAATTTTAGCTCTATAAAAAATGAAGGATAAAGCCTTAAAGTAGACACTTTAAATAGGTTGGTTACTTTACAGTGTCATTAGTGGTAATGATGAGCTGTGTCTTGTAGACATCTGAGAACAGTCAACCTGACAACAAAAAGCGCTTTAAAGTTAAAATTACAAAATTAGCAATGTAAGCCAGCTAAATTGAGCCGAAAATGCACCAAGAACAGCTCCTGTGGCAAAGACACACCTACTTCTCAGCTACATATGTATTTAAAAATGAAAAAAACTCAACAGCATTTACTGCATCCATACAGGAATACTTCAGCTCAAGAACATACTTTCATGAACTGGCAGCAAACCAGACACATTATGGAGATGATTAAAGGCTTGGCAAGACTGACTTATGAGGCAAGTCTAGGAGGTTTGCGTATGAATAACTTGGACAAAATAACAAAGAACAATAAATTAGACATTTGAAAGGGAAGTTGTCATCCAGAGTTACTGAAACTCCCCCCCCCCCCCCCCCCCAAATAAAAAAAAATAAATCTGTAAATATCTATACAGTCCTGAAGTCCTGAATACTGAAATGCAAATACATCAGACCATACAGTAAAAGTACTTTTGGACAAGTCTTAAGTGAGAACGTATTCATTTTAATTTTAGAGAACAAACGTGCTTTGGCACAGAGAATGAGGTTAGATACACTATTTAGCATAAACATCACTGGTATAATATTAGAGCTGCTAAATATATATATATATATTTATATATATATGTGATTTTCCTAGCTCTGATTTTGACTTGCATTAATACTGTAGAACTGAAAGAAATTTTAAGGGGTGAGAATTCCTAGTTCAGAAAAAGTTTTAAAAACATGTATGTATGTTAAGCCCCCAAAACTTTCAGCTAATTTATTCCTTTGCTTATCTATGCAGCTGCCAATACTGTTTTTCCAAAAGTCTTGATCTTACAAAAAAAAAAAAAAAAAGTCAGTCAGTAGACTGTTCTCTCCAGTTAGGGATAACCTCAATATGGTCCCCAAAACACAAAAATCTGTTCTTATGATCTTTAATCATCTTTCATTAGTCCCAGGTAACCAATCTATTGCATCAGAAATCCTGAAGACACTGTTTTCTTATAGGTATTACCCCAGTAAAATAAGGTAATACTTATAACCTATTACCTATATAAGGTAATGCTGACTTACAAATCAGTGTTTGGACAACTACACTAATCTGAAGAGCAAGAACTCTGTAGGTACATACTCCCAAGGCCTTCCATATTTAACCACAGCAGCAGGACACTTGGCACTTCTGAATAATCAGGCCAGTATTTAAGAGTCTAAATATGGCATTAAGAACGTAACTTCAGCAACTTACTCTTAATCTAGAACTGGCTCGTATGTGTATCATCTGGAGTAGTCATTTAAGACACGAACATTTATTAAACAGTCTCAAACTGTCCCACTGAGGATCTGAAAATCTGTGTGGAGGTGATTGTAAGACAGAAGCAATGTGACAGCAGCTTAAATTAAATACCTCAAACTGACACCTGCTGTGAAGTACAATTTTAAAATTCATTTTGCTTTGGAAGTATTTTGTTTTCTTGGGTAAATTTCAAAAATAAATAGAAAAGGGAAAAATCTGCACTTCTGAGGGTATGTACTGTAGGTACCTTGCCATACAAACACCCAGCTGGAGAGCTGTGCTCAAATGTAGAATAATAAGGCTCAGCGTTCAGGACCACGAACATTGCCTGTACTGTTTGTTTGAACAAACAGGAAGGACAAATCAAGGTGAAAAACACCCGGACATGCAATGTATTTCCTGAATTCAAAAGAAACACGGGACCTAAATTCATATTCATTTTATTATAATGCCGTGTTTATGTTGGAATGAAAATACTTAAACACTGATGTATATTATTAAACTGTGATAGTAGCTTTTTATAAGCTTATTTGCACAATACTGAGAAACATTAAGCTTGCAATCAAAATAGGATTAGCAGATAATTATATTTTTTAAATGGTTTATTATTTTCCTCATTCAAGGAATGTAAATGAAAAAATATAGAAAACTGACTTCCGTGCTTGTTTTGGGCATGGAAGTGCCTGAAGCACATTTTGGGGGAAAACGGTATCAGGAATGACAAGAATATTTTTAGCTTTATAACCTATGCTCAATTTTATTTATTTATTTATTGGTACTGTAGATCAGGGAGTATAGAAGAATATTGCCTAATTTCTTGACACGTAATATAAGTGCCTGAACTGGAATCCCAGGGGCTGTACACGACCAGTGGTGACAGGTATGTTCTTCTAGAGAATTAGATTATCTAAATATGGAGCCTAGATTCTCTTTAAGGAGAAAGAGGCCACTGAATTAAAATGCTTAAGTTAGATAGTGTACACACAGATTTATACAATACCTGACATGATTTCTAATTGTACCGTCATGATTCTAGCACACAGCAATAACCCCTTCCCTACAAGAAGTACCTATAATGGTACAAACAGTGTGGCAGAGCTAAAGCTTTTAGGCATCATTTTATCTTACATTAAGAGCTGTAATCAATGTAGTTTATCTTATCTTAAAAATCTTCAGGGTGGGGCGAACATCTTACAGTTAGTCACATATGTAAAACTTGACTATTGGCTTAACTTGTTCATGTTTAAATCAGAGTTGCCATGATGTTTTAACTGCTTTTATTATTATATGTAAAAACAGGAAAAACTCTTGAATTTTGGAAAATTCCCAAGAGATGTCCTTCATAACTGCTATAAGCAAAAGCAGCTTTGCTGTCACTACTATCCCACGTGAAGTTGCGTTCACAGTGGCCATATGTTTCAGTTTTAGCTATGAAGCACAGAAAATCTGCTTTCATCCCTTTAAGTAATATACGAGATTAGTTACTCGGTTATCAGTAACAATAACTTGTATTTATTGTCACTGGTATATTAGGTTAATACCAAGAAACATTATTTTCAACAGAATTAATGTCAATTCTATGATGGGGCCCATCCATCTATGTAAGAAATCCCAAAGTAGAAAGTTTTTAAATTTGTATATGATTCCTTTGTAGCTTCTTTCTTTTGCATTAGGTACTTGTTCCACAGCAACTGGATGGGCAGCTGACACTGAATGCCATTCAAACTTCTCAAAACCAGAACATTTTCAAGGATGCTTAGCAGAACACTAATGATCTGTAGAAGGTCAGTGAGAACACCAGCTTTTTGAAGTCTTCAGCTGCTAAGCCTGAGCTAGCTAAAAAGCTTTCAAATAGCCAGCTGAAGTTTGGAGGAGAGGTGCTGTGAACCCTGCCATGCGAACTGATGACTGCAGTTAAAACAAAGATGCATGGTCATGTGGAAAAGCATTCTGCAGAACTGCAAATGATGCAGTTGTGTGTTCAACAGGCATGCAAAGACGCAGTCCCTCTTTGAAAGCTTGAAAGAAACGGGGAACTTTTACATACCCACAAACACTCTCCTATAAGACTTTCTAAATGGCACAAATTTAATGAATATTTGAGTGTCTTCTGAAATAGCTACTGTATCTTTAAGGATCTTCAATCTAAATACCTCAGCCTTTTATGGCCTGAGACAAGCACAGTACAAATTAACAGGATGGGTGTTTGACAGCATCGCAATTGCCAGCATGAGTCCTGATGAAAAGCACCACAAGCTCTAAATTCTATTTAACTTTTCATTATGACTTCTAAAATTTAGCAGTCATTCCAAGGACTTGACCGTAACAATAGCATAACTGAAGAAAAAAAGAACACAAGTTCAGTGTAGCAAAATAATTTATGGAAACATCTAGTGTTTCCACAATAGCAGTGGGTTAACACTGCAAGCCTTCAAATAGGAGTATTTTTACTGATTTCTACAATTATGACTTTGTAAATCTAAGATAGATTTAAGTATTATAGACCTACAACAAATACAGCTAGACAAGCAGGTTGATTTAATCTGTGGCTCTGGTGTTCACAGATGAGACCAAGAACAATGATGTGTGCCCACCATCTCTCCGTGAGACTCTTCAGAAAAACCTGACATGAAAACCTAGTAAATTAAATTAATGTTTCTAGAGATGAATTTAAAGTATTTTTTCCTACCCTAGTACATAGGGGTGATTTAGATTATAGTTGGAATGCACGAGACTTTTGTTTAGACATAAAAGTTAGTTCATCTGTATCAGATGACCACTGCAGAAGCTTCTTAAAGTTTGAAGCACTAGTCATACCTCCTTGTAAAGCGTGTAAGTAAACATATTCACGACTTCTTAGCCGCATGAGTTCCAGCGTGTACGTCACTGAAGTTTCAACATATGATGGCATTAATATTTTTAACCCAGTTTCTGAGGCTAACATCATCACAAGACATTTCAGTGTTTACTTTCAACTCTTCTTGAAGCCCTCTACTGCAAAGCATTACTGATCTGTAATCCGTTTCCCTGAACGGATCAGATTGAATATGTGAAGAACAACATCATTTTTTCCATATTTCTACCCATGTAAAAATGATTCAACTAAGATGTTCCAGCGAGCAAGGCTACCTAATGAAACAGGTTTTCACAGGATAGGCAAATCCTCTCAAGTTTTCAGGTCCAACGAATACGCTTGGCAGCACAACTTGAGTATGGCCAAAAAACACCATTAGCCTCATGAATATTGCAAATATCAGAGCTCACTCAGACAGCGCCAGGACATGGCAACTCACGCCAAATAAATAGAACTCCACCAGCAAGATGGTTAAAAAACAAACAAAAAAAACCTTGTGGGAAATCAGGTCCCAAAGAGCACTCCTTTGCTGCTGTTACAGCCACACTAGGATTAGCTTGCTAATTGATGCAAATACATCTATACAAGCTTAAATAGTTACAACGATGACAAATCAAACTCTGGGTTATTCTGTGTGGAAACCTATCAAAACAATTGTAATAGCCATATGTGGAGATAAAGAAACATCCTGATTATTTTCCTTCCATATTATTGAAAAACACTTTTGCTGGAATACGATAGCTGAGTGTGAGACTGACTCAAGCCGACACAGGTATGAACAAAAATAAAGAATATACAGAATTCATGGACTAAGCTGCTATTTTAGAAAAGATGCGTTTTAAAATAAGTTGCCCAAGCTCTTCTAGGTAACTGTAAAAGAAAAAAAGTGCAAAAACTATAAATTATTAGAATGGCAACTGAGACTGGGATTCAAAATATGTCTTGGTAGCCGAAAATTGTGTTAAGGCTAAATGAACACAGGCAGGTATGGGAAAAATAACATTTTACCAATAAATAACGGATGATATCGGAGTTTTGTGACTTACCTAACATCACATAAAAAGTCACTAGCAAAATTCAAGTGAATAGCCCAGATTCTTAGTACTAAGGCACATCCTGCTGTTTAACACTTCTGGCCAAAATATAAAAGTTGGTAGAACGTGGAGAAAAAAAATAAAATCTCACTAATATGCAAGTGTCAGACTAGAGTATCAATAAAAGACTAATGTGACAAAGATTCAGAGCCATCTACGAGAGTCTGAGAGCCATCTACAAGAGTTTGTAAGAAAATCTGTATACAAGGATAAGCAAACAAAACAAATGCTTAGTTTTAAAAGGGATTTATGAGAATATGAGCGTTATGATAGGCGGAAAATACTTGCTAGATTAAACATTTTTGCTCCTCTGTCAATGGCTACATCTCTATTTTTCTCGACAGTCAATATTCTTCATTAACTGTAAGAATCATATATTGCTGAATATAATGAAAATGCTGGGGTTAGTTGCAATTAAATAATAAAAATTATATACAATTTTCAAACCAAGTATTGGGACAGTAACCACTGTTTAATTCTCCTTAGAGCGAACAAAGGCAAAATGCTACACAAGACTATGAACGCACCATTTACATACCATCCTTACCTGCAAGGGAAGGAGAGTATTACTGTTGTTGTCAGTTCGGAAAACATTATCTTCAATCCACGATTTTGGTGTCAGTGATGGAGTGGAGCGAGTAAATTTAGGAGGAGCTATGACATTACCAGAAAAGGGCTTCTTCAAAGGAGAGATCTGGTTCATAGTTCCTGGAATCCCCATGTTTCCAGTTCTACGATGGTCTCTGCCATGCATTCCTCCCCAGGATATATTTCCTGTGCTCCAGCCACTACTTTGATTGCTCCAGGGCGACTGCTTCAGAAGAGGCTAAAAAGAAAGATTCATTTATATTATTTTGAAAAATACTTGAAATGCTTTCATACTTAATGGAAAAAAAAAAAACACACTAAAAAAACACCAATCCATCAATGCTCAGAAGATTTCTATAATCTCCTCTTTCCTGATATTGTATAAATTCATTACCGAGGCAAAAAAAGAAAATCTAATATAGAGTCATAGAAAAATTGTAATCCCCACTCTCCTCCCACAGTCCTTGGGTAACCAGTTCAGATTGTTATCCTTTTAGTAACCGGTAGGATTCTTTAAAAGTCCAGAGTAGAACAGTCCTACAGTTAAAAATCATGTTACAGAAAGGCTCAGGCCTTAACCTGATACATTATTTCGTATTACATAGCAAGATCTCTGGAAAAAATAACAAAAAATTCAAGAAGGTCATTTTTAAATTATCATTATTAAAAAGAGATCGGTGAGTAGGTATTTAAAAATTAAAATTCAGATGACAGATTGATTTTTTTTCCCCCAGTATCGCTCAGTATCACTAAGTATTACCATATAAGAGCAGAGAAGAGAATCTGTTTGAAGAAGCTATCTTAACATTTCCACATTAAAATGCATTATTCTGAAACCACGGCTCAAGTATTTCTGGAGTAATGCACAGGACTATCTCTGGAATTCTGCAGCTTACTCTTTTATTTTTTTAAAGATTAGTTTCCGTATTTAGAAGCAGTGTAAAGGATTTCTGTATCTAACAAGCGCACTATGACTATGCTCCTCAATATCACAATGTAGACTGCCTTTAGAGCACAGACCTCGTAAGGTGACAAGTTTTTATTCCTGAGGCACAACTTGTGCTAAAACCTGACCTACAGCGGTTGTCCGTACTACCAAGAGGTGGACCCACTGAGCCTGACTGACAGCGAAGAACAACATTTATCTTCAGTGCTCTAAAACCTGCCTGTTCCTGGAAAGGCCTTTTCTCAAGCATACAAGTGGGGTGCGTGTGAGGGGAGGATATTCTGAATTCAGTACTTTTATCTCAAAGCTTAGCTGCAAGCAGCCCTCAGCTGGTAATTTCTGTAGCTTAAAAATTTAAACCATGTTGATACGTTATACAGTAGATAAAACAGAAAGAAGGCATTATAACGCCCTCTCCCCCGAGAAAACAAACAAAAAAACACTATAAAGACATTTTTTGGTCAAGTAATCAGGCAAACATCCCATTCTATATAATTACAGATAATTATGTTGTAAAACTTGAATACTTTGGTTGGAATTTTGGGAGAGGCCAGCCCCGTATTGTGAAACAAACCTTCAGAGATAATGCCAAACGTTAACAAGCCTCTAATATTGCTAGTTATACTGTCACGGGCACCGCTCGTGTTTACCTACAACTTGTAACAGAGAGAAAATCTCCGTCCACCTCAGCGTTAGAGAATGGCTTTGGAATTTCTCTGAGGAGGGCATTGGCGCTACGACACCCAGCTCCCTGTCACGACACCCAGCTCCCCGTCACGACGCCTCCGAGTCGGACCTCGAAGGGGCAGGCGTGAACGGAGATTCCAGTTCATAAATTGTCAAAATAAATGCTGTACCCAGCCGTCTCCACCGCCTCAAACTGACAGGAGGCAATGCCCGAATTAAGGAAAAATGAAGATGAGGCCTGTCTAACCTAGGCCTTTCATGAGCGGGTGAGTGCGAGAGGCGGCTGCGGTGTGCTGGTGGGCACCGGCACCCACCGGCTGCCCTCCCGCCCCTCAGCACCCCTACTTCGCCCTCAACTTCCATTTTAACGCTGTTGGGTTCTGTTAGGGCGCTGCTGGAAAATCTGCGGCGGAACCGCAGCAACATGAAACACTGTATTGCGTTTGGATACAAATCCGAGCGATTTCGGGCAAAAGCCCGGAGGTGTCAGCCGGGGCGTGACAGCTCCCCACGAGCCGCGAGGGGCTGCAGAGGGTCGGGGAGCAGCACGGGCTCCATTTGACAAGGGCGAGGCGACGAGGAGCCCCGAGGAAAGACGTGAAAAGCACCTCGCCTCCCGTCCCCAAAGCGGAACGGGGTCCGCGGGAGCCGAGGAGGGGCCGCCAGCCCCAGCCCCTCCACCTGCCGCGGCCACCCCTCGGCTCCCTGCCCGTCCCCGGGCGCCCCCCGCTCGCAGCCGGGCTCCCCGCCGCCGCCCCCGGTACCTGGTGGTGGTTGTAGGAGTTTCTCTGCTGCAGGAAGGCGGCGGCGGCGGCCGCCGCCTGGTGTTGGTGCTGGAGCTGGGGGCTCACAGGGGATCTCCGGTTCTGCTGCTGCTGTTGCTGCTGCTGCTGCTGCTGCTGAGGTAAATTCATCTGCGGCGGCGGCGGGGGGGCGGCGGCCGAGAAGGGGCTGCTGAAGGGCCCGGCGCACGGGTTGTGAGGAGACACCGGCGAGAAGCTCTGGAAGAAAGCGGGGTTGATCGATGACGGGATCCCCGGGTAGAAGCTGGTCTCGGACTCCGGGCTCGGCGGCGGCATGGCGCTGATCTGCCCGCCGCCGCCGCTGGACGCCGGAGGCTGCTGCGTTTGCTGCGGAGGCGGCGACGAGGTCTGCACCGACCAGGGGGTGCCGAAGCCGGGCAGCGGCGGAGGAGGAGGGGAAGCCGCCGAGGAGGAGCCGCCCCCGCTCTGGTGATGGGGGCTGGGGATCTCCGGGCTCTGCAGGCTGCTGAAGCCAGAGCCCAGCCCGCCGGGCAGGAGGTTCCCGGGGCTGCCCAGCAAGTGGCTGTTCGGGGGGGACTCCATGGGGGGCGGCTTGGCTTTCGCCTGCAGGCGAGGAGGAGACGGCGGCGGCGGATTCAGGCAGGAGGAGGCGGCGGCCACCCCCACATTGGGGTCGGCGGCCACCGGTGCCGGCGGGCAGAAAGGGGCGAGCCGCTCGGAGCCCCCCCGGTGCTCGGCCGGGCTGAGGGGCCGGTGGCGAGGGTAGTCCCCGGGCGGCGGCGGCGGCTCCGGGGGGTGACCGCCGAGGAGCTGGAGCTGCTGCTGCTGCTGTTGCCTGTGCTCCTGCTGCTGGTACTTGTCAGTGGGGTGGCTGAACTGCTGCTGCTGCTGCGGGGGGTGGTGATGATAGTCTGGGGGGTGGTGGTTATTCAGGGGGTGGCTGCTGCCGAGCTGGGCTGGGCTGCTGAGCGGCGGCGGCTGCTGCTGCTGCTTAAACTCTTTCCTCTTCTGGCTCAGCTGAGGAGGCGGCGGCTGCTGCTGCGGTTGCTGCTTGTTTAAATCCTGGTGGGGGCTGAGACTGGGTTTAAAGTCAGAGGAGGGGTGGCCGGGAGGGGGGTGTCCTGATGCGGGGCTGCTGCCCAGCCTCTCGCCGCCCGGCTGCTGCTGCCGCTGCTGTGTCACCCCCAGGAGCAGCTCATCCTGCATGGCGCGGGGATGCGCAGCGGCGGCCGCCGACGGGAACGGCGAGGGCGGCGGCACACCGGACACGCCGCCGCTGGAGGAACCGGTTGCGGTGGGTGAGAAGGGGCAGGAGGAGGAGGAAGACGAGGAGGAGGAGGAGGCTGCCGGGGAGGGGAAGGACCCCGCGTAGCCAGCGCCTCCTACACCCCACGGCGGGCTGGGGCTGCGGCTGGGGGCCGCTGCCGGCGGCAGGCTGCGGTCCCCCATGGGCCGGCGGGGGCTGCCCCGGCACCGCGGGGCGAGGACACCTCGCCCGGCTGGAGACAAAGATAATTAATTAATTAACCTGGGAGGGGGGCCGGGGAGGGGGGTGAGCACTATCGGAGACCACTACGTATGCCTAAAAACAGCCGCTCCCTACAATAAAGCCCTTGCCCTAACCTCCGCTGTACTGTTTTTTTAAAATATTGAACGTTTCGGTAATAAGTATCTCTATTTTATCCTTTTTCTTTTTTTTTCCCTCCCCCCCTCCTGCTTCTCATTTATTGACCCCCGTCAGGGCAGCCCTTCCCCTCCCAGCCGCGCCCGCTGGATCATCCCCGAGAGCCCTTGGCAGGTCGCCTCCCCCGGGGCAGGCCCCCCCCCCCTTCTCCTTCTTCCTCCTCCTCCTGCTGCTACACAACAGTTCCGGGGCCGGCCACCGAGCGCCGGGCTCCGAGCACCGCGCGGGGCAGCAGGGAGGCCGGCCGTGCCGCCGCCGCCTTGCCGAAGCGGGGCCCCGCTCCGCTCCCCCCTCCGCCGCCGCCACCCCCGCCCCCAATACCGGCTGCCGGCCGGCCGCAGCCCCCTTAAGAACGCCGGAACATTCGTCATAGTTACGTCACAGCGCGCTCCGCCCCGCCCCGCCCGACCTCGGTAATGAGCCGGCTGCTGGGGGCCACGCCCCCCTCATGAATAATGCATGAGCGCCGCCAGCCCCGCCCAATCGCGCGGGGAGGGGGAGGCTCGCGCTGCCCAACGACGCAGGGCGCCGGCGGGCGGGGTGGGCGCAACCATTTTTATAGGAGAGGGGGGGACGGGGGGGGGGAGTTGTGTGGTGGTTCGCTCCGCCGCCTGCCTGCCTCATTTGCATTGACGTCAGGCGCGGGGAGGGGGCGGGGCGCGGCGGCACGAGCCCAGGGGCTGGCGAGGCCCGGCTGTCATGGCGGCGGGGGCGCCCCGGGGAGGGGGGGACACGGGGCAGAAATAAACGTTGGGGGCACGGGGCTGGGCCTGTTGGGATCTTCTCCAGGAGTCTGTTAGTGGACACCATCAGAAGCTGTGTGGCTGCTTTCCGTTGGGCCAGTGGACCCTCAGCCATTGGAAACATCCCTTATTTGTTAAATTGGTTTAGACTTGTTCAATGTAAATAAAATGCAGATTTAGTAAAATTCTGTGTGTGCTCATCTCTGACGTGAACATGGGCTTGTTCGGGGGTGTATGTTTGGGTTACATATCCACGTATATCCACACCACCTCGTAGGGTTACCACACAAGCACATTGGCAGCTCAGCAGACGAGTTGATAAATATTTCCCTTTGCTGTGTTTCCCCTCAGCGCCCCACCATTATTCATTACGTTGGCATCCGTTCTAACTCCGCAGCTGTCTTGCACGTAACGAAGCGTAGGGCGCCGACCCAGGCCCTGCCGATGATGGCATGCTGAGGAAATGTTGCCGGCCGAGTACGGGCTGTGCTCTCAATAGCGCGTTGCTTCACGGCCCGGTCCTCACCAACGTGGCTCTGGGGAGCTGTAGAACTGGTAGGATCCAGCTTGCCTCTGTGTCATGCGCCTGGCGTTCGGTTATGTGCAAGCCCGAACAGAAGCTGTCCTCTACCTGGGGCGTTTGCTGGCATCTGACCAGGGTGGAAGTAGTGCTGCGCTGTTCTCTCCCTCAACCAGCTGCCTATTGCTAGAAAGTGCATAGGAACTTGTTTGGCTATTGTTTTTGTCCCCTCACCTTTAAATTGAGCCCAAATTCTAGCAAATCTTCACTCAGAATAGTTATTGAGGTGTCCATGAGCTTTTACTTATAGAATCATAGAATCATTAAGGTTGAAAAAGACCTCCAAGATCATCTGGTCCAGCCATCCCCCTATCACCAATGTCACCCACTAAACCATGTCCCTAAGCACCAGGTCCAACCTTTCCTTAAAAACTCCCAGGGATGGTGACTCCACCACCTCCCTCGGCAACCTGTTCCAATGCCTGACTGCTCTTTCTGAGAGGAAGTATCTCCTAATTTCCAACCTGAACCTCCCCTGACGCACAAGAATACTCACACCTTCTATGACAGCCTGTGTATACCATGGTAGCTATCTACTCCAATCATACACATTTATTAAAACAACTTTAACGAGAGGAATCTCATCTCTTTTTAGTCATGTATAAAGTAAGCATCCACTCTGAATTAGTTGCCTCATCTGCAAACAAAAGACAGGTGCTACCAAAGGATGATTCATCTTACCCTAATGCAGGTACCTTTAGAGAGAGAAACATGACCTTTCTCTGTTGATTTTGAGGAAAAATTTTGAAGCTGTTTCTTACCCAGGTGTTCAAAGGTGCTCCTTGGTTGCGTGGCTTCTTAACCTCAGTACAAACAAGAATGGCTGTGCTGAGTCAAACCAAGAGTCCTTGGGGCTCCTGTCCCTTCTGCCTCTGATACAGGATCCCTGCAGCCCTTAGTTCTTGGGGTATGCCAGGGCCAGAGATTCAAGCTTCTCCTCCACTAGATCAACTCCCTTCAAGAAGTGGTGGGCCCTGTCCTTGGTTTTCCAAGGGCTTTGTCCTTTGTTTTCCCTCTCCACTTCCCTATTTTTGACCATTTGCCATTCACACCCTCTTGCTTTCATCTTTTTCTCCCTTATAATCACTTGATTCCTTCTTGCTTTCTTATTTCTTAGCTGCCCCTTTTCAGGGAAGATTTGAGATCATTTTTGGATTGGGCTAGTAGGAAAGAAACAAAGCGTGTGAAAGCAGATGCCTAAATGAATGTGTAAGAACAGGCTTAACATGTGAAAAGTTTGCTTCAGTTACCTCAACTGTTTGCTACTCAGGGTTCTTGTGAGTCATGCTTTTCCGGAGCTTAGGGGATGCTGGGATGCCTGGACACCACGTTCCCTGATTGTCACTGGAAATTGGCCCCAAACCTGGGCCTGAAAATGGGAGCCCCTAACCCGAATGAGCTGGGGATGCTAGAGAGGAGCCACTTATCTCAGATGAGGAGCTTTGACTACACAGCGGATGTCAGGAGCAGTGAGTGCCAAGCCGTGTGCGACAGCACTGTATGTACCATGTAAATTGGAAAAAACAGGTGTTGCAAAATAAGCTGTCAGATCAGTAAAACCCAATATACCTAAGTTATGCTTCTTGCAGCCGTTAATCAACCTGCTCCTGTGTATTCGTTGTAACAAATGTGCCGGGCATCGGCTTCACCTGGGAGGCCTGTGGCAGAGCTGAGGCTGACAGCCCTCCTGGGTTTGTCAGTGCCATACAGACAATGACCATCTGATTTTGCCTTGCTGCCTTCTGCCTCCTCCCCTGTGCGTGAAATTCTGTGTGCCAAACTGAACGAGCAATGCTATACAACACAAAGCGTAAAGACAAAGCTGATAAACTGCTAGGGTTCCAAAACACCTCTTCTGGCTGCAAGTGAGGTGGTGTGGAAAGCATCATCAAGGCAGTACTTCTGAATTTTACCCCTGAGTGGTTATTGCCTCCTCTAGAAATTACCATGCACGGCTTAAGTTCCTGCCTTTTCATAAAACCAGTAGAATAACACCTGCAATTGGCCAGTGTTAGAGGCAGGGTATTATTATGCAAGACAGAACTTTGGCTCACCGTTCTGTTGTTTTTTTTTTTTTTTTTTTTTTTTTTTTTTTTTTCTGCTTGAACAGCAACAAGAACAAAAAAACAAAAACCTCCAAACTTTTAGCAGTTTTAAATGCCGAAAGGGATTGTGCTGACATGCTGCCTTCTTTTGAGCAGTCTGTGGGTTTAGCTTCTTTTAAAAATGTGAGTTCTTGGGGGTAGACTCCATACCTTCTCCTAATCAGATACCACTAAGCACGTTACAGTTTTGGAGAGTATATGATCAATCATGAAACAGACAAAAATTTAACTGTGGTATGTAGACTTTCATGTAAATGCACAGTTATTTCAGTGTTTCCTCTTTTTGTAAGTTAACAAAAACACCAGAATATCAGGAGCCTAACATGTAAAAAAAGAATATAACTGTGCTGCCAGGAGCTGCTGTTTCCCTCCCATTAGTTACTTGGAAGATCACAGTGGCTGTGATTTTGAATATGGACTGCAAATAACATGTTAACATGAAAATTATCTTTGCTCTCATTCCAGTACTAAAAGCTGCTTTTTCTGCTTGTGTGTGTGTGTTATAGTTAAATTAAACATAGCTACAGGTAGTTCGTACCAACTTCAAAAACCCTTTTTGTTGTGGAGTGGCTCAGCACAGAGAATCTTAGGCTGCTTGTAATGCAACAAGCTCTTCTTTCCAGAGCCCACAACACTTACAGGCTTTTCACCACTTACAGTGATTTACTGCTGTTTGACCCTTCTTCCAAGGCTCTGCAGCTACAAGAACATCTCCCCCCCCCCCCCCCCCCTTTTATTTTTTTATTTTTAAAGTATCGATTTTTTTTTTCTCTTTACTATTTTACCTCTCCTTCTCCCTTTCTCCATCTTCTCTGTTTTGTTCCTGAGCTCCTTTCCCCAAGCTGTGTGTTTAGGTAGCTCTGTCTGTCCTGGGTTCTCAAGGGCTCTCTGCTATCAGGTCTGTCTCCCGCTCACCCTGAGCAGGGAAGCACGATCTGCTGTCCTGTTTAAGCTTTGAAAGGGGCCTGTGTGTGCACTCCAGGAACAGCACATTGTTCTAACTGGTAACGAAAATACATGACTAACCTACTTCTGATAGAGCTGCTTCCTCTTAACCTTAAAGCTGATTTTTGTTAATGACTTTTTCCTCCCATGGAAGTGTGGAAAGCAGTCTGTGAGTGCAGGTTGTTCATATAGAAAAACAGATGATGGGGTTTGACATTTCACAGCTAAAAGATGTCTAAAGACTTATATCAATGGGCAATGGGTTTTGTTTACTGTTTTTTTTTTTTTTTTTTCTTTTTTCTGTTCTTGATTTTTTTAAACTCTAAAAATAATAGTTATGCATTCTTATTATGGAGGTGGGCAAGTCTTTTCCAGCAATGAGCAGTCTGTTGAGTCACAGTAGCTTACATTTTTTCCAATGCTTTTTTTCTTCTTTAAAAGATAAAAAAATATTAATCATCCACATATAAAAAATATGGGAGAGAAACTGTTGTTTGATCACTGTATATCAGAATGAAATTAAAGGAGAGAGAAAATATAACATCAAGGTTTGACATAGTTGGCTTTGTTTTCCCTATGCCCATCCTATTTCTTATATTTTTTATTTTTCTAAGGCAAAAAGTCTTAAAATTTGTGGGAGACGGGCAGTGTTTGTTCGTTATTCAAAGCCCTACTTACACCATGAGGGCTGTGCTGCCTGCTGAACTTGAAGGATATGGGTTCTGTTCACAGGAATGCAAACCAGTGATTTACTCTGTTTTTGCTCCTTTTCGCCCCGGAGTTTAACCAGCACATTAGACTAATATTTTCTTGCTTGCTAGTGGCAGTTTCTGTTTCTTTTTTGTTTTGGATTTTTTTTTTTTGGTAGTGGAAGTCATTAGAGTTTCTCCCAAGAGAATCACTGCCAAAGTAAACAAACATCTTCATGAAAGGAAAATAATGTCTGTGGAGCATTCAGAATTCTGTGTTTTACAGAAGAATATTTATGGCAACCAACTAGTGAATTAAAGTGAATGAAATCCTATTTCTAGTTTGCTGCTCCTGCTGTCTTAATTGAATGTGGCAATTTCTGCTAGCTTCTCAGCTGTGCAGTGCAAGTTCTCGGTATTAGTTTTAATTTAAGATGAAGGAAAATATAAGATGAAACTCAGCTTAGAAGGAGGATTTATTTTTTTTAATTGTTGGGAATTGAATAGTGCTTCTGCATGTAAAACCCAAGGGAATCGCTATTGTCTCCAAAATGTTCTGCATGTGGTTGGCAAGAACAACAAGGACAGAAGAAAGTTCAGCTAAAAAATTCATAAGGGCTGCCTGGTGGAATGCATTGCAGTCAGCTGCACACCTCAGTGCTCTTATCCCTCTGAACTGATCATTTTTAGCTGAGATGAAACATTCTGAGGAACAGGAGGCTGGCAGATTTGCAGCGTAGATTGTTTGAAGGTTTAAACACTGTGACAATCTCATCTTACTGCAAGTCTGTAGATAGAACGTAAGCTCGAGTTGCTGAAAAATGATAGAAAGGCTCCATGTGTATAGCCTACAAAACTGTGAAGAGCTTTTATTCTGTGTGCTGCAGAAGCCTGTGTGCTTTCCACATCCCGTCCAGGAGAGCAATAATTCCCCGGTGGAGCAAGCACACACTTCACATTTGTTGAGGATGAGACCGTATCTCGTTCTTTGTTTGGGCAGCGGCTCTCACAAAGGGGACCAGTGCTAACTGGGGACTTGCCAACACCATCATATGTTTCGTGACAAATGCTAAGTGTTCAAAAAGTTGGCACTACAAAATAGAGATACTGTCAATCTCTGTTTAATTCTCAAAATGGCTTGTCGGATTTTAAAGCTTGTGTTGTTGCTGGTGCACTCACGCATCAGACAGCATTTTTAACGGTCCTTCTAATATGTCCGGTTAATTTGGCTATATTACTAGGACATAAAACAAAATGATTCCTAGGACAGAGATTGCTAAGATTTAACTGCTGATTTTTTTTTTTCCTATCTGCTGTGTGCAGAGGAACAGCGTGTCCAGCCGTGTGTACCGCTGTAGTCAGAACACTATTTTCTCAGCTTCTTTCCTATGTACAGCTCAGACACAGCTGCCACTATTTACCAAACATGAAGGTGTTGTTCACAGCTCAGGGGGTAAGTTTGGGTTCTGCTGTAAGGAACGCACGAGGCAGCTCTATTAATTGCATGGATGCTCAGTGTGTATTGGTGTGTCTGAGTATTGTGGTGTTGCCTCTGAAATTTTAGGGCCTGATCTCATGATCTTTGGATAGGTCTCCAGAGATTGGTACAACCAACTTGTGCTACGAGCGACTGTGTGGTGATTCCAGCGTTGGAATAATCTGCTCCAAAGACTTGCATACTATGATCTGACCGTATTTAGGAGACCAGCTAGGAGACCCAAGGAGATGTCTGGAAATTTTTGAGCAGGGAGGCTTTGAAACAGATCTCACGTATGCTGAATGGCATCCTGTTGGTAGCCTGCATCACCTGCATCAAGAAAGCGAGGTCTGCCCCTCTGCAGGACTGCATGGACCACGTAGCCTGTTAAACAGGAGGAGTATATGTTTGCACCTCAGCAGACTGTAAAAGTCCATGCTTTAAATTTCTAGGGGAAGATTTGCCAAAGTTTGCTCATTAAACCTCTGGAAGCTGATAGGGGAGCAAGTTCCCCTTCTGAGCCATGGCGTCTGTGCTGCACTAAAAGCAAAGACAACCTATGATGTATATGTGAAAATATATTCTCTTCTACTTGACCTTATTTCCTCTTTGAATGTAAGACGGATGTTCAGCAATTTTACAAGAACACCCACTGTTTCACTAAAAAATATTTTCAATGGATTCTGTGAGAAATTTGCTGCTTTAATTAGGAATTATCTTAGAAATTAGCGATACAGATCCTTCCGATTCGCTGTAGGACTAATCAAACTTTTATGTACAGGCTAGAATTGAAGAAATGCAGACTGAAATTAAGAAAGCTATTAACCGTATCATTGTAACTAATTATGACTATATATCCAGTAACTGAGGTGAGGTCGACAACTCCAGGGCTGGCCATTGCAATATCAGAACTCAACCAGTCCGAACTGCTGGGTCACTCGAGGGAAGGATGCTTGTCTTCCTGTTTACAGAGGGTGTGCAGTATCTGTTATGAAATATTCCAGCATCCATGGCACTAACGTTGAGACTGGCCGAGCGATGAGGCCATGCCTCTGGGAGGAGGAAGAGGAAGACCTGCACACAATGAAGAAGAGACTTGAACTCAGCTCTGCCATACAGCAAATGAATGTTCCCCCTAGGATTTTTTTTTCTTTTCATTTTTGAATGTATTTATTTACTTAAAGCTATTATGTTGAATATCTGAAGAGTGCAGGGTGTCTGATAGTGAAGCTTTCAGGTTTTTTTGCTGCCTGTCTCCCTCCTTCTTTTAAATATGCCTACCCCTAGCAGCACTCAGAAATAAGAACTCTCAAGTCCTCTCATATACTTTACATCTCTCTGATCTACTGATCAATTTTGAATCAATTCTAGCTTCATCTTTTTTTTTGCCATTCATGCTATTGTGATGATACAAAGACACAGAAAACCAATATGCCTCTTTCACCATGTATATTTGGATTAATAAAACTGTATTATTCTTGTGGTTCTTTCCTTGGGCTCATTT
The DNA here is from genome assembly GCF_963932015.1 of Anas acuta. Taxonomy (NCBI): domain Eukaryota; kingdom Metazoa; phylum Chordata; class Aves; order Anseriformes; family Anatidae; genus Anas; species Anas acuta. Next base: position 15,299,111 of record NC_088982.1, on the reverse strand, counting down.
ATAACATTTTTTAATAATTAAAAAATAAAGAAAAGAAATCCAAGAAAAAATATGCCAAGAAATATGTAAAAAGATGAATGCATTAGAATATTTGTGCTAAAATATTTTAGAGTGCATTAGCAGTACAAAAGAATCATTGAAACCTGGGAAATGTAGTGAAAATAATGTACTTCAATAAAATGAAATATTAAAAAAGAAAATACATAAAGTCATCCAGGAAACCATAATTTTCTGCTATAATGAGAACCTGAGGGGAATGTGGAGTTAAATTTAATGTATTTCTTCAAACTACATTTTTAACCCTATATGCAGTGTTTTACTAAGAAGAATTAGGGTTGTTTGGATAACTTAATTGCCAATTCCTCTACCTGCTTATGTTTAGAATTTTTTTTGCAAGTTTAATCTAACTCTGGCACTGGAAGTCATACCTTCTAACTGCATAGCTACAAGGTGAAGATACCAGGGAAAAGTCAGACCTATTATGCTCATCTTTTATAAAGAGAACAGAAAATCTACTGTAATTATGTCATTTCCTCTGTCATTATGGCATTGAGAGCCCAGATCCATTTTTATGCAGTGGCACAAAACAGTTTACTATTTAAGTATAGTTTACAGGAGACACTTTGCAGAATTGATATTCACATATGCCACAAATCAATTGTACCCATGATATTAAAAGGGAAAATTACTTAGATCTTTAAAAATTCTCAAACCTTGGTAAATCTCCTTGAGTAACTGTGATATAATTTTGGGTCAATGTGCTTTGACTGGAGGTCAGTCAAAGTGAATCATCCAGGGAAGCTTTGTTTTCCTATTTGTAGTCTTTTTTGTGCATGCCCATGTAGTGTATTGTAACTGAAGAGAAAAAAAAAAAAAGCTTATAAATTTTATACATCAAGAAATGAAAGGGCTTTTCATTCTTTCTTTCTTTCTTTCTTTGTCTTTATTTTTTTCTCCTTTTTTTTTTTTTCTTTTTCTTCCTCTTCCTCTTTTTTCTCTCTCTTTTTTTTTTTTTTTTTCCAAATAACCTCTTTTTTTCAACTTTGAAAGGTCTTCTTTACATGAGGAAATTTACCCCATGTAAACACAGACAACAGTAATATAATTATGCCTTGTGGACACTTTAATCTTGTATGAATGCCTGTAGAATACAAGCGTCCACATGGGGAGTTATACCATCACAGCTAGAGTGGTGTAATTATGCTGGTGAATTCTGTATGAAGACAAATGCTTTATGAAACGGAATTTTATTTTGTCTCTCCACTTTTCAGCTTATTCATGTTCTAAACTAAAAAGACTTGATCAAATCAATGGAAGTAATGAAAATTCAATGGTTATCAAGTAGACTGTCAAGTGCTGAGGAAATCGGAAAGTAATAAATATATATGTTTCATGATAATATTCATGTGCATTGTCGTTCTTATTCTCTCGCCAGTGTCTGAGTTTGTGAGGGGTTTAGTGAAAATTAATAAAAAAAAGTCTGTTTTTTGCTCAGCCTCATAAACTAATATCCCCAATAGCTAAACACTGGTAGAATATTATGGATTCTTAGCTCTTATAAAAAGCAACCAGGATTTCAGGCAGATATGACACTGGAGAATTACTTGAATACTTGTTAGCATCTGCAGGTCTTCTGCAGGCAGATTAGCCATTGAATTTCTATATTTCCTGCATCTCAGTTAAACTGTAATTACTTAAATATGTAAGTACCAGAACAGTATTCAAAGTCTTCTTTACAAAAATTACCCATTTACAAGAAAATAACTTTCAATATGTTGGTAGGAGTATAGGGAAACTTAGATAGTTAGTTACAGAATGTGCTTGGGGTGAATTACAAACATGTCTCAATGTAATTGTTTCAGGACTTTAAGACAAGAAGAGCCTGATAATTTTGGTGACCTAAGCCAGCCCAACCTTAATATTGACCACAGAGCATTGCCTTGACATTGTTCCTTGAAGACCATTATTTCAAGGTGAGCTTCATTAAAAAGATATCTGGTTCATATTTAAAGAGTTGAGAGAACAAAGAGTCTACCACATCTATACCAGCACTCCCCACTCAGGTGAAGTGTTTTATTTGTGGTCTGATTTTGGATTCAAATTCCTTTGTTGAATCTTTCCAGGATTAAAAAAGCCTTTAGCGCTGGACATCATTCAATGAAAATACTTACAAGCTGGGATCAAGGCATCTCGGCCCTCTTTTGTTGTTAAGCAAATTTCATTGTGCTGCTTTAGTTTCTAACCGTAAGGCAAGATTTCCATATCACCAGTTTTTCCTGTAGTTTCTTTCAAGTTTACAAACCACCTTCTTAAGTAAGGACATCAGGGCTGTATGTGGCCACAACGGTTATTACTAATGAGAGAATTACAGCAGGAGCTGAACAAAAATGTGCTCTCCTCTTTCTGTTCTTGAAGCATGGAGGAAGAAATAAGGACAAATATATTGCATCTATCAAAATTTTCATTTTTCATATGTCTTGTCACAAGCCTTTTATAATGAGCAATGCCACGTAAGGTGTAAGATGTTATGCTTTCCCAAGGCAAGCTGATTAGAGGGACACACCAATGTGGCATCTTGCTGTGATAACCTGAATGTTTGGTTTTGCCCTGGCTAGCATTGCATACAATGCGGGGGCTTCCTTCCTGCTTCATATTTAGTTTATCTGCTAAAATTTTTTGAGTTGAAAATACAGTCTCCAAAGTTTTAAATCATTTACTTTTTGTTCCAACATATATAACCAATTTTTTATCATTGATAACATTGATAACATTTACATTTATGACATGGATATGAATTAAAGTGATGCAGGTTTACCTTTCTTATTTACTACTTTGACAAGTTTTTACATGTAAAATATCCTGGCACTGATTTTTTGTTTTCTTCAAATCATGTTCAAATACATTTGCCTAAGACTATGAACAGAATTAGTTCAAAAAGTCTTTCCAGTGAGCTCAGTCTTGAAACAATGCAGATGAAAGACGGGTCTGATTTTGACTATGAGTAGAACCCTGTAAATTATCTGTTTTGTAATTAGAGTACAGAGATTTTGCATAGTGCTGACATTGTAATCACTGTCATGCAATGGTTAGGTAAGTGTTTTAAAAGCATATAAATATATGGTTTTGCAGTTGTATCCTGTCACTCTGAAGCTGCTTCAGGCCTGCTGTGCAAGCAAAATGAAACAAAATATTTAAATTTCCATTTACTTAGTAATAGTTTCCAGTCCTCAACTGTTCTCTGCTGAGCAAACTGTGTGCTAGTCATGGTAATGCCTCAGCTAGATGATCTGAAGAATTTTTTGATGTCCTGAAAATAATGGGATCGAGTTTATAGTGGTTGTGCAGGGGTCTGTGTGAGGGGCAGGAGCACTCCAGAAGTGCACACAAAAGGGAATGAGGAAGTCCATCAGCCTGAGGACTACTTGCAACATGACCCTGAGTAAAAAATGAGAGGTGCTTGAAATTGTGAGCAAAGAAACCGTCTCCTGCTGTTTGCTTCCTACTGTGTTCAGGGAAACAGTACATAGTGTACATGCTTTGTAAATAAATAGGATTGCATTGGATAAATGCCTACCACTATCACCAAGTCGAGGCATAACATAAACAATATCAAAAATCAGCTAATTGTCTCTAATTGCATTTACCTACGATGTTTATAACTATATTTCAGAACATCCTCAGTGAGGGTGAATTGAGAGAGAGATAACACATTGACAGAACTGAACTAAAACTATACAGCAAGTCTGCTTTGTAGTTTGGAGCCCTAACTAAAAATCGTATATTTCTAATAGCAATTTTCCCAGGAAAGGAAAAAAAAAATCCTTTTTTTTTTTTTCCTAGTCAGAACGAAAACTTGATAGTTACAGAATTGTAGAAAAGCCTATGCTGGAAGGGAGCTCTGGAGGTCATCTGCGCCAAGGGCCTAGATGAGATAGATGCTCAGGGACCTGCCAAACCCAGTGACTGCCAGGGAGGAAGGTGCCCCCACTTGTCTGGGCAACCTGTTCCAACATTCACTTGCTCTCATGATGAAGGATTTTGTCTTATACTTGGATGGATATTCCCCTGAAGCAGCTTGTGCCTATTGCTTCTTGTTCTGTCAGAACCTCCATCTTCCCTACAACCACCTTTTAATTGTTGGAAGACTGCGTTCCCCCCTGTCTGAGCTGTCTGAGGGTCTATCTGATTTTTTTTTTTTTTAAATATATCTGTGGAACTAGATGAACCAAGACTGGACACAGCTGTGCCCTGGCAAGTGCTGGGTAGAACAGTGCAGACACATCCTCCTGTGGGCCTAGCGAGGCAGCCCATGGCACAGTCCGCCTTCATCGCTGCAGGAGCACGGGGCCTGCTCGTGTTCAGCTTGCCATCCTCCAGCACTCCTGGGGACATTTCTGCTCCCACACCCCAGCCAGTCAGACCCAACCACCACAGCTGCCCAGGGTAATGCTGCCCTTGGCATGCTTGTCCTTGTTAAGCTTCATGCAAGGTTTATTTTCAGTCAAAAGAACATCTCCTTTTAACCCCCAAAATATGGTTTCGGTTTTGAGTATGTATAATGAAACGAAAACACAGAAGGTCACGAAACTTCATGCAGAGAAGGGAGGTGCTCTCCTTAGTTTCCCCTAAAGACCAATGACTTCAGCGCTCACCCGCAGCTTGGGACACCTGGGTTCAGTTCCTGACGTCTTTACAAGAGTTGGACCCATGTTGCTCACAACCCTGAGCACTGCCCTCAGGAGGAGGCTGGAGCAAGCCATGACATATTCCGGGGTTCCTTCAAACTTTCCTGTTGCCATGGTAATATTTGTGTTTAATATACTTTTAATATTTCTCAGGCGAGGAGTTGCAAGCATCATACCTCCTCAGTTAACCTCTGCTAACTTGTCACCTGTGCACTCTCTCTTCTTCTTGCTTTACTTCAGAAATACAAAAGTCCAGAGAAATTCCCCCAAATGATTGAGAATAAACTGCGCCCGGCTCTGGTGTGATCTTTATGACGTACTACGTCTTTGTGCTAGGTTTCTTTCCTTTGATGTGAATGAACTTGCCTGGAGTGAGGTGATTAGTCATGACTTGAATGCTTCCATCTTGGTAGTGCTGGTGAGTAAGTAGGGGCTACCCGAATTTAATTAAAATAAAGGTACTTATTGTAGTACTGTTTGCTTTGAACATAGTGGTACTTGGGCCTCTTTATTCTTTTCGTACCTCGTATAGCTTTATCTATATAATATAGTATGTTGTGTGAGATAAGAAATCTATTTGTTTTGTTTTAGTGGAGCCAGAAAATACCTAAAAGTATTTTCAAATGCTGCACTTCTTTAACAAAAACTACTTGGGTATAACGTTTGATGTAATGGGTAATAAAAAGTTGATCAATATTCATTGCTACTTTTGTTTTATTTTGGAACCCAAGTGCCAGAATAAACAAACAACAACAACAACAACAACATACCAACAGCAAACAACACCATTAACACTGGCAGTTTCCTTGCACGGTAAAAAGTGTGCAGTTGACTTCTCCACATTACATTGCACTTGCAAATATCAATACGTGAAAAACAAGGACAATTTTAATTTGATTAGTGTTTTAGAGGAAATAATATGACCATAATATATTTCTGAGATCATCTTCCAAAAATGTAATATCTTCAAAATTTCAAATGAAACTCACTAATTTGGAATTTGTAGCTTAGCATGAAAATGGCACAAATTTCCCTCCATCTTACTAACAGCAAAGCCAAATGCATGGCTGGCAGGCATGTGCTACAGGCGTGCAGGGTGCCAATTCTGTCAGAACGGAGAGCACTGCTTTTTAGGACTTGTCTGCAAATATGTCTTACCATCAGTAAATCCAAAATGAGGATTTGTTCTGAACATCAAGGGGAAGGAAAACACCTTAAATGTTCTAAATCTTTGGAAAATCTGAAGGATATCATTAGATGGAAATCTCTGCTCTGAGCATGAGATAAATCTGTATTGGGCTGCTTTCTGATGCACAGAGCAGTGTCAGCTGCTGCTCACCAGCACTCACAGGTACTGCAGTACCCTTTGCTTTGTGGAAACAGATTTTGGCAGCAGGCAGTATTATGTGCAACATAAAATCGACCAGATCTTTGGAACATCTTGTTTCCATAACTGAGTGCTAAAAGGGGAAATTTTAATGGAAAATGAGACTTCTCAAGGAAATCCTGCTGGGTATTCTTAAGGCTATGCTTTAATGAGCACACAAGTAAGTTACCTTGGAGAGGAAAGCTAGTCTAGTAAAGAAGGCACAAAGGTGATAATTAAACAAGAAATCAATATGTTAAATATGGAAAAGGGGGGCATAACTGGGAATGAAAATTAAATCTACAAAACGTAAAAGACTTTTGGAGAAGATAAAGGCAATAAGGAATTAGTAGTGGCCAGTAAAGGTTCAGACAATAAGAAGACGTTACAAATGTATTAGGAAAAAAAGAACAACTAAATCAAGTATAGATTTCAGTCTTGCAGAAAGAGACAGAACAGATCCAATGGCTGGAAATCAAAGCTTGAAAAATTCAATCACTATAAAGATGCAGTGAGGGTGATTACACGTAGGAATAATTTCCCAGTGTAGGTAGGTGGTAAGCTTGCCATTGCTAGGAATTTAATCCAATTGGATACACTTTAATCTGACTCTGGGTACAGGCTTGTGAGTGTAGAGTATCTGTGTGGATGGCTGTGGAGGTCATTTCTACTGTGCAATCCGTACATCTGCAAATTTATATTTGTTCTTTGTCACTCCCTTCTTTCATAAGCTGTGGAAGAGAACAGAAAGCTCTCACTGCCCTCAACATGTTCCACACGCTCAGCTCTGCATCAAGACAATGACTTAAAAAACAAGGCCTCATGATTCAGGGCTACAGCTGGCTGACTGCCCAGGTTAATTCTGGATTTTTTAATTTCATGTTGCTCTGAAGCATTGGAGACAGGTGTAGCTAGTAATGAAACCTTGGAGAGACAGGGCCAGTTCTCTGTGCGAAGAGGAGTTCTCTCTTTTAGAGAGCTGCTAGTAGTAAGGCTGTTTCTTCCCAAAGTCAGGGTAACAAGGACTCTGAGGTCTTCTTGCTTTTCTCTTCATTATGACATGTAGGCATATCTGAGTTTGTAATTATGATCATTTGGGCGTATCTCATACATGTATAATCATATAATCAACCCACTAGCATTACTAGAGCCTGGAGCAGAGGCATCACAGTATTTTTTTGGTGTTCATATTAACCTTATTTCTTCAAGGCTGAGTTTATTTTATTTTATTTTATTTTATTTGTTTTTGCATAACCCAACTCACGGGAGAATACAGTGGTAAATGGGCAAGGTGTTATATCACATGCAAGATAGCAGCTTTCCTGTTCTGCTTTAAATTCAACTGATTTATAAAGATCCTGTCAGCTTCATTTTGCTGCAATAAGAGTTATAGGTGACAAACACCATTCCTTTTTTTTCTTTTCAAAACTGGCTGATTCTAGTCTTGATGCTTGATGGAGTTGCAGGGCTGCCACACACGCTGCTCAAGTGCCTATTTACTGGCGGTGTGGAACAGCTAACAAAGGGTTTGTTGTGCTTGCAGCAGCGTTGCCTCCGAGTTCTGATTTTTTTTTATTTTTTTTTTCCCTGCAGTGCTCTCTGCCTTTTGTTTAAAAAACCCTGTCCTTCCTTCCAAGGCAAAAATAAGAAACCTTAGTAATAGTACAGGTCGTACACCATGCTGGAGAGGGAGGATGCAATAGTTGTTCTTATTGTTTTGGTTCAGTTGCGTTACAAACAGCGGTGAGCTGAAAGAGGGATTTCAAGCCGTTAGTGGAAGCCAGGCAAACACCATCATCTCCTGACAGGCAGACTGGTCTGTCAGCGTCCTGCCCGGTGAGCATGCTGACAGGCAGCTCTCCTCTTACACCAGTCTCTGTTGCACTTGGGTAAAAGTACTTGCTTGCTTCACAATATCCTTCTTTCCATAAGGGAAGCTGAGGCTGTCAGCAGACAGCTATTATCATCCCAGTATGTTGTGAAAAGAGACCTGCAATTTCATCAACATCATGTTTTCTTCTTAAGCGTGTGAAGAAAAGGCAGCCTCTGTCTCACATGAGCCATCATGTATTCTTTTGTCCTTTGTGGGACCAATGTAGGGATGCATTTGCAATTGCTATTTGTTGTGTGCAAGTGGAATTGGCACCTGCACGTGTAAATATACACATTGGCTTATCGAGGAAGGCACCTTACTTTGTCTATCATACAGTTCATCACGTCGCTGATTTGCATCACATATAACGTTGGCTTATGATATATATATATGGTTAACCACATGTCATTGGTTTATGCTGTACCCACCCTCTAATAGGTCAGTGAATACCTACCTACCTGTAGCTTGTTGTGCTTGTGCAGGGATTTGTACATATGAGTTGCAAGCTAAAGCAAGTCTGTCTGGAAATGTGGAGATAGATAGGTTGAGAGAGATGAAGGGGAAAACCCAATAGATCCAGATACTTCCTCAAATGGTGGAACTGCTGAGGAGTGGTTTGCTTTTGCTTTTTATCTCCTGAGGTGTGGTATACTCATGTTCTTCACATTGAAGCACACTCCATCACGACACATTCCAATCTTTCTGTGTCCTCACAGAAAGATTCCTTACATCCCCTTAGTTCCTTCATCATGGTGTTTTACCTAGTTTTCCCTAAGGCTTTTAGCTACCATAGCTTGTCCTAATGACTGGGAACAACCCAGCAGATGCCGTGGGGGAGATGCAGGCATCCTAGCTACAACTCGTACATGTCCAGTATGGTCAGCAGCCACTTCCAGCTGAACCTAATTGACTACCCTTCTCCTCTGTGAGCAACAAAAATTAATGACTTTGGGAGCAACATTCTGTGATGTGCTAAACGTTGTACATGTCTGTTTTAAGATCTTACTATTTTAAAAATGTCTACTCAATTCAATTTGGTTGAAGCTGAACAGACTTGACAGAGAGACAGAATAATGCACGCAAGCTTCATTTCCTCAGGAAGCCATGCTAAAAAAAAATTCTACCTAGGAACACTTTCTGCAACCATTTGAGAAGCTTTCCATTAATTATCAAAATGAAGAAGCAGAGCGTGCTAACAGTGTGTTGATTTAAACAATCAGAATCCATCCCTCAACAAATAGACCTGCTGAAAAGAACAAAGAAAAAAAACAACAGACTGTGCAACATTCATGTATCCATTGTAATAACAGACTCTGACCCTAAAAATCATCCTCTTCGTCCCAAGCTCTACAGAATATACAGGATTTAAAAAGAGCATTTTATTTCTAAGGTGTCTAAGAAGCTCTATCTTTAAGGTTGTTTATTCAGACTGGGTTAGCCTGAATTGTTTTTTTTGTTCCTCAGTGTCAGTGCTCCTGAAGCACTTGGAGCTCAGCATCTCTGAAGGACTGCTGCTCCGCAAGGCTTCCTGCTCAATGTTCCTCTTACCCTTTACTGCTCACAGAGCTTCTGCCCTGTGCAGGACATACGTATCTACACGAGCTTTGCACAATCATTTTGGATTCATTGATACAAGGAAATAAAGAAAAAAAATGCACATTTTTTGCATCACTGTTCCTATTCCTGTAAAGTCAATATTTTAAAGGCTTAAGAGTTTCTGGAAATGGAGTTTTGGCTTATTTTGAGAATGAGCCTTCTGAGAATGATTTCCTTGCTTTCTGTGTTCTGAGGCCAGCCAGGAAGTGCAGTTTTTGCAAATCACCTCTTGTATTTTGGGTTAATCCAGGCCTTCCTGTGCTTTACTCGGTTGTTGTAGATGCATCTTATAATTTATATGGAATGTGGTTCATCTGTACTGTGACTAGAAAATGCTAAACACAAGCATTCAGTCATAGTTTATGCATCTGGTGATGCAGACTGGGATTTTTAGAAGAACCCAGAAGAATTAAGCATTCAAATTTCATTAAAATGCTGTGGAAGTGAAGCATATAAACTCTATTAAAAAACTCAGTCATTATCTATAACTCTTGTTCTCTCTCCAATTTAATTTGTGCATAAGTTTGCTTAGGGAAGAGTCACAGATGAGGCTGGTTTTGCACACCTTGTGTTCTCATTAGTGCTAAGGTGCAGTCCTATCTTAGGCACCTAGACTAATTTTTAAATGCAGCTTCATGTGCCAATCTAATTACTGTTTTTAAGATTAAAACATTGCTTTCATAGCCATAGAAACTGTTGTTTCCATGAAACAGATCAATAAAATTGTTCATATTGATAGCTTGGTGAGTATGATTTTGAAAATGTATAATATGTTTGTATGACACCTAACCTGCAAGTGATTTGTACCTTTCATGCTCTGAAATGCACAGGTGAATAGAATTCACTTCAGAAAATAAAATGGTACTACAGAACATAAAAGAGTTGGATATATTACTTATAAATGCAATGCAATGTGACTTAAGATTACATTTAATATATTTTCAGCTGTCTAACAATACAAAAGCTTTGTCTATATGCAAGAATCAGTAAAGTAAAATATAATAAATATAATAAAAAACGAGAAATCAATTGGATACACTGTCAGATGAAGAAGATTAAGTAGGGAGTGGAGTTCTGCATTCAGAAAGGATGCATGTGACACTACAAAATATGCTTTCTGGAGGAAGGAGTTAATACTTTTGCCAGCGTTGTTCAGCCCCTACATATTGCAAAAGAGAATTAATGGCTTTTCTGCCTGGTGCTGAAAATAGAAGCCAAATTTAAGTTGTTTCTTGAAGGCAGATATAATTAGATCATGAAACTTCTGGCTTTTGGGTCTAAATAATAGCATTAGAATGGACACACTAAATTAGAGCAGGATACTGTCTCTTAACTGTTTCTGAGGGGTGAAGATAGGACCAGTGAAAGCATGGAGTGATACTTTCCCCCATTTCCAGCTGTGTGCAATGCACATAGTCCTTGAACTGTAGATTTACGTGCATTATATATTTAATAGCCCTTTCTGAATCCTTTCTCTATAGATTTTTCTAATTATTTATTAAACCCACTTATATTTTTGTTATCCACAACATTTTCATAGCCATAAACTATACAACATGGCTTTGAAATTTGTGGAAAATAATATTTCTGTTTGATTTAAACTGCACTATTTGCAGTTTAGGTCTTATGACACAAGAAACAGAGAACAATTGTTCCTTACTTGCTATCTCTGTGCTGTTCTCAATTTTATATACCATTGTTATATTTCCTCTTAGTTATCTTTTTTTTTTTTTTTTTCCCAAGTAGAAAATAACTTTAATCCAGCCTCATATAGTTACAGGCTTATAGTGCTGTTTATCCTTGTGGTCCAGCATATGCTATTCCTGCTGGGTCAATCAGAACTACGTGCAGTGTTTTGGATGTGGGTGCTGTCTGGGTTTATACAGTGGTGCAATATTTTTGGGTTTTGCTTTTTTTTTTTTTTTTTTTCCTCCTGTAATGTTTGTAACTGTTTGCTTGCATTTTCTGTCTGCCGGAGAGCACTGGACAGATATTTGCAGTGAGATCTCAACAAGGAGTCCAGGATTCTTCCTGGAGTGATAATTTATTTATAATTTATCACTGTGCATGTGCAATTAGGGTAGTTTTTTCCCCCTATGTGTATTACTTTGTGTCTATCGACATTAAACGATGTGTGCTTTTTTGTTACTGAATCACTCAGTGTTCAGCATAACAACACCTTTTGAAGTATTGACTGTTCTAAGTAATTTGCATCATCAGCGAACTTTGCCATCTCATTATTAATCCTCTTTTCCAGATCATTTATAAATGTACTGAAGAGAATAAGTTCAAGTGCAGATCCCTGATCACTTCTCTCCCATGGTGAAAACAATTTATTACTATGCTTCAACAAATCATTAATCTACTAAAGAATTTTCATCCTTATGATAACATAGTTTCTTTAAGAGCCTTCAGAGAGAGAACTTGTCAAAACACTTTGACTTCTGGAAATCCAAGAACATTACAGCAATCCACATTCACCAGCTTGCTGACTTATTTAAAGAATATTAATATCATCAATTTCATCAACCCATGGTAAATTATAAACCCCACATTTAGTCAGGTTTCTGCTTCTGCAAATATTACATTATTTGTGTACTAAAAATAGCGACGAGTACTTTCATTATTTGTATAAAGGCTTCTAGCAGTTAGTGACAATTTCTGCAGCAAAGTTATTGCTATGCTGCTAGAAACTCCAGAGTGAGGTACAGATTTTCATTGACCCTGAATATAGCATGGTTTCTTTGTGATAGAAGTCTTCTATTTATTTTCCATAAATGACATATCCCTGAAGCAACAGTGAGGGAATGAAAGTTACATTTTATCACTGTAACATTTGCAGAAAAGTGAACTGCTAAACTCCCTATTCATAATGAAACTTGGACTTGCCGTGAGTTCTTAAAAAGCTTACCTGCAGGTGCTTAATTTTTTTTTTTTTTTATTTAAAAATTTATATCTGAGCTTTATGAACTTCTGATTAAACTTTTAAAATAAATTAAGGGTGAGAGGATTAGACAGGGAATTGGAAATGAACTGTGGTATCTTTTGCCTCTAGCTCAGCATTTTGAAGGCAACCCAAATGAGATGTGACAAAGTGCAGCGCTCTCCTTTCTTTTTGCTGACCTACGTGTAAGTGGAGTTTGGTCTCTGCCAAGTTCTTTGTGTGAATGGCCACGTCACCGTCACTGCTAGTATAATTAGCACTAATTAGCCCTTCATTGGAATTTAAAATAAATAGGCCATGATTTGGATATCACAGACACCAAATGATCTACTGAGATGATCCGCCCGGACTAGATGAACAGCCTGCTCCCTCCAGCCTCCCCCCCTTTTTTTTTTTTCCACAAAGTGGCAGAAGGTATGAATATACGCCTTAGGTGGCTGATACATCCGACTTCTATATTTTGCAGAAAGTTGTGCCATATTTGAAACTTACACTATGAAATCTCATAGAAAGACAGTTCCTGAGTGCTAGCCTAATAAAGCCACATTCTTATCTGTTATGGATCTTAGTTGCTATTGGACATTTCCTTCCTGGCCTCTAAGGAGATGTGAAGAATATCAGAGGAAGTCCTCATCAGCTGATGTTCAGAGAGGTTCCTACTTCCTCGACTTCCTTCACACGGCTCCTTTTCAAGACAGCATCATTAATCTACATTGTCCCTTCCTTATCATGACTCTACCAGTTTCTTATCATGTTTCTGCTGCCTGTCCTGCTGCCAGAGTATCTTCAGACCTGTAAGTCTGACTCCCCAGTCATTTCTCTTGGTCTTTGTACACCGATAGATGTCCCAGGAGGGGAAAGACAAGTGCACTTTTTCAGAGGAACACTGGATGCAGCTTCGCATCTGCACATGTGTAGTCTGTGGACTCTTTGGTGACCACCCTACTCCTTTCTCTTTGCTTGACTCCGAAACCCCAGCTGATTCTCCTCTTTCCCAAAGCACCTACAGGATTTTCTGGAGCTTGGATGCATCCTTCAGATATTTTCCTCTGCTCGTTGGAGAAAAGAGGAAGTTCTAGAAGCTGGAAAAGGGCCAGTTCCTCAACCACACTGCATGTCAGTAGTTGGCTGGGACAACAGAAACTGTAGTGGGAAGTCTGATCCTGTTGCAATTCAGAGCAGCGTACACGAAGCTTCTGGTCAAAGTGGGATAGCATGGGAATCTGTCAGTGCTCTTCTGGGGTGGTTGTCATTATCCTAATGGCCTCTGTAGTATAGTAATGGGAAAAACGTTGATGGTCTCAATATCTGTTTCACTGTTATACTTCAAAACCAGTTAGCCTTGGCACTAAAGTCAAGTGCATGCAGTAGACACCCATGATATTTTAAAAATCCTATACATTATACCAGCAGCACACAGTTCTACAGTCTTCAAACACAGTTACATGCCTTCAAACAACACAAACACTAGACATTGTCTTGGAAGTAAAGAGCAGCAGTGTGAATCTGCTTTTCACATATTTTCAACAAGTTAATAGCCATTTTAGATTTTTAATTTAAATAAATATTTGGACTTAGTTTCTGAAGAGTGAAAACCTGCCAGCTATTTCAATGTGGGCAAAAACTTAAGCTGTCAACATTTAATTCCTGAAACAAGAAGAATTTCAGGAATCGAGTACGAGACATTTTTTAGTTTCCCACACTAGGTCAGCAATTTCTTGTAGAGATAGTTCATCTCATAATGATGCGCTCTGTGGAGGTGAGTCATTTCTGCATTTTGGAGAGCAAAGTCTCTCTTTTAGCTGTCTTTTCTCTGCTACCTTCCACATATTTTTCCTGCATTTGTAACAGAATGATACTGCCTGCTGCTTGCAAGTGAAACAGCTTCTCATTTTCACTTTCCTTACCTGTAAAGAGGCTTATAAATGTATCAGGTTATGGCTGAGAAAGCTAGATTACATGCCCCCTGAAAGGTACCACCGATTGTTCCAGAATGACCTTCCTTAATTAACAAATAGCTTTTTTCTTTATGCTGGTCCAACTATTTTGACAACAGCTACAATGCACAAGTGGGGATATAATTACACAGGGCTGAAGATGCCTGATAATGACGAAGCAGTCCCTCATCTGTATAGAAGTAACCATGTCAGTATGGCTATGCTAATATCAGCATAACTGCAATGCACAAAACCAGATGTACCATTTAACTACACAAAGATAGTTAAAATGAGTGCATTTTAACTGTACAGGTATAGTTAAAGTGGGCAGTGTAACACTTATGTGTATGCAAAGCCTTAGAGCAGAAAATTGCTAAACACATTCTGCCTTTTGGAAAAGTATCTGTTGCCTAAGGAAGACCATAGCCTTCTTGACAATGTGAAACTCTCTTCAAGCCATGTAAGTTCAATTCTTTATATGTAGTCAGACATGAAATTGAGTTACAGTGCTTTAATATCATGTCTCCACCCCGTTTCAGTGGAGAAAAATCTGTGTGCATTCTAGCAACCCATCATAAACACAAGGCAGAAATCACTAGATCGAACAACTCAATTTCACAGCGGTCTAAATGAATTAATTTTCATAGGTTTGCTTGTGACCTAAGAGTGTACATGCAGTCTGTTACTATGCTCAGATGAAGTCTAGTAAGTTATTAAATAGTACTAAATTAGCTTTGTGACTGATCCTCAAATTGGGATATCAAAACAATTTAACTAGATCAGTTTTAAATATGTGATTGGGGACAGAAAATGTATATTGAAGAAATGAATCCATCCAATCTGCCAATAAAATAAGACCTTTGGTCAATGCATTTGGCTTGTTTGTATACTGATTGTTTTTTTTTTTTTCAGAGGTGGTGTAGAATCCACAATTTCCATATGAAATATTTTCAGGCATGCTTAGTTAGCTTTTCCCATTTCTCCCTACAATTTCATATGTGTGCTTGTTTCCAGAAAATTACATGACTTCAGACAGTTTTACCTTCATAATGAATCTTTTAAAGTTTTTTCCAGCTGTCACAGTTTTGCTGACCAGTAAAGAAGTCTCTTTAGAAAGCCAAAACACAATGTTATGAGACAGGCTGGTTTGGATTCAATTCTGAACAAGACCTTGCTCTTCACTTCATAAGTTTATTAAAAGAGATAAAAGAATTATTATACTAGTGTTAAATTAATATCTCATCTCTTGATGACAATTATGCTTATGGCAAGAACGTTACCATCCATTGTAATGCCTGAAAATGTTGTGAAAACTTCAAGAAACCGAGATCTAACTCCACCTCATCAGGTAATGCCTCTGGGTTAATGCGTGGAAGAATTCCATGGGTCCTGCTCTTTTGGAGTTAAGGAAGATTATGTTCCTATCAGAGGTCATGCTAGCTGCATTTTAGCTGATACTGAGGACCAGTATTATTTGCAAGACAAATTTGAACGTAAATGTTGTCAGCATTTTTTTCACACTTTTTTTGTTGTGAAACAGAAACCATTGATATAATGAGAAGGAAGTTAAGAAACTCCCTCTCAGGATACCATGAGTTTCTTACATATTGCCACACCCTGTCAGCAATAAACAGATCTCTTAATTGCAGCTAATCTGGATTTCTTTAAATATCGTACTGCAAGCACTTGGCCAAATTCTTTATAGTAGCAATATTCACAGCTGCCTCTTGTATCCAAAACCTCCTGAGGTCAGAATTTTATCATAATTTTTTCAGCTTACTAGCAGTTTCTCCCCTTTATTTTTGAAGGCTGTTGGATTTTTTTCCCCTTGCTTTAAGAAAAAAGGAGAGGAGAGGAGAGGAGAGGAGAGGAGAGGAGAGGAGAGGAGAGGAGAGGAGAGGAGAGGAGAGGAGAGGAGAGGAGAGGAGAGGAGAGGAGAGGAGAGGAGAGGAGAGGAGAGGAGAGGAGAGGAGAGGAGAGGAGAGGAGAGGAGAGGAGAGGAGAGGAGAGGAGAGGAGAGGAGAGGAGAGGAGAGGAGAGGAGAGGAGAGGAGCTCTAAACATTGAGGTATTATCTATAAAACTGATTTATGATGGTGGTGGAAATTTCCCTACGCTTCACTCCTTGGGAGGAGCAGCATCTAGTGAAAAACATGCCTAGATGTTGGGGGTAAGAATACTTTCATAAAGCTGCTCATCACTGTTTTATCTCTTCTTACAGTCATGAGCAAAAGTACCAACACTCTTTTTGAGTAAAATGAACCTTTAGACTAATTTCTCATCAACTTTAAAGTAATCTGTCAGTAGTGACTTCTAACAAGGTAGAGGTAGAAGGCTTTGCATTGTGGCTCCCATCAAGCCAGTTTTCCAGTATGTTGCCAGAAAGTTTTTCTGGGTTGTTTTCTATTTTAATCTTTATGCAGAATTTGCATAAATTCTTTGCTGTATTTCATTCTTTACTGTAAATTTTATTCCACAGCAACTGCGTTGCTTTTTGTAACCATATAATGAATGAAACAAGCCTAAGAATTGTTCCTTGCTATTTTTCTTTTTTGAATGAATATTCCTATTCATAGGTGGGGATGGGCCCCACAACTCACCTTTTGATAAGAATAAAACATTTAAACTCCGTCAGACCCGTCAGAGTCAATCTAAGCGAACATGCTACTTTTAGTCCTACTACTTACTTTTTGGATAAAAATCTTTTTCAAGAGAAAAAGATCAACATATAACTGAAATTAAGCCCTTCACAATCTCTACTCTGCCATGTAATTCACAAATTAATGGATCAGGAATAGGCTTTAAAAGAGCAGAAATCTGTCAGAAATAATACCCCTGCATGTGCAATGCCTATATCCCAGAAAGACCTTGTGTTAGCTCTACATTGAATTTGCTTGTCTAGTAGTCTACAATCCTTTGTGAAAGGATGAAAGAACCATAAAATAAGTTTATGTTGCTCAGTGCACAAATGTTATAAATGGCTAACACAATATGAGCAAAACAGTAAATCTGATCTTTTGCAACATGCATATTTAACAGTCATAAAATCTACTTCTGAGTTTGTTGATATTAGGCTTTTGTTTTAGGTGCTGCATGCCATATATCTGAATTACTTAGTCTCTGAGTGAAGCTAATTTTTCTTCCTAGAACCAAGTGTATAACTTTTAAGGTGTCAAGAAATCCTGCATAGAAATTGTAGAAAAACAGAATAAAGCAAATGCTTGCTATTCAAAATAGGTGTACCACTGCTGTATCTGAAAACCTTATTGTAAGTATAATAAGCAAAGCATGACTACTCAAATGCCTTTTTAAAAATTATTTATTTATTTTCAATCCACTCTACAGAAGAAGAAATGTGCATTTTAGAATATCATGGGTTTGTTTAATGATTTTTGTCCAGTAACTTATGTTGTAATATGCAACTGTATATATAAATGAAGAAATATGCCTTGCATTTGGGAGAAAAGGGTGTCAAGCACTTTCTATTTTTGATTAGGTCCTCAGGAAAGCCCTAAACTTTCCTCCCCACTGTGAGTTTTAATTTTACCATGTAGTATTCATTGTATAATTCTTGTTGATGGTCTTTTCTCTGGAAATGTATTGACCTTAGTGACAGACCATGAAATGCCTTACACAGTAAAACTTAACACATTCATCATTCTGTGGGAAGCTGCTGGAGAAATCCTAAAACCAGTGGGTTGTGCTTGCAATAGCTTCTGTTGCAGAGGAAGAGATCTGCTGTCTTCGTGGCTAGCTGGAGCCACCAGAGTGCTGCAGGTCTCTTGCCCAAGATGTATCATCTAGCCAAGGCCAAGGTGGTGGAGGCTCAAATAACTGAGGTCAGGTCATTGTCTGTTGGCTTGGCGAGGAGTTGTGGGGTCCAGCCAGCACTGAGAGAGAGAGCAATGATCATGGATGTTGCTATGTGAGAGCTCCATAGCCATGAAGAATTCAGGAATATTTCTGTAGTGTGGACTGAGCTGGCAAACGAGAGCCTTACCTTGGTGAAGGAAGCTGCACACTGGGTGTTATACTCTTCAGAGCTCTTCCCACTGCCACCACTGTTGACTTTTTGTTTGCTTATGCTTAATCTCACGTAAAGATTGCATCAACTGGAAAGAAATAGTGTGCTCTGTTTTAACAGGACAGAAATTGTAAACTCCAAATGAAGGCTTTGAAAACATAAACTTGTGCTACTAAGCTATTTCTACGTGACCTTTGTGTTCTCAACAAATTATTTTCAGAATTAATTTGGACAATATTTTTTTCTTTTGGGCAACACATATAGAACTCTATGAGATTGCAATCTTGCTGTCCTCTTGTCCATGTGGAAATGGGATCAAAATCAGGGAAGGAAAGCCAACCTACTGTGATTTTATTGTGCTGATACAACCCTTGTTCCCTCCCCATCCCAAGTACAGCTGATGCAATTGAACTGGGATGAGCTCCAGGCATCAC
The DNA here is from genome assembly GCF_963932015.1 of Anas acuta. Lineage (NCBI taxonomy): Eukaryota > Metazoa > Chordata > Aves > Anseriformes > Anatidae > Anas > Anas acuta. The sequence continues at coordinate 15,280,253 of NC_088982.1, read as the reverse complement.
TGAGTGTGTGGCAGGATTGCTTTGGACTTCACTGCTGGTCAAGGTGTTACTTCCTACCCTGCTTGCTAGAAGCTGGCTCTACATTTTGGCATTAACTACCAGTTGATTTTAACCCTTATGGCACTTGCTTATTAGCAAGCTTACTGCAAAAGTTGTTTTTCCCTTCCTGTATAAAGTATGTTCAGGCACAGTCTTTTAATTTGTTAGGTAGAAGTGCTGTCATTTTGAAGCTTTCTTTTCTTTCACTAAGCCTGAAATAATTTGTTATAGTTAATTGCCAGGACAATTTGATCTTTGTCTGATATAGGAGACGGGCTATGGTGTATGCTCCATCTGAATCATAGAATCATAGAATATCCTGAGTTGGAAGGGACCCTTAAGGAACCCTTCCCTGAAAAGGACCCTTAAGGGACCCTTCCCTGAAAATAGTGTGCTTTTTTTTTTTTTTTTTCAACAGCATTGACTTTGTCATGTAATATGAAAACAGTGAATTGTGGGCATCTTGTTCCAAGTAATGTATTTTTATAGCACAGAGTGTTGTGTATAGATACTACCAGATAAAACTCACATGCTCTATTATATTATGTGTAGATTTAAAATCTTGTGTGTTGGTATTAGTTAGGTTTTAAAACAGAAAGTCATGCATATTCTATAACATCATTTTTAGTTTGTTATTTTGTCTAGCACATTTAATACTTCTGTGCCCTTCAACTCTGTAACACTGTCTCATGAGAAGTAAATGATTAATTCCTTTCCTTCATCCCAAAAGGCAAAGGTAGTTTTATGTCATTCCTAAACTGTACGCTTGCGTATGTAATAGAAAAAAAAACAAAAAAAACAAAACAGTATTTTTCTGCTGTTCTATATAGTGACATGCAGAACATGACACACTCACAGATCTGGAATTTCAGTCAAAATAGTTTACAAGTTGTTTCCTATATTGCATAAAACCTTCTCACAGCCACATGAGAAATTCACTTGTGAAAAAGTCCAACCAAAAGGCCAAACGCTAAGTCATTCTGAGCTAACAAATAATCCAATAAAATTTCACTTCAACAGCAACACAAATTTTGCCTCCACAAGTAAGCTCAGTATATTTTGAAGGAGGGGAAGAGCATTCCAGCTTGCTTTTAGAACGACTAGTACCTGTATCACATAGGTCCTGGAGATACATGGCTGTAAGGACCCTAAAATCTGCAGATGAACATACTCCTATTTTGTAGAATTTGGTTGTACACATCGCCACTGTGACAATCCTTGGGATTTTTGAAGTGTAAGGAATATGCAGTGTTAGTGCCTTGGCAACCCTTCCCACGTGTCTCACCAGCTAGCAGTGCTGCTCATATTTACTGCCACATATTAATGATGGAAAAGGCAGAATCCTTTTTTACATCAACAGAGCTGTAGGGTGTTATAGCCCTATCTGAAGCATTCTTTCCAGATTTCCTGGTAGTGATGCTTTTGCATCTTCAGTACAAGGCTGGGACTTACAAATAAAAATAAGTTTTTATTTTACACATTGACCATTTGTAATATGTACACACTGAAGTGATCCTGGCAAAATGTGAAACGACTGAAGCTTCTGTATAAATCTAAAGTGAAAATGAATATTTGGGGTTTTACACTTCCAAGCTTCCCTTGTTTCTCAGTCTTTAGTACTTGGTGTTCTTGGCAGCTTTTGGAAGGGTCAGAAAGCACAAACACTAACATATACAGGGCCGTTTCAGTTACAATTATCTGCCCAACACTGGCAATTTCAAAAGAACCTCAAACAACCTCAAAACAACCTCTCAACCTGAGAGGAAATGGCTGAGAACTTTGTATGAGCTTAAGTATACTAGTAATGGTATTGCAATTTGGAGGATGTCCAAAGAAATGCAGGCGAGCAGGAGGCACCGGCTAGTCAGAGAAGAGTTTTATAAATACTGCTGCATGTTATACGTGCCTGAATGTTGATAGTGCTTTTTTAGCCCACCACAGAAGCAGTGGTGAGGAGGGTAAACCAGGAGTGACCTAAGAACAAATAAGGAGGCTTGGGCAAATGAAGTTCAAGTATTTTCTCACCTTTACCCACTAAACCGATCTCAATAAACTCCTGGCAATGAAACAGTTAATGAAAATACTGCAGCAGCTAGTTTCAGGTTGACTTGCTAAAGATATTTCTAGCAAACAAGGTGGTTGCAGAAATCTCTTAACGTATTCCCACACGCGGGTGTTTAAACAGAAGAGAAGAAACAGGACAGGATGCTTGGGGTGGGGCACTTGTATTTTTCCCCTGCAATGAGTCTCACTAAAATGAGATTTCAGCCCCACAGTATGGGCAGGAGTGTAGTCCTTGTTCCTAGCCCCAGCACAGCATGCTGTGTACTCACCAGTTTTCTTTCAGGAGACAGGCAGGTGGCGAGCAGGCAGATCCCACAGCACGAAAAAGATGTGTGGTGTTTGCCTAGGCTAGTACGTGGGGTTATCAAGCTACGTGATTACCCACCACTGGGTCCAAAGAGTGAATGCTTTGCCTAGGCTTACTGGTCTTCACGTCGACCTCTCTCCAGTGATGCACTATTAAAAGTGCAAATCATGAAGCTATCACAGAGAGGATTATAACATGTACTAAAATGTGACAATTTCACACTTCATAATTAAATTGACGGAGAGATTAAAGAAGGGTTGCTTTCATAAATGAGAATGAGGAATACAGTGTGGTAAGAGATAATATGCCTTTTATTAGGTCATCTGGAAATAAAAGGCCTGAAATACAAATTCTTGTGTTTGTACAGGATAAAATCATATCCACTGCTTCTGATGTCATATGTGAATATTGGATGGAAACAAGATGTTCTACATTTATTGTACACCCTGCAATGTAATGATCACCTAAAAAAGCTTTCCTTTGTTGTGATTTAAAAGGAGATCACGTTGTGCCAGGGAAAATATGTAAATAACAGACTTTTTGAACCCTGGATCTGTGCATACATATTAGCTTATAATGGTTACAGTTTTTGAGGACATAGAAAAGGAGATATTTATTCTCAACCTGAAGTTAAAGTAATAATATTTTGGAATGCCTAGTTGTAAAATTGATACTTCCAAATACTCTCAACAAGAAAATTAAGAGTTTTGTAAAACAACCACTAATTCTGAGAGGTTTCCTTTTAGCTAGTTAGGCATACTTAGATGATGGTAGAACTTGCCCTCAGGACTTAAAACTAGGTATGTTCTGAATGTTCAGTAATTTCTAATTGCACGTATAAACCACTGTATTTACTTTCCTGGTCCATATATATTTGCTCACACATCTAACTACATGGAAACAACAACAGCAAAAACAAAAACACAGAGACACAGAGGCAAACTGTCATCTGTATCTTCGTATATACACTATAAACTTATCTAAAGTTTTTTTTTTGTTTTTTTGTTTTTTTTTCTTCTTAATACTCATATTTTTCGTACTTTGTTTTTCCAACTCAGAGTGCTTTATATCAGGGTCGCTACATGTGGTGGAGGAACAGCTCCATAAAGAGAGATGTAAGCAATGCTTTTGTGACTAGCAGAGAGTCCGTGGGTCAGAACACTCATTTGGGTAATGAGATAATATCCCCACCAAATCTTAAACAGGAATTTCCAACATCAGAGTCTTAACAACCGTGCTATTGCTATTAACTTTTTATAGTCTATTTGGTGTTGTCCTGGATGTGTTAAATCTTTTCTCACCAAGATATTTTCAACAGCTAGTATGGTCTTGATGATATGATTCATTTGACAGCTTTTCCAGAATCCTTAAAAAATGAAAAACCCAATTAACTCTGGGCTGTATTCCAGTAATATATCACACATCACCATTCTAAATAAATTTGATAGACTTTAAGTATATGTAAGAGTCTCATGTTCACCATCACAATTCTGTTATCTAGTTAAAAACCATGCTTCAAAAAACATGAGGTGGGGAAAATGGATGTAAAACTAAAATAAATTTAAATCCTTATTATCTGGTTACTGTTTTTCTTGACCATGCAATTATATCACGTTTTAAAACTGTAACTATTACACATGTGGTAGCTTGAAATGTGCTTGATTTTTAATGAAAGGTGGGATTTTCTTCTATTCCCTTGTGCCTAAGAATTGTAACTCTAAGATACCATGACGAGACCTTATTATACACAGAGAAGTAGTGATATTGCTCAGAAGAAACTGGTACCAATGACGCATAGAGCTGTCTTGACTCTCCACGGTTGTGGTGTCATTGGTGGAAAATTCCTCAGTGAAATAGATTCAAATGAGTATTTCCTAATAAAACAAAAAGATTTCTGATTTTTTAATATTTGTATTTATTTTACCACTGACCTTCAAGTTTTGAATGTGTTGCAAATTTTGATATCACCCATTCCATGTAGATAAATATAAGTGATACCCTGAAAAAAAAAAAAATTGCAGTCTTAACTCTGCATGTAGAATGGTGGGCTCTGAACTGAATGTTACCATTTAGCAATGAGATCTTGGAATTATAATGAATAGTTCTTGTGAAAGCATCAGTTTAATGCTCAGCAGCAATAAAAATGTAAATTGAATGTTAGGAGTTAGAAAAGAAATAGAGAACAAAAGAGACTGCATGAATCCCTACAGAGTTCATGTCCCCTCTTCTTAAAAAGGGTAGTGCAGGACTGGAGAAGGTTCAGAGAAAGGCAGTAAGAAAAGTGTGGAAGTGTCATCACACAAATGATGACTTGTAAGTCTTTGGTTTTAAAGAAATAGAATAGAGAGAATGATTGTTCTTCACTTTCCAACATGATCTAAGTATCTATGAGCCCAGCACTTAAGCAGTCCAGGAGAAGCAAAAAAATCCATGAAAGATCCCATTGTTGTCAACTAAACATAAAGACATAACTGCTGGCACAGGGGAACCCAAATGCAAATTTGCTGGGGGCTGAGAGATATTCTGCAAAAATCATCACTGTATGTTCTCATACTCTTCCCTAGGCATCTGCTGCTGATTCCTATTGGAAAGAGGCTCCCAGGCCAGGTAGACCTTTGGTTTGGCAGTGTGACCATTCCTGTATTTACAGGATATATGTCAGCATTAGAAGAATTTGTCAGTGGAGGTGCTGGAGTTTTCTGACAGTTTGACTGAGAGCAGCTGATGCTTCTCAGGTTTGAAGAGTATGAGGCTGAAGGATAAGCTTATTCATTCAGATGTTGATGCTTGGTATGAGCTAAGTCTAATGAATGTATGATGCACAAGGAATGAGAGGAAGGAGCTTTGCTTCTCAGAGCTATTACTACAGGCTGGCTAAACAGAAAACAGACTGGGGGCATGGGCAAAAAAAGGACTTGAGTAAACTCTGAGATAACTGGTGTCTTCAAGCTCTTGTAGCCTGTGGTCAATGGGCATATTTCCTTCACTTGGTCTTGATAACCAAGCAGTGCTTGATTCTCAAACTGCTCTCTTTTGATGGGTGAGAAAGTTAAAGGTATGGACATAGCTACACTGCAGAGCCTCCAGGCCAATGAATGTGCTCAAGCCTGCTTTTTATTGCTATAGGTGCAACCAGAGTGTCTTTTTGACTCTTGTTACACAGCTGACCTGAGTGAGAAAACATGTAAATATAGGTTCGCATATTTTACAAAACAACAATAGCTATGATTTTGGATTGTATTAGAGCAGCTTGAAAAGTTCCTGGTGCCCTGCCCTGGTAGCTCTACAGGCTTCATGTCCATGTATATCACATGTAACTACCTGGACAGTTGTTAACTTCAGGTAAACCACTGGGCTGCTGGGCAACATCATATCAGCATCTGTCCAAGTTCAATGCTTATGATCCTTGAGAAATGCCAACACTTAGTTTTTGTTTTTCTCAAATTCAAGCAAAAAACTGAAATTTCAAAATTTACAGAGAAACGGCATTTAGGACTTGCTTTACTGGAAGTTATCAAAAGAATTATTATCAAAGATTTCATTTCACTGAAGTCAAAAGTGTTTTGACTTTATTATTGTGATTTTCAAGTAATAACATACTTGAAACATTAACTTTTATAGTATATAATGATTGAAAAAATGAAGTCCTAATGAAATCATTTAACCTTTTAGAAGTAAAAACAAATAATCTTCTTTAATTTTTTTTTTTTGATGAACTCAATACAGATCGTTGAGTCAGCACTTGCTAATGGAAAACAGTTCTTCTGGAACTGCTTCAAACACTCCTAGCAGGATATAAGACGTTTAAATTCCAGCATGAAGATAAAAGCCCTCCCCCCCAAAAAAAACTTGTACTCTAAATAGCAAAATTACACAAACTAAACAAATGTTTATGTTTTGTGCCTGCATATCACACATGAGTGCTTGTGAATATTGTCTAACACATTTGACAGTTCTGCTGGTCTTAGTACTTAATTCTGCTTTTTTTTTTTTCTCCATTTTTTTCCCCCTCTCAATTTCTGTCTCCTTTCATCTTTACTTGCTAATGCTGGCTATAATCTGTGTTATATTCCATCCCATACAGTAATGCTCACAGGAGCATTTTGAAGTTAAAATAATTTTCAAGTATTGATTTTATATTCTGCTGTATTACAATGGCTCTTTCATCTTTGTCTTCAGAAGGTATTTTGAAAGCCACAGTTACTCAAACCTCATACCTTGCTAGCAAAAGGAACAAAGGCTGAATGCTATTTAGCTCAAAGTGTCAATCAGGACAGAACAAGTTAAATAGCAGCTAACACATTGGCAGATGAGTAACGCAGAATGGTTACTAAGCAGTGCTGAGTGCTGTTTGTCCTAGCCTACCTCAGCAGCTTAATGTGTTTACTTATTCATCTGCATCTGTTAGGGTGTAGCCATTGTCAGTAATGGGTAATTTTCCCAGTAGAGACACGGTTTTGGGGCTTGTCTTACAAACCCATCCAGACCTGGAGGATACCACTGTGATTAAACTAATTGATTTCAATAGGTGCTAATCATGCAGGCTATGGCAAAACACAGGGATGAAAAACTTGAGTGTCCCTCAGACGACAAACGATTATTGCACTTCACCCAAATTCTTATATAAAGACGAGAATTTTTCCATCCTGATTTGGGTATCTCTGTGTCATTTCGATAGCTGGACCTCATGCTAAGCTGGTTCACTTTATCAGCCTCAATTTGTCACTAGGAAATAGCCTGTGGATAAGGCCGATTCTCAGCACTGTAAGGAGACATCACTATTTAACGCCTATTACAGGGCCTGATTAAGCAAATGGAAATTACCTGACAAGTTGCCCCACATGTCTGCTTAAACGCTTGCTCCAGAGGTAATATTTACTGTGCCCTGACTTGTAGAGCTGGCTATGAAGGTGTCAGCTTGCTCTTTCATGGCTGAGCTTTTACTGAGGTTGGTTTAAATGCAGGGTGACTTGCTTTTCCCCTCTTTGTACTAACAGTAATGAGACAGGGAAGGAAGGATGTGAAGGGGAGCCCTGTAAATGACAGCCTGAGCTGAAGACCGCACCTGGGTGTGTATAAGGGTCGCTCAGAGATGCTTTATCTGGAGGAAATGCTCAGGAGCAGAATGTAGCATTGATGCTCCCTCTCATTGGGAATAGCCTTTATTTCATTGCAGCTTTCATTTCAGACTGTGCTGGCAGATGAGGGATGCAATAAGCCTGATTAAATTTCCATGATTTATATATCTGCAGCACACAGAGTCCATAATTAAGACAATGGGGGACAGAGGTCCTGGCTGTGATGTACAAGCACAGAACTTCACATGTCAGATGGGAGAGGGATATGTGAGAGAGTACAAGTTAAAACTGAGGCAGTATTGATCAGCATGTTGGCCAGCAGCTTCCATATATTAGTATCTTCTTGCCCTTTTGGAAGAAGAGAGGGTTAAGATGGGCTCTTCAGTAACTTAGATTTGATTACTGAACTATAGAGATATGTTAAACGAGAGGCTGTGGGAGAAAGATGACTGGAATATATGTGCCTGTAGTGGAGGCTGGTATCGTGAGTGTGGAAAAAGTCAGTGGGAGCATGGTGAGAACCTGCTGGCACCTCTGTAGAAAACTGGCGGAGGAATCAGGACGATCTGACTGACCCACTTAAGGGAGAGGAAGGAGAGCGTGACCAGGCAAGGTAAGTGAGGGCAAGATTGCAAGAAGAGAGTTAATTGTGTTGAACCCAGCTTGACAGATCATGGAGGATGGGGAAATAGCAATGCTGAATTCTGGCTGAATGCTGTTCTGGAGAGAATAATTTGGAAGTGATGAGAGCAGGAAGCTCATTTTTTTTACATATAACAGATGCATGCCATATTGCAAGTTAAATATATGAATATCTGTAAGGTAGATTTGTACACAATGCACATACCATAGGCACTCGATAACTATGGGATAAGCCAAAGAAAAGATTTGGGAATAAACAAGCTCAGTCCTTAGAACAGGACAACACGAAAACCAACTTACAAGTACCCATACACTGTTCAACAGCAGCTGAAGCTGTCAAAGCAGAATAATGTTAGTTTGTCCCAATCCTGCAGCAATAGATGTCTCAGTTTCCACCCCCTTGTGCAAAGAGTGCCCATGGCTTTCCCATCAGCCTGAAGTCCTTTACTTAGTGTGATTCCATCCCTGCCAGATTGTGAGGCCTGGACTAATTGGAAATAAATAGGGAAACCAGACACGGATAGAACAACCAAATTAAAATAGGTTTAAGATGAATATTTCTCAGCAGTCCAGGAGGAACTTGGCGAGGCCAGAGAGCAGTGTGCTGAGGAACAGGAGAACTTCCTCTGGGTTTGAGGATGGGAAAAATCTCTGAGTTAGTTTATTTGGCTTAATTTTTACCATCAATTTATGGTCTGGGTTGTACATTTTGGGGTAATAACAGCCAGACAGCTTGGCTGTGATTGACTCCATGGCTGGAGCAGAGTACAGTTGCTTTTCTGCCTTGCAAGAGCAAATGTTCCTGCTGCCATTTGCATGTGGCACCTCTCCCCTGGCCGTAGCATCCCTCCCCTGTGGCTGGGCTCCTGTACCAGGCATGCTATGCAGCCCCGAAGGTCAGATGGCCAAGCTCATTGGCATGGTGTGAGTGACAGCCCGCCCTAGACACTGACAGGCCCACAAAAGGACACAGGCATCAGTCACATTGTTGTAGGAAGGTGCAGGATCCACGATGCCTCCCATGACACGAATGTCTTTCATGCTCATAATAAATTACCTCGGCTCAAATGTCCCTGATGTATTTACAATTACAGCATACTCCTAGATTAGAACAAGCAGCTCTGCTTTTGCTACAGAAGTGGCGAAATCTGAGTCTCCACTTGCATTCTGGCCGCATTTTGAATGTCTCCTTTTGGCAGCATGGTTGGGTCTTTGCTTGCTTCTCACCAGGCGGGCAGGAGCTGGACCAGGCATTGCTCCCCAATGGCCCTGATGTCCCAGCATCTTGGTTGAGCTCTGCCCTGGCTGGAGAAGTGGGATGAGTGTTGCCACCTTTTGGGGTTTGAGAGTCCACGGCAGCCTGGATGCTGCCTGTTGGCTCTCCTTCCACTCAATACATTACCACGGAAAACAACCATGGCAGAAACACCACAGCCATTTCCCCTCCTGCTCAGCAGGATGTGATGAATACAAGGGATTTGTGCCTGAGTCGCGAGGACGCTGCTCTCTGTGCCACGGCGTTCTTTATTCATTAACATTTTCTTACCTCCACACCTGTTTAATATTACATATTCAGCTTGGAAATACTGTCCTTTTTGTCCCCTTTTACACCATCTGTTGACACAATCCAGCCTGTGCCTGGGTAGGATCCAGCTGGCACACACGGGGGGTGAGCGCATTCGCATCTCCCAAAATTGCTGGTTCGGGGAGGGGCAAAGGGAGGGGTGCGAGACTCAGAAGTCGCCCTGCGCCCCAATAGCACCGCAGCTGAGGAGCCCATCGTTGCCACCAGCGATGGTGCCCCGTGTTATCAATGCACAGCCGTCCTTTCACCCCGGCCTGCCCTCCCCTCGCCCCGACGTGCCTGCTGCAGTTGCGGGAACAATGGCAAGCGCCGAGTGCCCGGCACAAAGACAACAGCTGCACTCCCGGGTCAGGCTTTGCAGCCTCCTCGAACAATGGCAATGTGTAACCCCATCCCGGCGCCCGGCCCCGAATAATTTATTTATAGATGCAATATCTCTTTCTGTGGTCTATTTAAGAATGTCTTTTCATAAATGCATGGAAATTGAAATTATTCTCTGCTTTCCCCCGAAAGATTAAGGTATCTGCACTGTACAGATAAATAGCGTAATTTTGGAGGGCGAGAGGGAGAAAAGTAATTGGAATGTATGTAATGAAAGACTGGGGGAAGTTGATTCATTGTTATGTGTGCATTTGTTTTTTTTAATTAAATATATTTCATTATTAGTGTCTTTGTAATAATGGGCACATGTTTAAAAATAGGAAAGAAATATTGAATTGGGGGGAGGAAGCCCTCCTAGGCGATGAATGCCCCGTCTTTCCATGAGATGCCTGGTTGCCTCTTTCCATGGGTGCGTGGTAATAAAACCTCTTTCACACGAACAAACTGTAAGTAGAAGCAACTGCTCGGCATGGAGAATTTTGTGACATTCGGGAGACCATGAGTCATCTCTCACATGAAAATATGGTCAGCTCAGCCCACTGCTTCGTTCTCTTAGATATGGTGTTTGCAGCTTATGGGCTAAATGTATGCTTTAACACAAGATCAGAAATGGGGAAGATCGCTTAGCTCTTTAAAAAGGACTAAATCCAGTAAGAATGCTTCTTCCTGGAACTTGTTAATGCCAGTAATTTCAACACCCCTATCACATTTTCCTAACAATAACTCCATAATTCATTTAGGTTAGGCCTTTCCCTTCGTTACAACTAAGTTTAATTTTGTTTGTCTAAAACCTGTCTCTGAATGCAGGCAATTAAGAGCTTAGTGAGACTGTTTTCCTGAGTTAAACCCACTGGCGTAGGAGTCGTGAGCCTGCAGCACTTCATGCATGCACCTTTTTGTGTGCCGGTGAACATGCACGTGTATGGGAAGTGGGACAAGACAGTGTCTGTGTAGGAAAGCACTTTGGTATGGTTAAACATTCTCCAAATGCTTCATCAGATTTAATAACAAACTGAAAGCTGCCGTCCACCCACGTGATGTGAAGCATGCTTTATCAGTTGCTCTGGTATAAAAAGAAAACACTTTTATATTAGCAAACACCACATATAACATTATTAGCTTCTTTATATAAAGTATGCTGGAAAATACATGGCCTTTTTATATTTTTTCCTGTCCACAGGAAAAGCCTCATGACTGGCAGCTGGTTGCCTGCCCTATTATCTGAGTCTGCGTCCAGTCTGGCTAATTACAGTCACTGATTACTAAACACTGAGCAGCACTGTCACCTGCCTTAGCCTGACAGGATTATACCATCTGTGCCACATGGCCAGGGTATGGAAAGCTGGTGAAAGGTCACAACAAGGGGCAAATAGCCCTTAATGGGAGGTACATGTCTGTTTACAGACGTGACAGCTGACTGTCATTAGGGTATATATATGTATTTGCAGCTGAAGATACTTCCCAAGGAAGAATTAGTGGCATAGGAAGTGTGATTTTTGTCAGATTTTTTTCCTACCCTGAAATGGGTATCATTTGATGGAAATAGACTAAATATCATATCAGACACACTGGAGTAACACAGGATCGGACGTTTTTCCTCCCTGCCACCTTAGAAGTCACCACCCACTGTAGTAGTGGGCTGCCAATGCAGCAGCAGTAACTTAAATCTTTGGAAAAAAACTCATCCAGATAAACTGCTGCAAACCTTTGTGCAGACTAAATTGCCTCATTTAAAGGAACTGGTTGGTTGCGTTCAGTTTGTGCTTGCGAGGGTAGCAAAACGAGCTAGTTTACATAAACAAGGACTGGGCCTTTCAGCCTGGTAGCAGTGCAGGACACAGAGCTCACGTCCTCAGGGTCCCCCCTCTCCAAAATCCCTGCTGTAGCACAGGTCGTGCATCCTCTTGCTCACAGCACTTGCAGCAGCACTGCTCCTTCCTACGTGCCTTCTCTCATCTCCTCCCACGTGCTTGCAACTGCCCTGTGCTGCACCCAGCCTTCCCTCCTGACTGCTACTTTTCATCCCTTTCATGCTAGCAGAAGTCTCCTCCTTTCTTTTCCCTGGCACATGAGAAGGTGCAGCCCTTTACAGAAAAGATCACACGTTTCCCCTTGTTTGCTCTATGTTCTCATGTGTTTAAGTTTTGATTCTCCAAAGGGAATCCTGCTGTGTTTTTTGTTTTTTTTTTTTTTTTTCTACATGTCTGGGTTGAGGCCTGCTGAGGTCAGAGTCCTAGCTCATGCTCACTGCCTTGTTGTGAAGTCCCAGCTCAAATCTCCTCCTTTCTCCCCCTTGAGGGTCCCTCCGAGTTACCCTGAAATCCCTGTAATATAGAGGCCACAGGGGCATTCTTGGGAGGTTTCCATTGCTTCCAACAGTCTCTGTGTTGATTTTGTAGGCTATATGCACACAAGAGCATCCACAGAGAGTCCTGACTTTGCTGGTACATACCCCAGGCCGCACAGCATGCCTTGGGAAGCTTATACACTTCCCTCCCCACTTGCTGTCCCATGTGTGGATTTTTCAAAGCCACCAGGACATAAACTTAGGTACACATCTCTCATTTATAATTCAGAAAGCCTGAGCTGTCACCCCAGGAGCTGGCGTGCTACTTGGTCCTCCTGGGAGGAGACCTGCGTCCTCCTGTTCACGGAGAACTCTACATTGGTGCTATCTTTGCCAAGGTCTTCTGCAATGGGTCCTTGAATGGGCTTGTTGCCAATCAGATTATGTTGCAACTGCCAGTCAGTGCCGTGTGACAGTTAATAAATTGAAAGAAGTCTGAAGCAAGGAAAACTACTTGGCACCATGTGTGCAAGATTGTACAAGCAGTGAAGGTGCCATGGTGCCACTGCTCCCTCCTGAGCGTGTCTACAGCTATCTGCAAAGAGGATGGCAGCACAAACTCTAGCATGGTCACAGGGTTGTTGGTCTCCTGCCATCAGTTGTGTGGTGGGGACCACCACCACCACCTGATAAGGCCACTCCACTGGCCTTGGGTCATTGTCTGGCAGCAGTGTTTTTTGCTGGGTAGGACCTTAAAACCATGTTCCCCCAGCATGGCTCTGTTGTTGGCCCCTGGGTGGGGAGCTTTCTCACTTTATTCTGGCTAAAGTATGAAGCATTTTCAGCCAGAAAAATGAACAGTCTGTGCAACTAAGGGATGATTTATTTCAGTGAAGTCACAGTGTCACACACTCACTACCTTGCTTTTATTCTCCTTCCTTGAATGTCTTGTCTAAGCTCTCTCTTTTGCTGTCAAATTTGTATTATGTTTCTCCAGTTGCATTCAATTTGTCTGGTCATTATTTACCAGGTATTTTAGTATGTGAATGTAAGATAGATGTTTTACTGAAAAAGATGACTATAAATAGCCTTATGTATATCAAATCGCAGTTTAAAGAAAAACACCTGAATCCCCAAAAGGTGCATATATGTCATAAGTGAAGCAGCCTTACTTTTAATGATGAGCTTTTTTTTTTTTTTTTTTTCCAAAAACCAAAATATAATTCATTTCATGTCAAATGGGTGACCAACATTTGACAACCACTGTGTACAGCAATTTTTCAAAAGGTATCAAATCAAGGTGTCTAATATTCTGAGTTTTCACATCTGACCCATGTGCTTTCCTAATGGTTGAATGGTTGCTTGGATTTTTTTTTTTTTTTCTTGTGGACTCTTTAAAATTGATCCCAGGAGCAGACATTCAAAAGGCTCCTTCATGTATGCATATTCATGTACTGATACAGATAAATGTTCACAGGTCTGCTAATGAAATCAGCCAGTGGCATGGTGTGGGCAGCATCACCATCAGATCAGGGCTGTAATACTGGAGTGGAGATACTCAGTGATGATATGGAGGACTGGCACAAGAACAAGGTGAAATTCAGTAGTACAAAGAGCACTTTTTTTTTTTTTTTTTTTTTTTTTTTTTTTTTCCCTCAGCTGGTGGTGAAAATTTCTGCTATAAACCAAAAAAGAGCACAATTTTGCTGCCATCAGTTACTGTTTCATCACTTCATCCTCACCTGGATCAGGTCTGGTGCTGTGCACAAGTCTGGTCAGCCATGCTCAGAGCAGATAAGGGCAGAACAGAGCAGGTCTAGAAAATGGTTACTCAGATGAGCAGGGAACCTGGCAGCTTAATTTGTGAGGGACAGCCTTGGGAGTGCAGCTCATTTAGCTCCTCACGACAAATGCTGAGGGAGAAAAAAATGTGATTGCTCTCTCTAAATTTATCAGTGGCGGCAAATGCCAGAGAGGGAGAGGAACTATTTAAGGTGAAGGACAATGTTGGCATAAGAACAAATGAGTGTAATCTGGCTATGAATAAATTTAGGCTGAAAATTAGAAAATGGTTTCCAACTATCAGAGGAGTGAGTTCTCAGCTTTTTAATAGGAACTCAAGGAACCCAATTCCTATTCAATGCAATTTGATAAGATTATTAAAAAGCTGTCTGTGATAGGAGGGGACTAGGCTATGGCTTAGAAGGTCTTCTCCATCCCTGACCACTGACAGTTGCAGGTTAACTCAACGGGATTCCTGCCTTGAATATTCAGTAGGGTATTATATGGAGAAGTTTCAAAAACTGGGACTCAAATTGTCAAGGAGGTGCCCCAAATTTGTGATTCTTTGGACTTTAATGTCTCTTTCTGCCTCTGTTATGCACCTGTGAAAAATGGAGGATAATTCCACCCCTCCTCCCCATTTAATCACACTGGGGTATTGTGAAAACGCCCGCACTGTGGCATTATGAGAATATAATATTTACTGTTTGTGTAGCACTTGGGAGTGCTGTGAGGATGAGTACCAAAGGAAAAAAAGCTGTGCTGAAATTAATAATTTTGGCTGCACAGCCAGGTTTGAATTACATGTAGTAAATCATGCCTAGGGCAACACACTGAGTGAGAAGAAAATAAAATATTGAATAGCTGCTCATTAAGCGAACACCATCTTTTCCGTGAACTGAATGAGGCAGGGTCCCATGGAAAATACAGTGTGTGATTTTGTAATTAAAGATTAGAAGAGGGCTGAACTAAGGTTGCACAAGTCTTTCCATATGGCTTTTCAGCATTGAGATTTTTTTTTTTTTCTTTTTTTTCCCATGTGCAACTGACCAGTAAACTACCTGCATGCAGCACAACTCACACCTGGACTACAACTGTGGGGGACCTTGTACGTGAGCAGCATGGAGGTGTTGTCAGATGGCACAGGTCCGGACACGCTGCTTCTCCCAGAAGACAGGAGGGACCGCCTGGGCGTATTTGGACAACCAGCCGTGCTGCTATCTCGCCAGTCCCAGTGCAGGGAGATGCTCCGGAGCACATTGCGCTGTGTGAACAACGCCCACAGTATTCTGCCCTTGGCACCAGCAGCTGGAGAAGAATGGGAGAGCTGCACCGGCTTTCCCACAATGAGCTCCTCAGAGCCGGGCAGAGAATAGCGTTCTGTCTCGTGGAGAAACTCAGAATTTATTTCAGCTCGGTTTGGGACTCACAGGGTTTCTAGAAATTCTCTCTAAATACAGTTCTGGAAAGAGATTAAAATGCAGGATTTTGAACCAAGAAGCTTGAGCAGCCCAAGCCAACTGCCTTCCCATGAAAATGGAGGTGTAGAAGGCTTCGGCTGTGAAGCTGCTGATCTTTGGACCACCACACCAGCTGGATTAGAGAGTTTGGGTACCTTTGTTTCTCTCCTTCAGTCAAGGACTGATTTCTGTGGCTGCTCAGCTCTATCTGAAGAACTTGCATTTCCAGAGTGGCCTTTGACAAAGTGAGCACAGGCCTTGACCAGTTCTGAAAATCTTGACTCAAACTCTTCAGAGGTCGTCCAAGAAGTGTAAATGTTTCTCAACGTTTGGACAAAAATAATTATTTATAGTCTCACTCAGAACACCAAATACTTTACTGGATATTTCATGTGTGAGTTGGTTCACAGGAGTCTGGTGTGACTGGACATACTACACAAATTACAGACACACCCCGAACTTGAAATACTCCTGTTTTACCAGAGCCAATCATATTTCTATGTTTGCTTGTCATAATATGTATCTAATAACTGAATGTGTGCTGATGGCACATTCCTAGTAACCTAAAACATTATCAAAAACACAGGGCTATCTCCAGCTGCAGACCCTGTTTGTGACAGCAGTGTTTGCTATTGAATCACAAACCACAGAAAACAGTGATTTGCACAAGAACGGCGAATGCATAAGAAGTGTGGTGAACTCCACTTTTGCACAGGAAGAGGGAAGGGAGAAAAACATATTTATCTTACTCATGGCTAAACGATAGTGCAAACCAGTAATTATGTGTAAATTATGACCTTGCCCCCTTGCAGTCAGCTCCTCAGTAAACATGACCACATTTGACTTCCATCCCCTCAGCAGTCCAAAGCGTGATACATGCATCATTGTTTTCAGAGCAAGTTAAATGCTTCTCTTGAGATATTTTTTTTTCAATGACAACCTATATTTTCAGAGATCAAGATCTTAAATGAAAAGCTGGTCTTTCCCAGGTCTGGGGGATTGTCACTGAATTATAAAACTTTGACAGTGTAATATTAGCTTTTATAAATTTTGATCTTTCCTTTCACACTTTTCTATAGCTAAAAGGCATTAAATATAAGTTTAAAAATTATTTTTATTTTTAAATATATATGTTTTTAATTTTCATTCAATATTCTGTAATATTCTCAAACCTGGACAAATGTTGAACAATTGCAGAAAATGAAGTGATAAAATAAACCCCTAACTAGGATATCATCCTATATAATCTACATGGAAGTAACAGGAAAAAGAAAGAAAAACACAACAACAACAACAAAAAAACAAACAGAAGGAATGTGTAAGAAAAATAGGAAGGAAGCCCACAGAAATACATTATAAGAAACACAGATTTATTAAAAGAGAGCATAATAGAAAATCTCACTGAAGTGGAAGTGACTTAGAAAATTAATGGAATTTATTTCAACTTTTGAACAACTCTGATTTTTCTATTTATTTAAACAATACCAGGCGAATAAGAACTGAGCCTCTGTACTTGCATATTATCATGCTTTTTGGTGTAACAAAGTGTAGCTACACATAATTATCCTGTGCTATCAGTTGTTGAAGTGATATTCATTATTGCCTACCTTAAGCTGTCCTGTAAATTTGCTCTGCGCTGGTAAGCAGATATCAAGTTCTGCCTAGAGATAGAACAAAGCTGATGAGTAAAGGGAATCTTAATAACTAAGTTTGTGGATGCTTATATTAAACTTCAGAAGTGTTTTGAATAAAAGAAATTGTTGCTCCGTGAATAGTTGCACTGAATTTCGTCAGCATTTTCCTCTCTACTGACATTCTTGTGAAGTAGACAGACATTCACTTCCCTGACTTGGGCTAATGCAGAGCGTGTTTGGGTGCAGAATTGCCCCGAGCAAATCCCCTTGTGTTGGGAAGCCCACTGCAGGAAGCCTGAGGGCCTTGGTATCAACGCTGCATGCCCCTGTACAGTGCTGAGGTTTCTGGTGGCACCTCCCATGGTCACTGGAGCAGCTCCTCAAGACCCACCACATTAACTCTTCCCAGGCAACTCTTCTGGGATCCCTCTGTGGGCTTGGTGCATGCTGTGGTGGGATGGGGACGTGCCTGAGGATGTACCACCGCGTTCCTGTGGAGCTGCTCCACATCCACGTACGTGAGTTTTGGTGTAACCCCCTGTCAGACCAGGCAGCTTGAGTCAACAGCTCCACCACAGCTGTCAGAGGCTTTTGTGGCTAGATGGGATTTAAATAATTGGCAGGGCTCACAATGAAACCCGAGTTTAAGAGGAACCCTAGCTTTGCTCCGTGCATGTGAAATGCTGCTCGCTGCTGTTTCTCCTCTGGGATCACAAATAGGTTTGCTCACATTACCCAACCAGGACTAGAGCAGACCTTTTTCCCACTAAGGCACACCTTTAAATACTTTGCAAATATCAGCAAACCGAGTTTCACAATGGGAGTTTCTACCGGCAGGCAGGTTGTATCATCAATTTTGGGATGAGGAAATGAGGCAGGACTGGCAGCTGGCTGCAGGCCACCTCACCGTGCCTGCGTGGCACAGGGTGAAGGTGCCACGACTGGCGGGGATTTGTGGCAGAACAGAGCTCCACCCTGGCTCGTGTATCTGCTGGGGAGCAAGGTCTGTCTGGTGGGTGCCTGCAATCCTCTCCGTGGTGCCTTGCAGAGGCCTTCTGGGGCACCCTGTGGCTGCTCGGCAAAGTGCCTTGCCATCCCTCACATCCCTGCTCGTCACTCAGGAGCAGTGACGTAGGCTTTGTAGCGTGAGGAGGGTGTCTCGGAGGACAGGTTTCCAGCAGCTGGTCTGAGAGTGGAGAATCAGATACATCCTTTCCAATTCCTTTATTTCCTTTTTTTTTTTCATTTTTTTTTTCTCCATTTTTTCTTTTCTTTTTTATTAGGCTACATCAACAAAAAAGGGGTTATTTAAAGGGACCCAAACACTAAAAATATGCTGCTGTAGTTCGTGAAATAGGGAAGTCAGGAATTTGCTGTGACTCAGTGGATGATTGTAAACTACAGCTTGGGCAGGGAGGGAGGCAGGGAGGGCCTGACTCAGCAGATGCCGGAGCCTTCAAAGGGATTAGAGCTGTTGCCAAGGCGTTCCACCCTTTTTTCCTCTTTAAATGTCTTAAGTATCGTAGTCTTGCATTGCATTATATGTAAAAAACATGTACACTATTGAATTGGCACATCCAGGATGGAGAGCACTTAAACATCAAGATTTTCCTGAAGGATTATGGCTTGATTATATCTACATGTGCACACTATTTCATCATGGTGTAAGCAGCAAAATCCTTTCCATACAATTAAAAACCCTCAAGCTTCATTAACACGTTAGCTGGAAACATTTCAAAATAGGCACTCTGAAATAAAACAACCTGAATCTTCACCCAAATTTATTTATTTATTTTTTTTACAACACAAATGTGTCGCTTGGACGAAAACATCCCGTCCCCCAGCATACCTCTGGAGCTGACGTAGTGCTGCTTCTCCTCTAGGAATTCACCCTTGTGAGACTTCACTGCAAGATGCTGTGCTTTCTAAGGGGCCAGTTCCCCATGCCTGTTGCCAACCCATTTCATAACTTCTGCCTCCATGCAATCTTTTCAACTGAAAAGATAAAAACGCAGGGAGTTGGTCTGTACTTAAAAAGTTTTGCTGGCATGGCTATGGTATAATTACAATAGCAAAATCCCTACTGTAAGTTCAGTCCTGCCATCAAAAGCCCTTTTTGTTGTTGTTCTAATGTAATCTGTACCACGAACTGGTTTAATTTGTACCAGCAAAACAACTTTTTTTGCTGGCCTAAGCTATTTCTCCATTCAGGGTGTTGGCTGTTGCAGGACGAATGCTTTACCTACATCAAGTGGAGATGTGCCTAGAAGATGAGCAGCCCTTTTCCCCTTGCCCTCTGAATATAAAAGGGATTTGGAGGTATGTGACAACTGTTGGGTCAAAGGAGAATTTAAATCCACCTTTCAGTCTGTCTCCTTTGCATAAACCCTTTGGTTTTTTGTCTCTGTCTTTACTCTGAAGACTTTCTGGCTTGCAGCCACTGGGTTGCCAGCACACCCCAGCACTGTTTCTGATATTTAAGGCATTTTTGGACTGATAAAATAAAGGAAACTATATATTTTACATTACTGTGAGTTAAAACCTCAGGTTCTCATCTCTGGGTAGAAACACTGTTCCACAGCCACTTTTTTTTTTTTTTTTTTTAACATGCAGACTATTATATATTTTTTTAATCCAGCTGTGATTTTCCGTATAATGAATTTCACTTGCTGCTCCACTGTGGCCTGGTGACCCCTGATGCTGAAAACCAGGCTTTTGCACTCACCCAATGAAAACAAGCAGATCACCCCCAGGAGCTTATTGCAGGTGGTACAATGCAAACATCAGGTTGCAGTTATTAAGTTCAAGGCCCTTTTGCCTGCTCTGCACCCCGACGCAGCAGGCACATATGTGTACCAGCACATCTTCCTAACACCTGATGCTGTTGGTGCTACTCCAAGGATGGGAGCTGGGGAGTGGGTGATCCATTGGGCAGCAATGGAGTCATCGACAACCTCTCTCAAAGCTGTCATTTAGCCCATGAGGATAAGGACTGACATACAGAATACACAACATTTTAATAAGTTCATTTGGAATACTGGTTTTTATGTGCATTTACTCAGTATTTCTATTTAATGTCATTTCAATATTCCGTGGAATCGATACCAGATATAATCAAATACAACAATGAAGGGAGAATTATATTATCTATATATATTTAGCCTGAGAAACAAATGCTTCAACCTGTTTTAGAGAACCTCCTAACACTTCCACAGTAGATCACCAGAACCATTTTCACAGTATCTTCTGCCAAAAAAAGAAGCAGGGACAATCTGGAAGGAACAGGTGTATTGGCTCCTTTTGCTGCTTGAAGAGGTAAACACCTAATTTGCTGCTATTGCAAAGGAGGTAAACATTTAGTGCACAGAAAGTATCCTTCCCTCTGAGAAAGACCCACTGATGTCAACCTAAATAAATTCCGGCAGTCAATCTGTTTTCTGTCTCTCTTTCTCTCTCTTTGTAAAAGAAAAGAGTACAAGGAAAAAAAAAAAAGAAAAAGAAAAAAAAAAGCTTAATATCCCCCCTAGGGACATGGCTCCGATTTTGTATTGCAACTGCTTGTATAAAAGCCAAAAAGGCTATAAGAAGATAGCGTACCTGGGTTTCCTGAACTCTTCTTAGGCAGGAGCAGGGCAAATTTGGGAGTGCTTTATGTCTAGTATTCCTATCTTAGCATGCACAGGTTTATCCATGAAAACAAGGTGGGCTTGGTAGCACTCTCAGTTTGTAAGCATATTGGTCATCTTACTCTACCAGCTTGCTTTGGCTGGAAGGAAGCTAACTGAACCATAACCATTTGAGTTAACCTTTTCTATGCTGGTAGTATGCTTCTGGCTTGTCATTGTCAGTGCCTTCCAGGATACAAAGTTCAGTCCAAACCGCTCTCAAGATAAAAACAGTATTTTTTTGCTGCTGTATGTGAGGAGGCATCTTGTTAAGACTTATCTCTGCAAAAATCTTCCCAGTTGTGGCGAAATTATAATATTTTGAAAATAAAACAGACTTGGTGGAGATTTAAGCAAAGCTAGTGGGGAAATAATCATATTCAGGTGGGCCTGGTGGAGCACCTGAGCTGTGCCTGGAGAGCCTAGCCCACCTGCTCTGTGGGGCTTCACATTGACTTCAGGCTTTCTGCATGGGGTGGCTGCTGGGGAAATCTGGAGAGGAGATGAGTTGGATTGGAGATGGCAGACCTAGACAGGAAGAAGAACGACAACAAAGGGTTCTTATTATTAGTAAATGACTCTTTTGTTTTATTTATTTAATGAAACAAACCTGAGCACCCCTCTCCTGGTAAGTCCTTGTTTTTCTTAGATTGCTCATTCTCTAAGAAAGCTTTCTTCATCCTTATACAGTGATTTCTTATGGTGGTTAAGGGTTAATCAGCTTCATGACTGTAAATATAATCTCTTTTTTTTTAAATTATTTTTTTATTTTTTTCTAGATTATGAGATGATTTCCTTAAACTGAAATAGGGCCAAAGCTCCTAAATCCTGGCTGAAAGGTTGTAACATTAGCAGCAGCTCTTGAAATCACAGCTCTCATTAAGCATGACCTGCAGCAGTGGTTGTTTTTGATCTGATATCTAGCTCTTGTCTTTTCTCTATAGTATTTTTCTAATTCTTTAGAGAGTGTCTGCAGCAGCTGAGTCTTCCTGAGGTTTGCATTCAATTTGCAAAGTGCACGTCTGAAGCTGAAAAATAAGCTCCATGTTTTTGTGGTGCAGCGAGGTTTGCCAGGCCCCTTCAGAAACGACAGAACTGTGTTGTGGTTTGTTTCAGTTGACATGGGCTGCAGCCGACATGTGAACCTTTCGGTGCCCTCCCTGAGTGCACGGCCCCCTCCCCTAGATGAATGTATCAGTGCAAATTTATTTTAAAAACACCTGCAGAGAAGCGGGGAACTCTGGTTTCTCGTTTTGGCTACGTGGTTTTAAGAGAACCGTGCCAACACCATCCTTCGGGACATCTGTGAACAACTGTTTTCCACCCACTGTTGTAGCCACTCAGTTTTAGAGCTCTCTTCCCTTTCTTGAGCTCTTAAAAGATCTTTTATAACATGTCCACTGGACACTTTTCACAAGCTTGTTGCTTTAGTCAGCCAGTACATGGGAATTTTTTTTGATAGTCCAGAGGTCCAAGGAATTGCTGTACCCTTCTCACGTGTGTTGGGGAAGGCATGCTACAGATGGTAGCAATACTGCTGTGCTCAGTCTCGGCACAAGTTTGTGTTATTTTTTTTGTTTTTCTCTCTGATGGATAATATTTCTTTTAAAAGGAATTGACTTTTTTAAGCTTTAGTCCAGCACCTCTTCCCAAAACTGCTCACAAGCTCTGTTATGCTTCTCTCTGTTACCGAATCATGCACCACTTTATACCATCCAAAGGTCTTGCATTTTTCAAGCAAAATATGTTTGCCAAGTGAGAGTTTGCAGAGCCAGGGTCTCCCTGTGGGAGTGTTGAACATGTACAAATGTCACTAGGTTTTCCAAACAGCACCTGCCAGAACCCTGCTGGTGCACCACTACATCAGAGCAGGATCTGGCATCAGACCTCTCTCCAGAATGTTTTCCTTTAGAGGGGGTGGATTTTATTTTTATTTTTTATTTATTTTTAAAATATATGTACTTAGTTCTAAGCAGTTCTTTTGTGTCTCTTGCAGTGACCCCATCTGAATGACTATTTTTTTCCTCTTGCCTTCATCTATTTAATGCCTCCTCCTGCTTTGGCCTGGAAGAAGGAGAATTTCCCAGAGCAGTGAATTGCTGACTGAATGCTCTCTTCCACTTCTGTCAAGATTTGAAGTCCTCGTCCTGGGAAGATGTTTTCAAACTCCTCCTCATCTGTCTTTACTGAACTTGTGTTCTCTCTCATTTTTATCCCATTGATTTTTCTTTTTCCTTTGGTAGTATCTTTCAAAATTTGTTGTTTATGCATACCCTTATCTGCATAGTGAGAGGAATGGTTATTTCACCTCTTTATTTCACAGTATTCTTCCCAAACCCGTGTAATTTCTCTGAAATGATTTTACTTTTTTTTTTTTTTTTTTTTTTCCTCATTTTGCTAAAATATTAAGTAGCATAGAGCTATGACCTAGCCCTAGAGGATATTTTCTAGAAATATTGCTGCCTCTTTGTTTCCACTTATCTTTTAAAACCTATTGAAGAACTAACTTTCTTACTTAAAATGTGTGAAGCTGGGTTTGGTTTCACTCCCATTTCTTATGTGACTCAAAGTTGAAAGTTGTAGAAAAATTCAGGATCGTTATTTCAGTGCTGCTGCCTTTATCAGCTAAACAAATCTATTTCAATAAATAATCAGTATTGTTTGATATGATCTGCTTTTGGTAAACCTGTTGTTTGCTGTCACTTTTATTACTCATCTTAAACTCTGTATTACTCAGATATTTCATCTGCTCTTCTGCTGTCCTCCTGGCATCTCTGTCAGAGCAGCAGGCTGGGCCATTTATGCTTCCAGTCATTGGGATAGCACCTCTCCTCTGCCAGGGAACAGGAGCTTAACTACTGCTTTACTGAAAAAAACAACATTAAAGGTACAATGGCCTTCAACAACTCTTAACACATTGAGACTACAAGTTACCTAGACTTGTTCATTTCCATATGTTTAACCTTATGTACCTAGATCTAACTTCTTCTTGAGTATTTCTTCTGTTGCTGGTGACCTATCTCCACTTCTAAACTGTTAGCTGATACTTATTCACTAGTCTCAGCTTACAGTTTTTTAGTTTATTGTCCGTGTTCTTATGGTAATTTTTATCTCCTTTTTTAAACAGATTGTCATCTCAATCCCACTTTTTTGTTTGTTTGTTTAATATGCTAGTATACAGTGTTTATAGTGTAGTTCACTATTTATACATAAAAACATTGTTTATTGTGGTCTTTTTCAGCAGAAATTTTCTTAAGCTCTTTCTAGCTATTATTGATATTTTTATTTCTAAATTTACTCTTCCAGGTTGATTTTGTGCATAACCATTCTTAGCTTCATGAACTTGGATCTTCCACAGTGCCAAGCATATAATTCTGTTTGCACATAATTACATCTGCTAAATGACCTAAGCAACAGCTAATTTCTATTCCGTGATCAGTTTTTCTGTGGCAGACTGAAGTGTAATGCAGACTTCTTTTTGTGCTGATACAATACATTTAGAATATGGAAACCCATGCTCAGACCACTAGTGCTGAGGCCATTGGAGAATTCCTCCCCTCCAGGTCTCATAGTGATGTGATTAATTTTAATCCAAATATTTTTATCTTGTGCTGAAAATATACTTCTATTCCTCCTTTTTCAATTTCCCCATTTTCATTAACATCATGTTCCTTGGTCTAGTCAGCAAGTAACCTGAGAAGCTGATTTCATCTCTACTAAGATGGGGGTAGCCTGAACTCTGCCAGTCCTTCTCTCTATTCAGTGAAAGCCAAATTTCCACAAATCCAATTTCATTAAATATTTGCTATGTACTGACTTTGTCAACAAAAAATCACAAATTATCCTGTAAGTGATAGCCAGCATCCTCACACACCTTTAATTCAGCTTCAGAGTTGGTTAACTTTGTATAATTTTAAAGCAGCAGCTTTTTTTTTTTTTAAAAAAAAAAAAAAGTGATTATAGAACTAGCAGTTGTGTGAAACACACAAAAAAAAAATTAATTAAGATGACACAGGCAACATCTGTTCTAGTACATTACAGTTTTTGAATGCTAAGTACACAATGTGGTTACCTTGTTTTGTGTACATAACACATGTATAAACGCTTTCCAAACACTTTCATTTTATACATCCCTATAAATTTTCATACTGAAGTATGGATCCTTTTAGCTGGAATTTTTCCAGATACCCTTGTAGATTCCTTAGGAAAAAAAAAATAGAAATCCATACCTAACAGAGGTATGCAATGTACCAGTCAGAAAGCACTGACATAAAGCAGAGACCCGTTTGGTTATGGTGATAAAGCATTTTCTGAAAAAGAGATATAACATTCTTCCTAAAACATCTGGGTCTCCCTAGTCTTGCACCTGAACTCACAAACAAGTGCACTTTATCTCTTTTGCAAGCTGAGTTGCAGCTAGAAATATGGTCTCTGCTGCAGCTTGATTTGGTTGATAAGTTCCCTTTCTCTGAAAGGGACTGGGAATAAGTGAGACAGTGGTGAGTAGTCCCCCCCGCTACCCTCCCCTCTGTTTGGGAAGGGTCCCATCATCGTGAAGCCAGAGATGAATGCATTGATTACTGCAAATCCTCGTTGGGGGGAAGGGGAGAGGGAAAAGCGAGCGTATCGATCGGCTGGGGTTAGTTGCGAGTGGAGGGAAGGAGAGGGAGGTGGTGAAGGAAGGGCAGTGGAGGAGATGTGGAGCAGGCACGTGGTCTGCTGCCACGGGAGCCAACTGCTTGAATTTCTGCCATCGCCCATTAGCAGAGGCAGCAGCAAAAGTGATTAATGTCTCCTTGGCAGATGAATAATTCTTGTGTTGCTTCCAACAGAGGCTGCCAAAGTTGGACAGAAACCTGCTAAAGGTGCTCAAATCCTCCAAGTGGGGAGGCTGGATGAGTAGGCAGAAGTTTACTTCCAAAAAAAGCAGCCTTTAAGGAGCACTTGCAGGATGTGCAGCGTCCAGAGCCAATGGATGGCTGTGGGAAGAGGAGCAGGGTAATAAAGTGTGCTTTAAAGGAAAGCCAGGAACTCCTGAATTTTAATTTGAGGACTAACACTGACTCTTGCCCAGATCTGGGCAAGGTGAAATCTGCTCTCGCTGAAACCACAGGGAGGTTTTGCCTTCATTTCAGCAGGGTCAGAATGTCACACTCTTCATGAAGAGGGAATAACGCTGACTGATGTGGGGAGAGTAGTCTGGGAATAAATGAGTTACCTTTCACAGTGATTCAGCTGTAACTTGTTTTTACTGCTATGAACCACATCCTACAACCCCTTGCATATAAGCTTAATATTAAGCTTTGATTTTAAAACACAGAAGAAACCTCACCAGCTGGTACCAACACTAGTCCAGAGGCTCAGCACAACCATGGGTTGCAGCGTCTTGTGGCCCCATTATATTTCAGTGCCCCTCCCATAGCTGCTGAGCCATGAGCTTGCCAGAAATGCCTTCAGTCCCTCATAATCAAAAAGTAAATATTTAATGTGTGCTACCCTGCACTTAGCATGGATGGAGATGCATTTGTGGCACCTGCTTTCACGTTAGAAGAAGTCTCAAGTTTAAGTTTAATCCCATAGCAGAGCTGAGGGGGAATGTGAAGGCTGGGGAAGGGGTGAGGGAACAGTTAATTCTTCGTCTGATGCTGGCTGGGATCCTGGGTTATTCTGCAGTTAGGGCAAGGCTCCATGCCTGGTGGTGAGGGAGCTGCTGATCACAGCCAAGGCTAAAAGGGACCAGAACTGCCTTGTCACGGGGTCATGGACTTCTGTCATGATTCCCGTTCATTCATGTTACTGGAAAACGAAACAATTCCTCTTAAATTCAGGAAGGAATGCTAGTTTCAAACTTACGTATGTGAAAGACTTCGTTTCCTTATATTAGAAGGTGTCAGGTTAGCTTTTTTTTTTTTTTTTCCACACAGGCAGGTTGCTCCAGGAAAGAGCGGGGGGTTAATTAGGTGAGTAAGATGTCTCATAATATGTGAGAATTAAGAGGTTTCTGTTTGCATGGGACTATGAAAACTTTTTTTTGTGGGTTTTGTTTTACATGGCTTTGTACCCTTTTAGTTTCACTTTAGTTTTTTGTGTTAGACTATGCCCCAGAGTGAGAACCACACAGTTTGACTTGGCTTACAACAGAAACGGCGTGAAACAGCAAAGCCTTGCAGCAAGAAGTCGTAAAACAAAGTCCCCATGCTCATCAGGGAGCTGGCTGCCTGTTGGGAAGCGTCAGGCTACTCAACTCCATGCACCACAGAGCAATGGAGCTCTGTGCTAGACACAGCTTAATGCTGAACTGCAACTACAAAGGTTTGGATTGGTTAAATTTCACAAACACTAAATAAAATTTTGGAAAATCACAAAGCTGATTGTCATTGAAGGATGCAACTATGAAACATTTCAGTATCCTGGAAAGGACCATCCATTTTTGAAATGACCGTTTATTTAATTTTCATGCAGCTTATGCTAGGGTTTGTGCTAAATACAATCCTAAATAATCAAGAAAGTAAAGGTGACAAGTTTTCCAGATCACACACAGTTGTTTAGGACAGAGATAACTAGAAGTTAAATAAAATAGCCTTAATTATAAGTGAATAACGAGCAGCTCTATTTTAGTTATTACTGTTCAGACAAAATTTCTTGGAGACAATGGAGATAA
The DNA here is from genome assembly GCF_963932015.1 of Anas acuta. Taxonomy (NCBI): domain Eukaryota; kingdom Metazoa; phylum Chordata; class Aves; order Anseriformes; family Anatidae; genus Anas; species Anas acuta. The sequence goes on along the minus strand of NC_088982.1, from coordinate 15,252,668 downwards.
TTTTCAGAGAAATCTTCCAATAGTGATCAGAAAGATTATAAAGGTAAGTAGCACTTTACAAATAATTGGGGAAAGGATAGAGGAATATAATAATACAACTCTATAAATTTGTGTGTCCCCCCCCATGTAATGGAAGTAGTTCCAGTTGGTCCTGTTCAAGAAATGATACAGCAGAATTGGCAACAGGTAAAAAGATAAGAGCTATAAGACAACCACAGTAGATTAGTACTCTTTGGTTTGGAAGAGATAAATTATCATGATAGGAATATTGCAAATGTTTATAAGATTTTAGAGGTATAAGAAAGAAAATTATGCAGATTGTATGCTATTTTCTTAGTCCAACAGATTCAGAGGCACCTGGAGAAATTATTAAATAAGAGTGAAATGTATATAAACACAAGGAAATTCTCTTTCACGCACTGTATAATTATGTGGAATTCATTGTTACCGAGTGATGTGAAGATAAAGAATATAAATGGTCTCAAAGGTATTAAATAGAAAAGGGAAGCTTCGTCTCTCTGTAGCAAACAAGCTTTGCCCATCAGTGAGGTGTACAAGTCTCACATGGATGGAGCAGGGCCCTCCATGCATTGCCCCCATGAGCATCGACTGCAGCTGCCACAGTCAGGGGGCTGACTGGTACAGCAGAGCTCACCTTCCACTGTGGGACCTTCCAGTTTTGTACTTCTATGTCCAATTTTTCAGTTTGGAATTGCAGATTTGCTTAATGGTTTAACAAAAGCTGATGGGGATGAGTTGGAGTTTCTGGTGGGACTGACCATTCTAATTTTGTGTCATTCTTACAATTGTCACATGAATCAGATTTATTTGCATTGAGGGAGTCAGGCTGTATTAAAAAGGAATTTGTGACTTCTTAGGGAGGAAGCTTGACTTTAGAATAACATATTTTCTCTCTGAAGCCAGGCAACATTACATAAAGTTTCTGACCCTATATGATATTATTGCTTACGTGATTACAAACTGCAGACGGTGATGATGCAGTATGAGTATGGGTCTAGTTGTCAAGACGTGATAAACGGACTTTGGCAATACATTCAGCTTCAACGGAGACTTACAAAACTTAGGATTCTCCCCCAAACTTGTCATGTGCAGTATCTATAGATGAGTCCCAGCAGTGTCCTGTAGACAGCCTCAGCAGAACATAGCCATCAGGTTTGTCCCCAAGCCAGAGCCTTGGACCTACACCTTCAGCGTAACACGAGAAAGCAGAGCCAGTGTGTATGCAGGTGCACTGATTTGCATTAGAAATTACCCCTGGCTTTTCTAGCAGTTTAACTAGGTCAGTTAGGGGTGTGATTGTTTACTCTAATAATTACCCTTGAGAACAGGCACCTCTTTCCTGGGGAATGAACCAGGAGAGTAATAATACCTTTGCACTAGTAAAATGGAGTCCAAAGTAGATAGATGGCTGATAGTGCTAAAAGTCCTGTGTGCGGAGACAGCCCAGCAATGTGTAATCCTGGAAATAGATACCGATATTTTGCCTTTCAGTAGTTAAATTCAGTTCCAAGTATTGATATTACGACACAATTGCTAAAGAAACTGAGGCAAGTAAGAGATCATAAAATTGTATCTAACATGATACTTATAAGAAACAAGCAAGATCCCGGGGTGAGCAGAGGGGCGTTTTTTAGATCGTTAACTTAAAACACACACACACACACAACAGACACCCACGCCCATTCTGTTATTCAGAAACCTGAATATCATCAGGAAGTAGTGAGTCATCACCAGGCCATTGCCCTTTTTCGTTATGGTGTCTCCTGAATGGAAAATTTAGTCTTCTTCTGGCCTTTGGACCAAGGCCCATGTCCCCTGGCTCTGTCCCCCTCATTCCATGCATGCAGAGGTGCATGAGGAGAGGGCTGGGTCGTGCAGAGTGGGTGCAGAGAGCGGCACTGGCAGGTGTGTTTGGGACGGCAAGGCTTAAAAAGGGCCCAAACAAGTTACCCAGCATATTTTTAATAGCTCACTACCATAAATAAATGACAGAGAATCGGAGTTAATGCCTCGAGAAGGTCTGGAAGTCATTTGTATTTTAAAACGTCTTGTTAGCGTACATTGTGGCATTACTATTAAAGCAACCGGTTCAGCCTAATATAATACATCTAATTATATGACGTGAGCCTCATCTGATGACTTTTGCCAATTATATCTGACAGGGCTATTTTAGATGAGAGGCCATGTGTTACAGCAATTTCAGAAGATGAATATAACATAGCATATGTTTTCAAAAATAAAATATCCACTATGTTATTTGCAGTGATTAAGTGCCTACCAATGCAGTTGTGAGGCAGGGAAGCAGGCCCTTCTGGTTTGTGAATTATGCCCGTGCTGAGTCATCGCTGCTTTTTTAAAAAGGTTTATTATGAATGAAGGGCTGGGTCAATGCCAAGTGCTTTGTTTCTCGCTGTTTCTTTTGTTCCCCAGCAAATTGTTCATGTCCCTGGAAACATGTGCCTTAAAATGAAAACTTGTGAAGTGGCAGGAGAAGCACCAAGCACTCAAAGCCTCCAAACAGCCTCCACAAGGAGTGACCCTATAGACCTGAGTAGGAGATGCTACCGAAAATGAAGAATATGACATAATCTATTGTATGACAAAACATTATCCCTTAAAATTAGTGTAAAGGTCAACTACAGGAAAACAAAGCAAAACAAGCTGTTAACATTTTCTGCAAGAGAAGAGAGATGCAGCCTCATGTGAGAACGTCTGGGCAGAGGATAAAAAAAAAATAAGGGCATCCTCCATTCTCCCTGGAAGTGTCAGATGGATAAGAAGTGGGCAGAGATTAGAGATCTGCTCATGGTGTCTTCTGTGTCTTCTACTGCTGTTCAGACTGACTCTGAGCAGAGTTCAAAATTTGAGGGTTTGAGGAAAAAGAGAGAGAGCACAGGAGAGACTAAGAGAAATACCCCCATATCAGTGCTCAGGCCAACTGTACCGACACTGCTTTTTCTGGAGACTGCCCCAGAAAATGTCTTGTGGGGGTGCTGGATTACAGTGTCCCAGGCTGGGAGGCCACAGGAGTTGGTCTCTGAGATGGGAGGCACATAGGCCTCCTCGGTCTGCTGCAGGGAGCGGATCCCAGCTGGCTTGCTGGCACCTGGAAGGCACTGTGGCCAGTCCCTGCTGGGCAGCAGAACTCTGTCATTACCTGTTCATGCATTCATGGCAGCATCAGACCTCTGGGCATGCACTGATGGAGAGATTTGGGCAAGGGGCTGGCTGTGGGGTGACAACAGCCCTGGTGGGGAGCAGCAGCTCGGACTCCCACGTCGTGTCAGTCCCCAAAGTTTTGCAGATCCAGGCCCCAGCTCATGCTGGGGCTTCACTGGAATGGCAAATGAGATGCTCTGCATCCTCTCCAGCCTGAAAATCCCATCCTGAAACACTCCCAAAGGGCTCCCCATGTGCACAAGAGCAGTGAGCCTTACCCAGACTCTCACCAGCCAGACCTGCACATCACTCTGAAGTACTTATCTGCAATACAAAAAACTCATGTCCAAATCCCTTCCCTGCTGGCTGGCACTCAGACGTGTGTTTGTATCCTAGGAAAGCCTAATTACTTCACTTCAGGGTATTCTGGGACAGATGTTCTCCAAATCTCTCGTTCAGGTTTTTCAACTTTGGCTAAATATTTACATTCTTCAGCTGCCCCTACCCTCAGCTGAGTGTGTAACCACTTAACTATGCAGTAACTTTCTCTTTCGCTCTACCCCAGTAGATACCTAATTGTTTTGAAAAAAAGTGAAGCAATTTTAACAGGAGGGACTGAGAGTCCTCCGAACACCCACCGCCTTCATAGCTAGATTGCTGCTGAAAATTAGAAGCTGGTTGTTAAAAGCCTTCAGGCAAAAAAAGAGCTCTTCCACCTCTCACATGAAGTCTTTAATCACTAGATTACAGGATAAAAGGCAGAGTGGGTGAGGAGGGAGCACTGTGTGTTTTGTGGGAAAGGCCTGTCTTAGGTGTTGAATGCCAAAAGAGCATTCATGGTCAAGGAGAAGGAAATAATGTCCATTGGCACGGCATCACCTAGCTCTCTTAAGAGGTTTAACTTCTCATCTTTCCTTGACTTGTCTGAGATAATTTAGGTGGCTCCCTATTCAGTGTGCAAGCTGGAGGATGCCTATGAAGACAAGTGTGGACAGAGATTTCCATCCTGCCTGTGGTCTGAGCTGGCCAGGTGAGACCCAGCACTGATCCAGTGGTGTATGTGATATTAGTGCATTGCTGCACTTCAGTCAATACACCCAGCTGAAAGGCAGGTGCTTTTGCTGAGGCACAACACAGTGCTAACACAGCTAAACAGCCTCTGAACCACAACTGGCCTGCATCCAGCCAGTGAGGGGCACAGCCAGAGGAGTCTAGGTCTGCCTACACCTACCTGCATAAGCCCAATTATTAGTTAGTGCCAAATTCTCCACTTGCTCTAAGGCATTTGTGTGCTATAGTGTTAGGCACTGCACCATTATGCATTCATTTTATTTTTGGATGCTTGACTTCCGATTGACCTGTAGAATCAAATCGGAGCTGAGCTGGTGTAAAACCTGCACTGGCAGTTGCATAATGTGTGAAGTTCTCTGTCACAGATGTGGTGATCTGTGGCCACAAGCAGCCCAGCTTTGGTGCTGGGAAGCCTGGCAGTCACCTGAACATTAAATAAATACACCGACACATAAACCTGTATCATGACTTATGTTCTAATTTATCTGCCTTCCTCAAGTATATTGTTTCCATAAGCAAATGTTCTGATTCACTCAGAGTTTATTTGACATCAGCTCCTGCAAGTTCAGTCCACTTTAACCAACTTGGGTGTTAAACTGGGGCATAAACATTCCTCAAGAAGGCACCTAGAGGCAAGATAAGATCTATATTTAGCACTGGAAAAAAGTTACTTCCTTGTTTGTTTAATGGAAATTGAATTTGGAAATTTAAGGTGGCAGACATCAGTTCTTTGCAGTTTTTGCTTATTGGAGATTTTGTGGTTCATTTTCACCTTCCTTCAGCCAATGGTATAGTGCCGTGTAGTGTATGAGAGATTCAGGTCAAAGACATGAAAAATATAATAAATAACAATTATAAAAAACAAGAATTTTGGGTTCATATCCTGCATTTTTGTCTGAGATACCGACGTATATAACCAAACTTGCCAAATTCTTCTAAGTAGTGTGTGTGTATGTGGTTTAAAAATGCAAGCAACCCCATCAAAGGGCCTCCAGCTTTTTGATTCTCTGAGAAATGAATAATATTCAGCACATTTTTTGGAAACCGCATTTAAGTCAACCCTGAAAGTGGGGCTGGACATTTAATATTCAGAGAATTTTAACAGCTTCAACATGAACTAGGAAAAAGTAGAGTTGCATTTTGGATCCCGCTGTCTGCCAAAATAATACCCTCGCATATTTTTAATCTTCACAGTACTTTGCAGACAATGAACGGACAGGTTTAGGTGCTTTGGTCTTGAGCTCTGAGCTTGGTGGTTCTTCATGTATGTCACGGCCAAAAAAATTCCTAAGGCTCAAGAAGGTGGGGGTTGCAATGTCAGGCGTCTGGGAGTTAGGAACATGCTGTTATTAAAATCTGCTTGTGCAGCTCTGTCAGTGCCGTCATCAAAGGGCCAGACTAGCGTTCTTCCTTGCTCCTTCTTTTGGACCAAGTGCAGCCTGGACATGGCTCTGCTGCCTGGAGCGCGCTCACCCATGTGGGGCCCGTGACAGGGGAGAAATCCCAGCTCCAGAGCTTGGTGCTCTGGCTTTCCAGGCTGGGTTGCTTGACTGCCTGTTACAGTTTCCACAGTGCTCTAGTTTCACTCAGTGAAGGTTTTTTTTTTTTTTTTTTTTTTTTTTTTTTTTTTTTTTTTTTTGTTTTGTTTTTTTTTTTTTTTTTTGTGTTTGGATATTTTTCCGATGTTACCAAAAATCTTACAGGCACTAATTTGGGTAACTTTCCCGGGAGTTTGGGCAATCTTATTATTCACATTTTTCAACTGAGGAAATAAAGACAGGCTTGCTGAAAATATCTTCTGGTGTTTGATGTCCTTTCCGAGGCACTGAGACCTGGGTTTTTCACAGAGCATAGCTTTAAGTTCTGGCATCCTCACCCACACCCACAGCCACTGCTGAGAAGGTCTAGCTCTGTCTGCTGGGCACGATGCTAGGAACAGGCCATGGTTGAGTAGCCATTCTCATGTGGCTGGGTCTCAGGACATAGTCTGGTATCTGAACGGGTCCCCCTGGCACACGCTCAGAGAGACTCATATCTCTAAATGACATTTCTTTTTAAGAACTGAAAGTGTTCTTCCTCTTCCTGCAATCTCCCACATTGTTCCCCTTGCTGTTTCTACAGCAAATGTGGGAAGCCTGCCACAGACAACATCTGAGTTCAGTGCATAGCCCGGCTCCTTCCAGGTACACCGACTGAGGTACTGATTGTATTTAAACTGAAATAGCATGTGACTGACCAGCCTTAATTCTGCGTTTCCTATCTTTGGAGAGTTTGACTTGGCAGTCCTGCCAGTGCTATTGTGCAATAATTTATAAACGTGCTAGTAGATTAAGTGGAGAATATTTGGAGAGGGATGTGGATGTGTTTGTGTTCCTGAAGCTAACAGCCCAAACACCCCGTGAGGTAAGTGCTCAAGTACCCTCTTTTTACAGAGGAGGAAGAGGGTGTGTGGGCTGATAACGTGACAGGAGGCCAATGGCTGGGTTCTCAGCTCTGCTCAGCTCCTGCTGCCAGTACTTAAAGGCAACGCGGGCAGTTCCCAGCCCTGGATCTGGCATCCTTAAGCTCCTGAACTGCTCCTACGGAGTAGGAGACTTTGCTGCCAGGGAAGGGCAGTTCAGGTGCCCTATCTTCAGCTCTTTCCTTATGGAGGGAAGTGGGAATACCACTGCACCAGCTGCTTCAGGTTGTGGTAGCAGAAGACCTCTTCTTTTGTTGGGAATCCAGGGCTGGACCATGAAAGTTTGATTAGCTGTGTGATCGGGGTGAAGGTCTGGCCCCAAATCTCTTGGCTCACAGGTCTGTGCTTTGATCATTGGAGTATAGAGTTATGCAAATGCAGGGAATAGGGAAAAGTTGTTTTTTTGTTTTTTTTTTTTTAATCTTTTTCTGTGTTAGCAGAAGGAAATGGAAAAGAGAGGTAATCTTTTCTCCTTTAATTGTGTGGTCCTGCTCTATTGAACTTGATGGCTATTCTCATATAGTGCTCAATGGGAGCAGGCTCGGCAATGACTGCTTCCCATTAGAGTATCACGACCTGAGTGGATTTCCATAGCTTTCTGTGGGGATGTGTCTGTCTCCTTGGTGTGATCTTGCAGGCTCCTTGAGATATGGAAGAGAAAAAAGAGAAACAATGAGAAAATATTAACCTTTCTGCACATGTTGGGAAAGAGCCACCACAGACCGCTGGTCCCTGGTGCAAGCAGGATGTTTTCAGGACCTGGTGTGCCCCCTGAGGCTGTGCAGAAGCTTTGGAGAGGTTCAGAGCCCTCTGTGAGCAGGGGTTACCACTGCGTACAGACCCAGGGCAGGCAGGGGTGGTTCTCTGCCCATAGAAATTTGCTGTCTCCAGCCAATAGGACACTCTTCAGATATTTTAGTACTGACGTTGTAGAATTTGTCTGGCCTAACAGGAAAGGATTTTAGCTTGAAAAATGCTCTCAGGTCCTCTGCTTTTAGCTCTTGTCAGCACACAAAACTCTTCACAAGAACAGCTCGGAAGTCTAACGGATACAGAAAGTCAGAGGGCCAGAGGTAGAGACAGCTTTTGTGGTGTGTGACCTGCTGGTTGAGGTGCCCGTGTTTGAGGTCCTAACCTGCCTCTTCTGCTCCCCCTCTCCCTTTGCCAGAACACTGTGCCTCTCAGCAGGTACTAACTATGCTTTTCTCTCAAGTGGACAAATCAACAGATATAATTAGATTGAACTAAGACTGACCCAGATTCAGTTTGATTTTGCTCTTTTTTTTTTTTTAAATTTTTAATTTATTTATTTTTTTGGTCAGAGAGGTGAGGAAACCCATCTTTTCTCTTCTTCTTTTTGTTTTCTCTTCTCTTATTCCAATCGGCCTAATAAAAGCTATTGCTTCTCTCTGCAGACTTCACCTCCTTGTTAACCCCAGTGTCTCATTGCTACAAAGAGTAATAATACTGTAATTCTTCATGGTGTTTCAACTCCAGTAACACAGGCTATATTTTTCAACAAAGGCCAACACTTTGCTTCTCAATATCAAATGCTTAGTTTAGCTTTCCAGTTAAAACCAGCCACTAACATGGCACATCATGTAGCGGTTTCTCCAGAGACATCCTTTGAAAGAAGCTAAACAGTGTCCCAGGAAGCACCGCAGAAAACAGGGAAATGCCCCATAGGCACCAGAGAGCTGTACACCAGGAGAAAAGCCTAGGCTAAGGTGTCAGGAAGAAGCACCTGGATTTATCTTGGAGTGGAGATGTCTTCAAACCCAGGACCAAGAGAATCTCTTGCTAGGCTTGTCCAGGTTTGGTCTCCTCTGTGCTAAAACCTGAGAGATGCTGGAACTGAGTTTGTGATGGAGAACTGGTGCCTTTCACTGGACAAGTTGTTAGAAAGCCCTGGAAGTCAGGTGAATTCAGGTAGGTGCTTTCTCAGTGTTAAAGGGCTGGGTCACCTTCTTGCATGCATGTGTAGACCATGTGTTTTAGTGAAAACCATCTCGTCTCAGCCTCCTCTCTCTGGTTTGTCCCAGCAGTGTGCCTACCCCCAGTGACAGCAAATGGGTTCCAGGTTTCATTTCCCTGTGTGTGCCTCCACTGAGGGGTTTCATTCACATTTCTTAAATTGGGAGATATTTTTGAGGGAGATTATTGCTAGGTGGTATTGTGGACTTTGGTTTTGATTTCCTTGCCTTTTGCTTACTGCAGTTGCTACCTTTAATTATAATAATTATTATTTTTCTTTTACCACACATTTTCTGCAGATGACTATTTTGGTTTTCAGTATGTTCATTCTTGAAGGCCCTAGAGTTGCCCATTAATATCATTTACTTGACCACTGGATGGGGACACCGAGCTCCACGGACCTCAGGTAGCTCCACAAGGAAGTTACCTGTTGACCTGGAGCTGCAGAAGCAAGGAGAGACCCCAGGGCTGAGTAGGAACAGGTGCATGAAAGCTGCTTAGGGGAAGTGGTGAGCAAGTTCTGTTAGACAGTGGCTTTAGAGGTCCTCCAGCAAACACCTCCAAGCATGGGATAAGTCTGGCCTCTTTCTCTCAGTTGCTCAAAGCATCTGTCCACTGGAAAGCCTGGAGAAATGGAGAGGGACTGGAGAGGGGCAGAGGTGTGAGCCCTTCCCTCACTGCCTCTTTTCTAATCTCATCCCACTTTGCTGGGGATTACATCTGAAGGACTGCTCTGATCCTTTGATCTTCCCGTGCAGTGAGCCTGCCTCGAGAATGGGCCCCCACCACACTGGAGCTTCCAGCTGTATCTGTGAAGTGAGGCAGGAAGTTAAGTACAATATCAACAGCTTTATTTATTTATTTTCTTAGCGGTTTGCGCTATTTTTAAAGACCAAGATCAATCTATGCCTCAAATAGAGTTTCTGCGATTTATCTATTTATGCTGTAAGTACAGACAGTATGTAAAGTGCCCATTGTCTGCATTAGTTCCTCTTGTCTTTCATCTCATCTGCATCAGGAGAGTTTTGTTGCTGTGGTTTTCCTCCATTTTGTGGACAGTGCTGGATGTTGAAGGGATGAGATTCCCTCTAATTAGAGGCAGTGATGTTTAGGCAACTCAGATCATCATCAAAAAAAAGAGAAAGAATGGGACTGAAAAGCAGGCATTTTAGCTGGAAAGATCCATGCATTTAAAATCCTGAGGCTAGTTCTTGCTTATTAAAGCTCAGACATAATGCCTGAGGGACTAGTGATTTTTTTCTTTTTCTCTCTCTCTCTCTCTCTCTCTTTTTTTTTTTTTTTTTTTTTTTACATAGAAGAAGCTGTAGTTATATTTAACGATCAAGGACATAAAACTACAACTCTGGGCTATGGCTAGAGCATTAGGGGAATACATCCACTGACCACCAGAAGCAGCTGGGCAGGCTTTGTGCCAATTCAATGGTAGCTGGTGGCACGATGCTGCTGTCGAACAACCAATTCCTCTGCACTCCTTCAGCCCTTAGGGCAGATTTGTGCTGTCTCCTATTAATGCCTAGCAGATGTTTAGGTGATGTGGATGCCCAGCAGATTGACCTTGTGTGGAGAGGAGGTGGTGCCACCCAGGACCACAGCTCTGCCATGAGAATGAACGAGCCTGTGGTCTGAAAGGGAAAGGTGTGCGTGTCTGGTGCACAGAGCATCCATGACAAATAGTCGTAACCTTTAAGGGAAGCTGTGTAAATGATCCTTGTCAATACTACCATTAGATTAGTGAGGGATACTGACTACTCCAGGGCTATGAACTGCCTTGCAGTCACTTAATAGAGCTCGTTGGTAGTAAACTGACTCGGTGATTTGCTTTTCATCAGCTCCAAGGGCTGACTTTTCAGCCTCCCCTGTTCAAATGGCATGTGTTAGTTTGCACCAGCTGGGTAAAACATCAGACACCAGCACAAAGAAACCAGGCTGATAACAGCTAGCCAGCTGCCTGTGAGTTGTAAGTGATGCTGGCAAGAGCCTCAGACTTTTACCCCTGTGGGTCTTCATGTGCTTCTGCGGAAATAAGGGACTTATCTCATTTTTTTCCCATCCTGCTGTTTGCACAGGTCTGTATGTGAGTCTGTACATGTGGTTTAAAGCCTCGGAGGCCATCCCCTGGAAGCTACTGCTGCTGTAGAAGAGGCAAGGAAAAGGGTGGGGAGATGAAAGTGGGTGGAGGGATGATGGGTGATAGAAAACCTTGGGGTCTCCTCTTTGAGTCCTCCATGTACGATAAGAGCCAGAGGCTTCTAGAAGATTGCTGTCTCCTGCTAAACCTTGGTTTATATACCTGTATAAAAGTAATAGATATGAGATGGTTAAATATGCAAGCTCTTTCCAAAGAAGCTGTTAGCTTGAACAAAGTTCAATTTAAAATAACATGTCAAGCACAAGTTCATCATATCCCTAGAATCAGAGTAGGTGGAGATTTTCCTTGCTTTACAGAAGTGGTTGTGTGACAAATTATACATAATTTGTAGCTCTTTGGTGGGCCTGCTCTCGCTCCCACCCAGGGCACGTGGTAGCATGGCCGGGCAGCAGTACTGTGGACTTGGAGCTCCTTAGTCCTTACTGCAGGCTGCTTTGGTAACCTCCCAAAGCTCACTTAGCTTCTCTGTCTGCACCTTTCCTTTATCTTCCAGAGGTGTTGTGAAGACAGATTCATGTTTAAAGTGATCATGAGCTCCATTAAAAACCCTCTGAGTATTATTATTGGCTTCAGCAGTATTGCACTTGGCAGCATGGAAGCGGGTTAGAATTATCTCTCCGAAGAGGCTGCAGGCACATAAATGTCTCCAATTCTCCCACCAGCGAAAGAGGACTTTGACCTGCTTTGTGCAAGAATATTTTTGTCAATGAAAGTTGGGTTCTGTCTGCAGATGTTTGCTTCCCTCCTTGCTGTTGAGCTGAGAAAATCCTGTGTCCCCGCTGCTTGAGTCCTGCTGGCTCCCCAGCCAACAGAAGCCTTCAGGCCCGGGAGCACTGAAATAAAACCTGTGTAGATGTGCTGCTGCTCCATCAGCTGCAGCACTGCCTCATCCTGGCTGCTCACCAATGCCTGTCCATGCCAGGGGATGAGAGGTGGTGTCCAGCCCTCAATGTGCCATGGCCTGGGGGGACACCTAAAGCAATGCAGCTCTGCTGGCAGGAGGTTTTCAGGCTGATATTACGCTGCTCAAACCACGCTTTTACGGTCACAGCTCGTTTCACTCACAGAGATGGTTTTACTTTGCTGCCTTGCTCCTAGTGGATACAGCTCAGCACTTTTACGCCCTGGAGGAAATATAACCATATCCCAGGGTTGAGTGATGGCCCTGCTGAAAATCTGGGTGGAAAAATGGTTTCTTTGCAGGACTATTATTAGGTGGTTTAGTTTGTTTTCTTTGTTTCTCACTTCTCTAGCTTGTTAGTAATAGTAAATAAATTTCTGTAATCTTCCTATGCTGAGTCTGTTTTGCCCATGACGATAACTGAGTGATCTCCCTGTCCCTATCTCAGCCCTTGAGCCCTTTATATTGTATTTTCTCCCCCTTTCCCTTTGAGGGGGGGAGTGAGAGAATGGTTGTGGTGTGGCTTGGCTGCCCACCTGAGTAAAACCACCACAGGCCAAAACCAAAGAATTTATTTTCTAACAAGATGTAGTAATGAGAAACAAGAACCTTCTCCTGATGAGCACAAGTGGCTGTTTCTTCCTTGGGAGCTGCTGGGGAACGGGGAGTGGAGGGGAGCTTACTTTTGGTGTGATTTTTTCCTGCCTGGACATCCAAAGGATGTCCAGCTCCATTTGGAGGCTAAGCCTCGGGTGGTGTTTGTCACTGTGGCAGGGGACATAGAGATGAGGTTTCAGCATGCTTTAGAGGAGTGGAGCTGCTGGCCCTGGGTAATCAGAGAGTGTCGTGTGGCACTTGTCACCTGTCTGTAGGGAGTGATCACCTCACTGCTGCCTTCTGCTCCTTTGCCACTCTGTTCTGGTAGTAAATCTGTTTTGGAACAGAGATGTTATTGATTTCATCTGTCTTCTCCCCTCAGTAATCTGGGCACCGTGGACTCATGTAGAAATAAAAACTAAGGTGACTCATTTACTGGATCCCTAATGCAGGGAGTCAGATGGAAGTCAGTTGTTACCCATTACACGCCGCAGAGCAGAGATGTCACGCACGAGCTGTGAAACTCTTCCTAATGAGCCAGCTGACAGCTCTTGCTCTCCCCACAACTTCCTCATCGAGGGTGAATTGCAGCAATCCCATGTTAAGGTGGCACAGGTGTGGATTCATTTCCAAAACTGCCTAGTCCCTCTGGGCTCCTTATTTTTAATTATTATTATTTTTCCCCCCACTGATGTCAGTACAGCAGCAGATTTAAATGCTGGTACTGCACTGATTAAAATTGATCCTAAAATAACTTTGTCCTTTGGTATCAGTTTATGAGATGCTTTTGTTTCTTTTTAAATTGTTGGATTGTCAAAGTGAGTTCTGAAGCAGAAAATGTCTAGTTTCAAAATAACTTGTCTCTCCCACAGGATGCGCTGCCTATCCTTGGACTGTCCATTTGAAAAAAATAGGTACAACCAGAAGAAAGAGAGACCACAGGCTCCCCTCCTGACACATCTCTCAGCTCTGAGCTCATTTCTTTTTTTCTAACTCCTTTGTTTGAGCTACAATGCACTAAACAAACATCATACTCCAGGTAGAACCTAATATTGATTTCCAGAATCTCCTCTTCAGTATTCCTAAGGATGCTGAGTGGTCCTTGACTAACAACCATGGGAATTAAAAGCTGATTCTTGTAGAACGTAAAAGCTTGTTTGCTCATCTCCACTTATGACTTGGGTTTGCTGTTTGGGTGATCTGTTTAGGTAGCTGGTTCTGCTCCTTTCTCTCAGCATGGAGAGCTGGAAGGTGGCACTTGTTCCTTTCAATGATGACCTTTGCAAAGGAGCCACCCTGGTTCCGTGGTAGCTGATTCCTTATCACTCAAATGAGCTTATCGTAGTGCTATGTCTGAAGTCTGCACAATTAAATTGTGTTTCTCTTTATGACTTATGTTAGACATACTTCCATGTCTCACTCTCTTATTTACGTATTGTGTATCCCCAAAAGCCATGACTCCTACATCTTCTAGATCAGTGGACCTCTGTCAGTTTTTCCCCCACTATGTAACCATCTAGCTTTTAAATGAAATGAGTAGAAAGAGTTGCACAATGATGTGGATCAGCTGTAGGCTTCTTGACATGACTTTGTAGAGAATTAGGACTCTTCTGACTGAGGTTTGGGAAAATTGGCTCTCAGCACTCAATAGACCTGCACAAACTCTTTGCACTTTTGGCAGTACCATTTCTTATCTCTGGCACGGTCAGGAGCTGCCATCTGCTTTGTCTGATGCTGGCTCCTGCCAGGTGCCTTGGATGCTTACCCCTGGCTGGACATCTTTGCATTCAAAGTCCAAAGAACATGCTGACGTACAGGCTTACAGACTCACAGGTCAACCAGATAAACGTATTTCAAGGAAAGAAAAAAAGAACTCAAAACAACAAACTTGGATTTTAAAAAGTCTATAAGGTGGAAGCTTATGGTGAAAATTGCAAATTGATGACCATTTTTCTCCATAACTCCTTCTGTCTTTTCTTAGCAATTTTATTTCCTTTCCTCTTACAATGAAAAAAAAAGTAAAAGAGAGGAGGAAAGATCTGAATAGCAAGTTTGTTTGTTTGTTTATTTATTTATTTATTTATTTATTTTATTGGTGACATAGATGCTGGAAAAAGTACATAAAGTTTCTCCCGAGATTTACTTATTTTTAAGAAATGCATTTTTATTAGTGAGAAATTTGTGAGTCCCCCTTTTTTAACAAGTCCTACAAGGGCTACCTTTAGAAAATACTTTATTACTTACAAGGGAAGAAAGGATATTTACTTTCAACAAATGTGGCATATGATCAAGACCATGCAGGATGGATAGCTCTGTTAAACTGAGAGATCAGGGCTCACCTGTGTCTATGCTGCCCTAACAGTACAAAACTCACTTTTCATGGTAAGAGGAAAGGTTGTAAGAGACCTTACAGAGGATAGGAAGTACTCGTGTTTCACATTTTTACATTAAATAACATAAAACTATAAAATGTGGAATGATTATCTGAAGAAAAAGTCAGGATTTATCAATGAGAGACAAAACTGGTATCTTCTCAGCTAATGACAGTTACATGTATGCCAGCTTCTGGGTGAAGGCTCTTCTAGCTGGGGTTAATGGATTTGCCTGACCTGCAGATCCACTGCCAGAGGAAAAAGGGAACACTCAGTGTGACAGTTTGCATAAAAAATTGTGATTTTTTTTCACTGGCTTGTCCTAGGAAGAGATTTTATATGTATATGAACTATAACAGGAAGTGAGGTTAGTGGGATTTGACCAAATGCTCAGCTTTTTAGGTTCTGGGTGGGCTTCTTGGAGGCACCTGTATTCATCCTTACACTCGTCTTTATATCCTTCAGCCCCAACTGGAAATTGATGTACCCATTGCAACCTTGTAGGCACATTGCAGGAGCTGTCTTCTCTCTCATCTGGAGCACAATGAGAGGTGGCAAAGGAAAGATCAACATGGTTCAGGGCTCTGCTGGCATGGAGAAGGCCATGTTGTTAATGTTAGTGGGGCTTACATCAGGTGCACCTTCAAAAATACATCAGAGGTGATGCTGAGATCACTGGCTCCCTTGTTGCAGAGTAGGACAAGACTTCTAACTCTCTAAGCATTGTTTTCTGACTCATTTCTCAGGCCAGTAGAAGGAATTATCTTTATGGCTGCTCCTGCAGGTCAGCCTGGCAGAGCTCCACCATAGGTATACCCCACCACAAATATTGTCGGAGGATTGCAGACAAAATCCTCTTCCTCAAGGATAACAAAGCACTAAGCAGGTTGCATGGGGCATGAGATTTACTTTTGTGGTTAAATGCTTCTGAGACAGGCTCGGAACGAACAAACCTGCCATGATCCCCCTAGGCCTATGGAAAGATGAGACCTCAGCATTGCCTTCAGTGCAAAGAAGTGTACCATCAATACTGTTACCATGTTGGTTTGAAAAAATCCCATGTCCACAGTGTGCCAATTCCCTAATTTGTTTGGTCTCACTTCATAATAAGGTGAAGCTCTGGGTGCAAACATATTGTTATTATTACTATTATTGCTACTACAACTATTACTATTATTATTAATGTAACTGAGCTCTACAGTGATTTTGTGGTCCTATGTGAACCTTAGGATGCAAAGACAGAATGAATTGTTTTTTAATTTTAATGTATGGTGGAAAGTTCTGGTTTCTTTCCATTGTTTTACCTTTTTTTTTTTTTTTTTTTTTTTTTTAAATACAGTGAAATTAAATGCAAGAACCTCATAGCACAGCATTAAGGAAAAAAATTAATTGAGCAAAAGTCAGCAAATGCAGAATTATGGTTTCCCCAGCAACTGTAATGAAGGCAGAGAACACATATATACGCTGGTGTTGGAGTTAACGCTGCACACTGCCTGGAATACAAATCCAAACTGTGTTCAAGGGGTTGAGTGATGATTACTGTGAGAACCATAACTTTACATTTCCTGACTTTTTGCAATTAAAATCTCAACCTGGATGATGCATTAGCATAGGCTTTGCATTTAATTTGCTATTTTCTTTAGAATGTATGTGTGTGTTGATTATGTTTGAACATTTCTTACCTTTTCATCTCATTTATTCTTTTGTAAGGGAAAAATCAGGGGAAAAACCATTTACCACATCAGCTCCCTTCTCCCTCACCGGCGGGGGGGAAGAGGGAGGGGAGGAGAGAACAAAAACCTTAGTGCAAGCAGTCCAATTAATTGTATTTTTAGCTCTAAGAAGCATTTACTGATGAATGTAAATTCATTTCACTGCTTTTCTGTTAATATTTGTACCGAGACTGGCCAATCTCTGTGCAGATAGTGGTCTTCTTCAGACTTTTAACCCATACAGAGTTGAGACAAACATCATTTACATGGCCTTGGAGTGCCAGAAGCAAGTCTGGGATCTTTGGTGGCCCTGAGCTCACAGAATTTTTAACCAAGAGCCATTAGAGTTCATGACTAAGATCTGTGACACTTTCACCTGTGTGAAGTCCCAGTGGCTTAAAAAGCCCAAACTTGTGAACACTTGACAACGTGCTTTTGTTGTAGGATCTAAAGAGACTCTTTGTAGTGCTGCTGTAACTCCTTACTTAACCATAGGTGGATTTAATGGTCATAAAGTTGCTTCCCTCACTGGCTAGTTGATGTATGGCTGAAATCAGACTGAATTCCTCAAGCGATGGTGCAATTTCAATGTTTTCCTCTTATCGCCATCTGTCCATATGGAAAGATGAGTTCTTCCACACCTTGCTGCAGAGGAGCCTTGGGGCACAGAGATGGTGTCATCTCAGGAGCACGTGCAGCCTCCCAGGCAGAGCCCAGGGACCAGCTCTTGGGCCTGTTCTCCACATCAGCTCCAAAAAGAAGTGTGACCTCTTCAACTGCTGTGATTTTATTTTATTTTCTTCCATTTATTGTTAATGCAGTTATACTTTTGTTCAACCTTTGCTTTTTGATCTTTTGCATTTTAACCTTTCTTAGTTGTGTCTTTTTTTTTTTCTTTTTTCTTTTTTTTTCTTTGTGTCATTTCATGATTGTGACTTCTTTCTATAATTAACTCCATTCCCTTTGTTCTGGGCCTTGTGCTTTTATATCCCACTCCCCATAGAGCCATCAAATTTCTTTTAACCTAAAGGCCCTCTGCCACCAAGGGTAAATCAGCCTTGTCTCAGCTCATTCACTTGAGCCCACCAAAGAGAGATTCCCTCCCTTTTCTGTCCATCCTCATATGAGCTCATGTCCGTGTAAAGATGTCAGGCATCAAAGTTCAAAGAGAAAATAGCTTGGCACACGTTTTCCAGATGCTGTCAGGCTGTTGCTTAGGCTCTGAAGGAATTAAATTATGTGAGTACTCATGCTGCTGTCAGAGGCTTGATGCCTTCCAAGAACAGACACTGTTATCTTTAAACGTATCTAGTATGCCTGAAAATACCAGCACAAAGTTCTACCTCATTGATCAATCTACCAAAAATGCAGCAAAATGTGAAAGCTTAGTATGGCTAATGAATGGTGGTTTTTAGGATGGATATGTACCAAAAGATGTGAATCTAGCCTATTCCTATTAGAAGTTGAAGAATTCTAGAAAAACAGAGGTGACCTAGAGCAACATGGATTAAAGCACTAAATAGAATGGCTTCTGTAAAGGCAATGTTTACTCTTATGGTGTCCTTTTATAGGTGAAATGTTTACTTTCTATTTTGACATAGTGGATTTTGTAAAACTTCACATGTCATTCCTAGGACAAATAGCAGACAGACCAAATTCATTTTGTTAAAACCTTTACTACATCCCGTTGGCAAACTGTGTTTTGTCAAAGTCTTTTGTTCATAATGTTCACAAACGACATTTCATCACATTTTTTGTCAACAGAATGTAATTTTATTCCAATCATTCTGTCAACAAAGAGAAATACCATAAAATCACTTTGCTCACAAACATAAATTATATGTTGATTTTGTTTGTGAAAGAAATGGAAGTATCAAAACTTTTTCTGGGGAGACAATGAAGACAGATCGCATTCGTTCTGTGGACAAAATATTAATGTTGCAGGCAGCAGTTGGTAATTTCTAGGCTAGCTGGAGGGCAGAGCATGCATGAAATTCATGGTGAAGCAAAGGAAGAACGTATGAATGGGCTCATTCTGGCCCTAATTTGGGGCATTGGGAAAGAATGTCTTTTAATGTAGTCAGTGGGCTTTGGATCATGCCTTTAACATGCCAGAAGCAATATAAGGCATTATATACATGAAAACCAAGGAACTCACTCTCAGCTCCTTTTCCTCAGTTGGCTTTTTGGACCTACTTTTGTCTTGATATATGGAGGGAATGAAACCAAGAGCTTAATTCAGCTGCCTGGTGGTCCTTGAGATGTCCTGGGATGACCACGATATCCACAGAGGGAGCAGGTATGCTACAGAGCCCTGAGAGTACCTATGCCTTCATGGAGAGCCAGCTGGGATGCCACAGCGGATACCATAGGGCATCTCATGTGGCATGTTTAGCCACAGAACTGAGTGCCCAGCCTGCTCTTTCACTTACTATGTGATGTTCTGATAAGTTTTCTTTTTCTTCTCTTTTCTTTTCTTTTTCTTTTTCTTTTTTTTTTTTTTTTTTCTCCCCTAAATAACTGCTTTCTCACACAGCATAGGTAATGCGTTAGTTTCAAGATACATCCTTTTAAAGTTGCTATTCACAGTGAAGGGCTATTGCTCAAGAGATTACATACTCTAGCACGATACAAGAAAAAGATCTGTGTATTTTAGAGTGATTGCCAGTCACTTTCCATTTTCCCCATTACAGTATATGAACAGCCTCTCCCTATTCTTCATCTTTCAGCCTAATAGCCTAAACATAGCAAATAGGCATCTCAAATAATTGTTAGATTCTGAGTGTTTGGCTCATGTCAGTATATGCTTCTTGATTACTGGTCAAAAACACCTGTACAGAATATAGATTTGTTTGGATGCATTTGGGGAATGCACATTCTCTTTTTGAGCTGCTACCTTTTCAATCATATAGTGACCCAATCAGGAAAGGAAAATAATGCTGCAGTGTTGACTCCTCACACCACAAATGATCAGCAGAAAATAGCCAGCATAGAGAAATTATAGGAAAAAGCTCATCGTCTAAAAACGATTGTGTCAATGGTTTCTGGACAATTACAAGCAACCATCACTGTTTTTCCTCTATTAAACTGATAGCAAATTGAGGACAAGGCTCAGGTCCTGGATTGGACTGGACTTTGTGATGCTTAAGTTAATTTGCCAGCTCTGCCACTGATCTGCTGGGTAACTTTGGAGAAATTGCTTCATCTTTCTATGCATGAAGGTTCCATCTATAAAAGAGGTAACGGTTCGTTATATTTCTGTAGCGCTTAATACCTGTGTGAGAAATGCTGCAGGGAAACTCAGTTTTGAATAAATGACCATCTCTTTGTCTGTCTTTCATGCTTGAGCACATTCCCTTCCTCCCCTGAACATGAGGGTGACTGCTCAAGGCTGATGGGTCTTTCTCCAAGTGGTCTCAGAGACTGGTCTCTCTCATTTGTATGTGACCAAGAGCAGGCTGATGATCCTGTTCCTCTTGTCTTGACTACCGTAGACTATATTTGCCTTTCCAACTTCTTAGCTTATTCCTTGAGGTGATCCAAAACACCGCTGCCAAAACCTTGCCCGCATTCCCCCCATGACTCAGCTCTGACTCAAACTCGTATCTGAACATCACCTTCCAGCCTCCTGGCGTGCTGTTTTCTGATCTTTGCTTCTCCTCGGCTCAACTTATCAGCAGTGCCAAATGTTCTGCCAACATGGCTTATCGCTTGGCTTATCACCACCGCTCACTGCTCCCTTTGATTCCTCCTCCTCTCCCAAACTTGCATCTCCTTCCCCAGCTACCTCCAGCCCCTGTGACTGGTACACTAGAGTGAATGCCTTTGTGCTCCGCTGCTTCTTTAAGCCTGTCTCCCTCAAAGTACCTTTTCAGCCTGACTTTGACCGTATCCGTGACTCGACGTCAAAAATGTTGCATAATAACAAAAATAATAAGCTTCTAGTAATCCTGCTTTTGGAGTCACACTGGTTTCGACAGAGCCTCTGTAACCCTATTGTTTCTGTAGCTGGCATCAAGTGCTGTATTGCAGAAGGGGAGAAAATCATTCTCTGCTTGTAGCTCTGTATGCGGCGTTTTGCACCAGAACAGTTTGTACTTCATTGTAACATCCCATGACTTCTGTAACTCTGAATGCATAAGCACAAATGTTGACTCAGTTAAGTTTAATAGAATTTCTGTGCCTGGGCTTAAAAGAGAATAGGAGGAAGAGGTGAACATCTAATTTCTGAATGCTCAACAGTGCTGTAAATGCAACTTGTTGAGACACACCAGGGAGTGTCACAACTTCTCAAGGCTCTTGGAACAGCAGGTGCAGACTATCTGGATCTTGCTTGTAAAACAAAATTTTTAGAGGAATGGAAAAAACAACTCTTGGCACCTTGTATTTGGGAAGTATGTTAGGTATTAACACAAGAAAAAGGTTTTAAGTTGACAATAAGTAAAACATTACAATGATTAAATTCAAGTACCCAAACTCACAGATCATTTTTTTTAAAGCTTCCAATAAGATTATTTTCATGACACTTTTTAAGTATGTTTCAAATGCAGTTTCTATTCATGTGAAAGGCTGTCCCAGAAAAATAGGGTATGTCAGTTCATGGGCTTTTATCACTGAGAATGGTGCTTTGGAGTAAGTACAAGTGCACATTCAGTTTTAAGCAGTGACATAATTTATTATCTCCTTTCAGAAGTCAACTGGAAGTCAGAGAAGAGATAAATTAATAATTACAAATACTGCATAATTGCACATAAGTCCAGTAGCCTTGCATTAATTGAAAACCCAAGCTCTCATGAGATCAATGGGAATTTGCTGTTGACCTTAGCTGGGAGATAAGCTCATAGGCACTTTGAAGGCAAGCCTGCTTGCCCAGATTGGGTTTGGTTGCAGCCCCTTACCTTGCAACATGAGCATCCCTGAAGCAGAAGATTTACACCCCTCAGTCCGCTGGGGCTGCCTTTTCTACCCTTTCTGCTCCACCGTACACTAAAGCAGGGCTCTGCTCAGCACTTAACCATCCTTTTCACATGATCATTCCCCATTCTGCAGTAATTGGCTCACCTTGGCCCCAGTGTACTCAATCAGGGTGCTGTGAGCTGGACAGAGGATCAGGGAAGGGTGCTGGTGAGCCACCCTGGGGCTCTGACCTTCTGCCTGTCTGCTGGCATCCTGCAGAGGGAGAGGAGGTGAGGACTGTGTGCTCAGCATCACACGCTCATTAAAAACTTAGCTTCTAAAAATCCTGGGATGGGAAATAGCAGCCACAGTCCTGCACTTCTTTGAAGCTCTGCCAAAGGGGTGGGAGGAATTGCCCCAGTGCTCCCAGCTGCAGTGCTGGTCACGTCCCCGAGGTGAGTGACAGGCATCTGAGAGAGGGCACGCTGCCTTCCAGCTGTGAGGATGGCAGGGAGGACGTCCCTGGAGCTGGAAATGGCCCTCAGAGGTGACACTGCTGCAGGCGAGGGCGCTGAAACAGGTTGTGCAGCAGCTCTTGAAACTGCCTTGCCTGTGTTGGGGCTGCAACCTGTGTGAAGCTGGAGGAAAGGTGACAGCAGGTGACAGAGCAGCTCTGGAGCAGAATGGCAGCAGCTGCCCAAATTAGGGAAACCTGTCTGTGCTTTTGGTGTCCTTCTAGAGGAAATTACAGGGAAGGCAGGAGGGATTCTGTGGTTATGACCAAGCAAATAATTACTGTGGAGGATACTGTGTATGACAGGCTGGCTTTTAACATCATCTGAGGGAGGAAGCCGTGCGGTTCCCTCAGCCCATCCTGTTCAGGCTCTGATCAAAGATGGAAGCCAAGCTGAAGCTGAAATTAAATGTGCAACTTCTGATTCATTCTCACTAAGTTTGTGCTGATTACTTAAAAAAAAATAAAATCAAAGCTGGGATTACAGGCTTAGCAAGGGGAGTGCATATTTCAGCACATACTGGGCTCTTTGTCATTCTGTCACACTGGAAGAATGAGACTATTAATGCATTGTCCCAGGCAGGCTGCGTTATAAATCCCAATGGCTAAATTAAATGAAAAAGTCTTTTAGGAAAAACAGCATGCAGCTTCCTACTGCTCACTGTTTGCAGCGGGACTGCCAAGGTGAGCAGGGGGAGATGCAGTGTGTCCCACTTTGGTGGATGAAATTGTAAGAGCTTTTCATGGAAGAGAAACTTGTGATAGTCAATCAGGTTCATGGGCAAAGCAGATTTCTAGTGTCTGCTCACCGTCTTACAAATTCTCCTGCCTTTCTGAAGTGCTGTGTGTCAGCAGGTGACAAATATTCCCTCTTTGTGCACAGGCGAGGAATTACATGGTGGGCTGTAAGTGCTTTCCCGTTACCTGTTCAGCACCACCGATAGCCGTCTGGGGCATACAGGGGCACAGACATCCTGCTTTTAACCATAACGTTAGCAGAAAAACAAAGTCACTACTTTTGAAAAGAGCTAAACTGCGGATTGTACAGCCCTCCACATCAATATGACTTATCTGGGGGCTCAGGCTTGCCTAGCAATTTCCCTGTACACCAGTGACTCACAGGTTCAGGCATCCTTTGAAGGAGTCATGAGCACCAGCAGTGACCCCATTGCACCTGGGAAGCTCCATCCCTTAATATCTATTATTATTCAGATATGTTGGTTAAACTCCCTGCCTGTGGTGTAACCCTCAGTATTTCTTGCCTCCCGTTTCTGCAGCACTCGCAGGTGGCTGGTGTGGAGCTGGCTGGCTAAAGCCTTGCTGTTCTGTGCAGAGATTAGCTGCTAAATAGCACTAACAGCTTGCTCTGAATTAATATTACCTGCCTCAGATTTTAGCCACTCCTGGTCAGAGTGATCCCCGTGGAAGCTGTCTGGGTTTCACAGCAGACCCAAAGCCACCACCTGTCCCCTTGGCACCATGAGGATGGAGCACACCTCCCTGCCAGTAGCTGAGAGCGACAGCCTGCATTTGGGGAATCCACAAAACGTTGTAGCAGATGTCTCTCCTCTACCACATTGGGATGCAGGTCCCCCATGAGACCCACTGTTGCCTTCTGACAGTGGGAGCCTGGAGGAGCCACCATGCCCCTTTGGCACCCAGAGTTTCTGTTTCTGCCTCTCCATGCAGCCTTGCCCCAAACACCTTGGTTTGCTTCTGCCTGCCTCAGTTTCAGCTGTTGTTAGCCACATCAATGCCTAAACATCCAAACAACCCTTTGTTCCAGGCATCTTACAGCGGAGAAGCAGAAAAGAAAAGGGAGAACTACTCCTTCAATGCCCAGAAATGCCAGGTAGTGCAATGAATATTTGCAAAAAGCATTGAATATGAACATGAGGAATAGTGCCACAAAGGCAGAAAATGTTATTTTGTCATGGTGCTTCTCACTGTTTTTCTTCTCTTTGTGGGACTAAAGACTTGGGATTTTTTTTTATTTTTTATTTTTTTTAACTTGTCCCCGCATCTCCAGTGTTTTGCTCCCTTTGTATTTGTCAAAGGTAACACAGCAAATGGAAAACAATCCCTTTCAGGAGCCACTTCTCCCATAGGTTTCCCTTTCAGAGCCTGCAGGGACCCTTCTCCTGCTCCCATGCCCCAGCCTCGGCAGAAGCAAGTGGCTTTTCTGCCTGTTTTTATGGCAGGGATGGTGTTAAACATCAGTTGAGCCGGCAACCTGTCTTCCTCCCGCTTTCATTCTGAAGGAAAACAAGGCTAAAATAAAAGGCCCTTTTCGTCCTTTATTTGTCATGTTACTAATTGCTGTATTACAGCGCTTTCCAAGACCAATTACATACTGTTTGGGGAGATTAGCAGAGTGCAAAACCGACCATGGTTTATTATACTGTAATGGCTCATAGAGAAAAAGTAGCTGAATTCAAGCCCTTACCATTTTGAGTATTTATCCCAATGCGGGTTTCATACATATATATATTTTATATATATCTATATACATACATATATATATATGTATAATAGAAACTGCACAACAGTCAGCAATGTTTAAAGTGGAATTTCTTCCCCGTGAGGGAATGAATACAAGTCATTTGTCATATGTTTCCCTTAATTCATGGCTACAGAGCATTTTAGAATTGCTTGATGTAAATCTGTCTCATCTATTTGACAACTCTGATATTGAGTCATTCATTTTTATTCTATGACTTAAAAAATTCTATATTGCAGCTGGAGATGGGTGGCTAAAGTGCTAGTTTTGGACTATGGCTTGAATGTAACAATAGCTTTTGACCCTAGCTCTAGTCCCAAGGAAAGTGAATTTGGCAATCTCATTTCAATTCATAGTGAATAGCTGTTCACATAAAAAAATCAGCACCTACCATTTGTCATACTTGGCAGCTTCTGCTTAAGAATGGTCCAGAACTGCATTACCATGGAAACTAAATTACCTACTCCTACTCCTGGCTCAGAAGGTGATTTCAGCCGGTTGTGGAGGTTTCATATCACTGACAGAAGGAGGTGGGGGCAATCTGGGAGAACTGCAACACAGATGACCCATAAGTACTCTTGGATCAGTCCCGAGTTTTCGATATCACTGTCCTCAGGTCATGTGCTGTTGGACTAAGGCCAAATGGTTTTCTTACGCATCATAATTTATTTACTGATTTTTATTGTCATAACAGCTACCGGCTCCAATCCATGCCAGGAATGTGTTGCTGTGCATGTTGTATATACATATTATACATATGTTTAGAGACAATTTCTACTCTGAAGACCAGGCAAGCAAAGGAGGTTCCATATATATATATTCCTTCTTCACTATAAAATTAAAACAAGATAAGTGATTTGCTTGAGATCACACAAGAAAGCGTTGGCATGACTAGCAAATGAACGCCCCTTTCTTAGACTTGGTCCCATGTCACTTCCCCAAATTATTTCATCTTTCTTCAGAATTACTCCTAGACCATGTTGAGCTGGGCCTGCCACAAGGTTTGATACTTTTGGTCACCTGCTGTCCACTAAAAGGCCACTGATTCACAGAACAGTATTTTATTTAAGGCTGCTCAGTCTTGGAATGAACAAACATAATGGATTAGAGATCAGTGCTTACCGGGCACTGAAAGTTTTTAAGGTTAATTACATACTGTATGTTGATTTCGTAATTGTAAGCGAAAACTCTGCTGTAGCCACTCTGTCCTTCAATAATGGCTGAAACAAAAGATCGCATCAATATGCTGTGCTGCATCTCCCACCTATTTCCCTCTCAGATACTGCTTCTTAGCAAGATGTATAACAGTGGGAAGACTAGAAAATAAACAAACGTACAAAAAGCAGATTAATAGGGATCAGTCTTAAACTCATAGAGCCAGAGAAACAGTAGAGAGAGGCAAAAGGAGCTCTGTCATTACTAGGACAGTGGCTGGGTGAGGAGGGGAGAACTATGCGCATCCCATGAGGATTCAGCTCCTGGGGCTGAGAGCTGACTTTGGGATTGCAACACAAGCAGTGTGGCTGAGAGAATTTGGGAGCAGCCCCCATAGCCAGGCTGGCTTTGGCTTTAGGATATAACAGCTAGGCAAAGGGTCCAACGTCTTGTAGGTAAAATCAGGCTGAAATGCACAACTCAACCAGGCTAGCAGCACATGCTATAAAACAAAATGGGAAAGGCTTGCTAAAACTTGGCGGCTTCAGAGCTGTGTGGTGGGAAGTACTGCAAGCCTAAGACCTGGTTATTAAATGTAATCCACGATTCATAAGACAGTGCTGCGTCCTTCCCACAGACTTTCTTCTAAGGTTCTTGTCTCATTAAACTGTTATTGGATTGTGGACCTCCTGAATTAAAGGCTGCTACAGTGGCTTCCCTTATTATTGGAAAACTGGATTTTGAAATTGCCCTTGGAGAGTTTTCCAAGTGACCTGAGCGTGGGAGGCTCCTTGCTGTGCCAGCTGCTCACCTTGTGCAGCAGGAGGTGACTCAGCTGTAGCCATCTCCTGGGTGACCTCCATGCCTCCTGCTGTGCCTTTCCCTTCCCTTGTCTTGACTACATCAGAGCTAGTACCTGAGTCCTGCTGAAATTGGGCCAGGGATGTGCATGTGAGGGGATGTGCTGCCTGTGGTGTAAGGATCTGGCCAGTTGTAGCTGTTGGCCCACTGTTGGTCCCTGACCAACGGTGTCAGGTTCACACCATGGAGGAAGAGTTTTTCACTCCCTATCTGTGAGGTGGGTTCTGAGTACCCGTCCATGCAGAACACCCTGGCATCCAGGCACTTTCCACTCTGCAGCCCCCTGCCACGTCCTCCTCCACCCACTGGATGCCATGGGGCTGCCGGTGGGCACGAGCTGCCGGTGGGGCACCAGACCTTTGTCCCTCTTTAGCACTCCCTTCTATGGGCTGCTGAGGATGGTCACCCTTCTCGTTTTGCCCTTGCCATGGCCCTGGCAACATATTTGGGTCCCTTCTGCTCTCCCTTCACTTTTTATATGCATCTTTCCTATTTAAGTGTCACAGATCACTGCACCAGCTGATTAGCCTATACATGTATGGAATATAAAAGAGCAAGTCCCCAAGTTGTAGGTAAGACCTTTTGTGAGATTGACTGACTAAAAATAAAACAGAAATTGGCTCTGAGCTTTTGAGAATCTGTCTCTTCCTCGGGCCACTGGAAAGCAGAGCAAGGGGTAGCACTTCATGATTAATTATTAATTTATAATTAATTTGAAGCCGGAATCAACATCCTCCTAGTAGAACTGCTTTTGCTTGTTCTGTCTTCCCACAGTCTGTCACAAATTGAGATCCTCACAGGGGGGTTTCAAAAATTCAGGGCCTTTTTTTTAATGTTTACTTTATTTTTTTTATTTTTTTATTTTTAGCCTATTAGTCTTGCATACAACTGCTTTTTTATTTTTTGTTTGTTTCTTTTGTTTGCTTAAAAGACTAGATCAATAGCTGTATTTTGGGTCTCTAGACTACACATGTGAGTGCAGACAGACTTACCCTCCCTACTCCTTGGGTATGAACAATTTGTTTATTTGTGCAGGCTTATGTACTTTTTTGAAGGTTGGTTCTTTTGACAACGAAAAAATACCCCATACTTCTGCAGCATATCATCTGATGCCCATTGTATACCAAGTCTCTTTGCTCTGTGCAATGAGTGCAACAAAACCTCTCTCCCCATCGAGTTCTACGGGGCTTAGGCAGATTGGCGAGGTGGGATTTGGAAGAGCATTGGAGGCTGACCTTTCTCTACCTCCCCCGTGAAGCTCGTGGTTAAAATTCCTGCTGACTTCAAGGAGAGCAGAGCTGGGTCAGTGTTGAACACTTCTGAAAATCCCACCTGTAAAGCCTGCAGAGTTCATTATAGGGGCAAAATTTTCTATAAAGCCCAGCAGGGACGTACAGAAATTGTTAGCAGCTTATTAATGGCCTCCACAGTGGATGTGTGTATTGAATTTAATTGGGCTGCATCCCAGTAAGGTTCTGATATGCTTCTGATTAATTTTCTCTACAGTATACCCTTTGCTTCTCCTCTCAGAAACTGGACAGACGCTCCATGTTTGCACTTGCATAAAAGACTGGCAGTGAAATAAAGCATGCAGATAATTATTTATTACACCCCGAGGATGATCGGTGAGCTGGGAAGGCACTTAGTTAACGTAGTTGGATGCTAGCGGTTTGGGATCGGTCCCTCTTAACTTAGTCCTTAAATAAAATAGTATTAGAGTAGTACTATTTAATTTTGTGGGTAGAAACGTGGTTAAGTTCCTTTGTGTGAGATGTGGTTAGTGGTGTTAGGACTCCATGTAGGCTTTGAGCACAGTGGCACACTCGAGAGGGCAGGTTATATTCATTCCATGCTGTGTCAAGGGCATGCTGCTTGCTAACTGCAATTAGTTTATCTGGACGTCTGCGTCCAAATAGGAAAGATAGCTTTTCAGAGTATAAAAGGACTATTGTGTTAGTCCTTGGGTCTTGAAGGCTATGAAGATGCTTCCCTACCCCACCTGTTATTACTTGTACTTGGTTACTTTTATGTAAATCCAGTGATGAGGACAGCCGGCAAGACTGTGACATAAAGAAATTTCACCTTTTTCACTGAAATGGGGCTTTTGTTGTCAAGGCATACTGTATTGGTCCACTGCAAGGGACAGAAAGAGATGCTGTTGAAAATCCCATAATTAGCAGCTTAAGGTATAAACCGTATAGAACTCTGTGTTCTACCATAAGCCCTCTAATTAGCTTTGTTGGGTGTGCTTAAAAGCAAACAGACACGCATCCTTATCACTAAATAATTATTTGCAAATAAACTCTCTCTCAACACGTCTGAGGAAAACACAAGACTATTAGTTGGCAGAGCTAAGCCAGCAGAATAGCTGAAAAAGCATGAAAAGAGCTACAGAAGTTCTTTTCAGAATCCTGCTCTCTTTGGCTTTATTTCTCTAAAGCTTGATTTATCAAGAGGAGAATACAGTATTTGGTTTCCCCACAAGTAAGCTCTTTTCATGTTTTGTCTTTGAAATGAAAATCGTCTTTTGGAACAAATATCTGCTCTATCAGATAACTGCATGCTTGTCATCCCTAGCAGTGCACTGGCAGGAAGGCTGGGCGAGGATTTTTCTGCAGTACATTGAGTACACATTGCTGGCACTAGATCAAGAATCAATTCCTCTGATATCGAAATATTGACTTTGCATAGCTGGTCTGATTTAAATGCTTATCATTCTTGACTTTGTAGGCTACATACGTACTGTAAACGTTTTTCATGTGGGCCTGAGAATAAACATCTTTCCGGCTGCCTGGCCATTTCTCACAGAGCAACAAAGGGGCTGTGTGTGTGCATGTGAGCATGCGTGTGTGAGTGCGATTGCCAGTAGATTAATGCAACAACCACGTCTGCTCAGGGCCCATTTGGAAGAACTTGGGAAGGGGATTTTTGATACTTGGGGTAGAGAAGTGCTGCTCCTCCAAGTGTAAGAGCAGCAGTCTGCCTGGGTGGGTGTTGGCCGCAGAGCTGGGTAAGGGAGAACCCAAACAAATGCTAAAACAATGATTAAAATGTTTAAAAACCTCAGTGTCGTGAAATAATAATAATAATAATAAAAAAGTGAAGATGATTTCCCAAAGGTAATCAGAACACCTATTAAGTTAGCGCCAATATTTAATTGGCATTATTGTATGCTTCAGTGAGGAAGACAATGGATCTTGCGGGTGTGCAAGTGGAACACATTTGCATTTCATAGATGATTAAAATAGATTTGATTGCGTTTGTCTCAAGCCTGGCAAGTGAGGGCACATCTGCCACCTTCGACGTGCCCCATGTTCCCTAGGACTAATGGAGTGCACCGAGTCACCGCGAGACGGGCTTTTACCTCGGGAAGTCCCATGGCACCTTCTGCTGCCTGGCCCGCTGCTTTGCTGGCCCTGGAGACTTTCCTCTTATAAAGAATTGATGCAAAGTGGGGCGAGACGGGAAGGATTCGAGGCAGTGAACTTGTCTTCATCTGGTTATGCGAGAGCCCTTGGGCTTTCTGCTGCTTCAAGGTAGAATTTATAAGGTGAGATGAAAGGTAATTTAAGTCATTAATTTGTGTTAAGGGCTGGCAGAACAACAACAGTGCATTTAATCTCGCTGTGGAAAAAATCGGTGATTTGCAAAGTAGGGGTCAGCATTAGGGGTCTGATTTCCTCTTTCACTCAGCGTAAAAAGCACTGCTTCTAAATGGAGATTTTTATTTACTAGAAACATAAAGCTGAGTTAATTGACTTTGAAAAAAAACACATCCAAAAGCCTTAAATATAATATAGAAAACTGTATAAAAGCAATTAATTAATGGTATTAAAATGTTTTCCTTGTGCTTTTCATTACTCTCCCATCTGAATTCAGCACTACAAATGCACTCCCCACAGCACTACAGCTCAGACTTGTCATTCGTCCCAGGCCACCTTACCTGACAGCCTGCAGCTTTCATGTGTACCCCCCCACCTCACAGCCACAGAAACCCACCTTTCCTTCCCTAACCCACCCACAGGAGCCCAGCAGCTTTCTTTTTGGTAATACTGTGTTTTTTTTCCCAACCATCATGACCATCCCATGGCTGGTGAGTGACTTCTCACTTGTCCTTCTCTACTCCTTTCCTCATTGATCCCCATGTGTCTCCTGGCTCCTTGCTGGGGTTCTTGGCTGGGGATTTCTGCTCTTATTTTTTTCTTCACTTTGGGGTAGCTTCTATTTTTGCTTTTTTTTTGTGTTCCCTCTGCTCTTGCTACACATCATGCTCTGCCGGCCCTTATTCTCTCAGCATTGCTCTCTTTCATGTGCCAAAGGATGGCTTTTCCCTCTTTAGAAATGTCTTTTAAAAGCACACTGCCCTTACATCAAAGACTGAAAAAAAGATGAGCTGGCTTGACTGGGAGAATCTGGAAAATATGCCTCCTCAGCTGATGAAAGTGACTTGCCCTTGTCACTAATGTTTAGGAATAGCTGGAGGTGTTCGACAGCAGTGATGATGGCTTTCTAAAGGGCAGGTTGCTTGGATGGCTCCTGTGCTGCCACCTCCAGTGGTCCTCGGTTCAGTATAGGCACATCTCTGCCCCGCACATTCCTGGTGGCCCTTCAGGTTCTTCACCCTGCCTTTCAGCCCTGGTTCTTTCTCACAGCACCCTCACCTTCTCTGTGATGTGGTACCCAACCTGACATTGCCCTTTTCTTGCTTTTCATCCTTTCTGTTGCTCGTTTTTAGGGAAAAGGCTCCAGCTTTGCTGCTCTTGTAGGGAATGGAGCAAACGGACCTTCTGCCACAGTGAGAGGTCTGATGCTACCCGTGTCTTGGTCTCTTCACCAGGATCTCCCTGAAGGCCCTGGTCCCTGAACTCCTTTTCTCCTGACCATGGCCCTGTCTCACTAGGCCCTGTTAGCCCTGAATATGGTGTAAGATATGCACTCCACAGGTTGGGTGGTAGCCACGTGGAGTTGGAGCACATAGGTGCTGGAGTTTTGTTTGACCAATGCCTTATTTGGAAGGAGCACCAAAAATTAAATTATTGTCGATGTGTATAACATTGTTAAAACAATAATTAAATTTTGCCTGTTGTGAATCTGATTTTAATCATGTGTATGTTACAGGTTTTTTTTTTTTTTTTTTTTTACTTAAATAAAACATTCCTCTGGAGAATGAGTGCTTACAAAAATTTTCTCACCATTTATTGCCAAAGCTTTTCCCTTCAGCTTTGTTGCTACTTAATCTTAGCCCCCGGAGGCAAGTTGCACATATTAACCTGTCAGAGCAATGCTAAAATTGTGTGACACTTAGGAACATATTCAGAAAGTCCATAAAACCATCAGAGTGGCTCTGGTTTTCCTCCTCTTCTGCTCATGCACTACAGCAACACTTCTCCATATTCTGTACCACTGACCCTATTGTTTGTTTGATGTGGGCCTTCCAGATGGAGAGGCTTTTTAGAGTTTTTTGGATCACTGGCCAGAGAAATGTGGTTTTGCTTGTGGTCTAGAGTCTCTAAGACCTCAAGAAGCAGATGACAGAGCCACAATTCAAGGTCTCCTCCAAATACCTCTGCTTGGCTGTAAGAAACACAACAGAATACAAGCTAGAGCTGAATCTTTCTGCATGCTAGCTGATGGAGCAGTGTGGGCTGTTATCTTAGCAGAAAAAATAACAGGCTGCCTGACCTGTGTCTGCTTATGCACGACTCCCTTTTATAAATTACTGATGATTATTTGTTTGCTGTGAATCTCCTAATGGACCAAGGCATTTTATTAGCCTACTGGGAAGTCTGCTTTCTCAGGTGCTGTTGGCCATCCTTTCTGAGGATGGAGAGGGAGGTAAAGGTCAGGGGAAGAGAGGCCTGGATAGAGAAGACCTATGATTAATGTCATCTGCTTTTGAATTATGTTTTCATTTATAGGTTTCAGATTGTTAAATACAGATTTAAGCATACAGTTTTAGACAGTGTCAGAACCTGCAAAACAAATATCTCAGATGAGTGCCCTGGATCCTGCAGTTGTGAGCAGTCCCCCCATAATAAAAAATTGCTGTTTTTGCATGACAACATGGACACCAAACTGAGGAAGAAATGTGACTTATCATCAGTAGTGTTTATCTGAAATAAAAACCTGAAATATTATTTGTCAGAGAGTATGAATACATACAGGGTTTAAGGCATCTCTATGAAGAGATACACTTTGGAATGTAAATCATAAAGATCATAATTAATACACAGGTCATGAATTTGTAGATTTCATTTTTATTCAGATAAGGAAAAATGTTTCTTGTTTGCAAGTCAGTAAGCATGTACATGCTAAAAAATTGTTTACCATGTTTCAGAAACACAAACATAAGGCTAAATTAAGCTTGATCAGCCAAGTCTGACTGTATCCTCTTTAATACAGCACGCTTGGCAACTCTAATCTTGAAGCTTGCAAGCCATAGAAAAAGCATAATTTTCAAACACCTTTGGGAGAGAAGATCCTTTCCTGGTAGCTAAGAAGTCTCTCCCTCTAGCTTAGAAAGAAAAATGTTCATATGCACCAGAAAGATCTTTATTTGAAGGCAAAAATAGCGCCTCTCTGTCATGTGCTCTAATTAACTTGCTGTGATGTCGCTCTGGTGATGGACACAGAAATAGACATTTGCTTTCCTAAATCCTGAAGTAGAAAATGAGGCATGAGTCAGGAGGATACAAGAGGGCAGAACTCATTTTCTTTTAATTACTTTTATTCAGGTTATATCATCCGGCAGATGTTCAAGTTTCATTTTGAGAAGCTGAATCCTCCTGAAATCCCAGCGTGTCATTTTTGATGGGGCTTACTCTCTCCTTCTTTACACACACATAAGGTTTTTTATCTTAGAGCTGATAGGGGAAGTATACATGGTGAGCAGTGTTCCTGTTCACTGTTGAAGGACATAATTGGCCACCAACTTTCTGCTAGTGAAATGGAGGAGGAGGAAATGCTCTGCAAAAATGTTGTCAAATCATGAGAGTTCTCATTACTAAGCAAATAGCTGGGGAAGTATTTAACCTTCTCTCAAGTTGGTGAACATGTGTGCCAAGGCCTGCTTTTGGGAAGATCTGTGTGATTCGTAGCTGAGCAGCAAGCTTTGGATGAGTCTACAGGCTCATTGCAGCACCTATTGGCAGTTGAGCTGCAGGAAGCGTTGCTCACCGTGCCCTAGAAGAGGATGGCAAAATTAAGGTTGTAACCAGATGAATATTACTCCCCAGTGGTTCTCTCTGCTTTTCATTCTGCAAGGCTGTTTTGGCTGAAGTTGGCTTTCCAGAGGTACCGTCCTGCTGAGCAATTGCCAGTCCTCTGGCCACCAGCAGTGCTGTCTGTGGTGATGGATAGTCCCTGTACCTCTGCTCCTCTTGTCTAAAATGAGAATAATATGACTCTGTTCTCCAGAAACATATTATAATAACAACATAATGTTTTCTGAACCATTTTACACATTCTGCTGCTGAGCCTCAGCTGTAAATGAAGGTGAAGGTAGGTAGGTGCAGCCAGGACACATCATCTACAGGATGCAATGGGTGGACTGGTTGAGGACGGCAAGAACCTGCTGGTTACAATATTTCCTCTTGTTTTCCTGTCTTCAGTCTGTCTTTCTGATAAAATGTAGGAAATTTTGAAGAAACGTTACTAAGAAATCTCTAATTTTCAGTTCCTGTTTTGTTGTGTCCCACAGTTTTTACTTCTCGCAAATGGCTAGATTTTCTGTAAGTGCTCTGGCCTGTATTTGTGACTACAAGGTCTGTAAACACAGTCTCTCTGCAGGAGAGCATCTTTTTATATTTTGTGGATAGTTCTTGTGCCCTCTCTGAGCACAGGAGATTGGGCGACAAGAAACTGCTTGGCCTTGTAACTTCAGAAGCAACTCCTATCTGCTTCACTTCTGAAGGAATACAGAGTGCCTCGGGCAGCATGACAAAGATGATGTAGAAAAAGCTAGAAGGATAGGTTAGTCAAAAAAAAAAAAAAAAGAAAAAAAGAGGCTGAGAATAAGAACCTCTGGATAGAAGCCACTATATCTGCACTATTTTAAAGTTATTTAAAAGTCTATAAGGTCTCCGAAGCCTATTTTGTATGTAAGTTGAGGATGCCTTGGCAACATAAATCAATATTTCAGTATTTAAAACATAGGAAATGAATTGTGTATAAAATGGAACTACCCAAATGAATTTTGACAACAGTTCCTATATGCATTATTTATATTTTATTGTTTTATTTTTTACAGATGTGGATGTTGACTGAGCCACTGATGTAAACTTGTATCCAGATAGTTTTAAAACATGTATTATTGGCCTGGTTCATAGTAATAATGTAGTTTAGTTATAAAACAGCTTTTGTTGCAAACAACTTTACAAGACTAAAATATATATCAAACTACTGAAAATATGAGGACCATTTTCATCCATACCTGAAACGATCTTATATGGAGTGATTCATAGTTGATTCAGAACACATAAAACTCCTGAAAATATATTTAGGAGAGGAAGTGAAGGCTATTTTAAATTTATAGGGAGCTGGAATTAGAAAGTGCCTACAACAGTGGAACTTAACACACAAAATCCTCCGAAGAAAGAGCATTCTATCCTTAAATTTACAGTCTGTCCAGGGATTTGGTTTAATTTTCTATTTCCAAAGGATCATCTTTACCCACCATCACATAAGTAGCAAGTTGTGCTTCTTGTTTCCCAGCTTAACAGTGGCATCACTGTCAATCAGCATCTCTAGTTTATGGAGCACTGACACATGTCCTTAAAGTTCCTTACGTCTTTCCTGATCAGTCTCTCTGCTTCAAACATTCTCAATATATTGCATTTACACCTTTATACTTATTCTGATTTAGAGGTTTGGTTTTTTTTTTTTTTCTTTTTTTTTTTTTTTTTTCTTCCTTTGTTTAGGCTTTTTTTCCCTCTCTGCAAGCTCTACACATTTAAGATGCGTCCAAATGGATGCAAATGGTGCTTATTAGGAAAACAGAAAATCACTCCGGAAAAAAAGCTATCCCCAGCATGTTTTAATGTTCAAATTAGAGTACCCTCCCCAGTGCTAAAATGGGGTTTATAATGGAAATGCTGACATCCTCACCAGACTCTGTGTGCCTGTTGCTCTTTTGTCCTGCAAGTTATTAAAATCCAGCCTGGTTGCCTAAGAGACAGGGTAGCTACTTAGCAGATATTTAGCCATCAGTAAAAATTAATGTCCTACAATGTATTTATTGGAAAAATACACTTAATTAAGTGCTCAAGTTATACAAGCCACCCACCAACTACAAGTGTGTTCTGGCAACAGAAGTATTGTTGTTACCGTGGTTCTGCCTCATGATGTTATTTTCTTAAGTAAATGCATTTTTCACCCTTACAGTTCTGGCTACAGCATATTGATAAGATAACTGTGCTCTAAAGGGAGCCATAGTATTTTTAGTCTCCATTTCCAGCTACCAGTAGTTCATTAGTGACACTGTTTTGAGAGTGTTGATTCATTAAGAGTCTTTTCATTAACAGTCTGACATTCATATGTAGAAGAAAAAGCCAGGAAAAGTAACAAGGCACTCAGCATTTTCTGTTGTTGCTCTGGCACTTTTATCTTTTCTAATGTCAACAGAAGAGCTGGAAGCTTTCAGGGCTGTAGGTTTTAAGCTGAAGCTGAACATGAACAATTTTGGGGAGAATTTTTTGTGTGAAATCACACAATGTGATTTCAGGGCCAAATCCATATTTTGCACATGTAAGAGGTCTAGTAGATGGCAAATGCATGGGAAAATCAGATGTGAAAGTTCTGTTCTTAAATTGCTTTCAACTGGAGCTGTAAAGACTAACATGGAAACACAGGGGAAAATATGACTTTTTCTTTGTTATTTAAATAGGCTGTTGGCCATATCCCTAAACTTTATACGGCTTTGGATAGATTAGGAGATTTCTGCTAAGCTATCAAATATATCATGCCCATGTAAACTCCTAGCAAATATATAAATATGAATTTTTCATTGTTTATAATTGCTATTTAATTGTAGGACCAAATTCAATAGCTTAACATTTATATAGTGCTTGATACTTTAAGCATTGAACAAATATTAACTAATTAATAAAAACATCTGAGCAGCTCTTTTGAGACTGTCAGATTCCAAAGAACTAAATTCCTTTTCTTAAAAAAAGGGACTGTTCAAGAAAACACACTGTGAGCTTTTAAATGGCAAATCCAAAATGACACAGTGGGACAGCATTTCATGCCTGAAATCTGAGCAGAAAGCCTTTATTTTTCCAAGATTTTTTCCCCCCAATCTTGTAAATAAATACTAGGCAATGACTTCTCTTAGGAAGCAGAGGGGAGGGAGGCCAGAGATGAGCTTGACATTGGCACTTATTTTGCTTTCAGCTGCATATACTATTTCATTGGAATATAGTATTACATTGACTTATGTATTCATTCAATCATGAAATTCAACAGGACTTTTCAGTTCTGTCATCAAAAAAAGCAACAAGAGCAGCAAAGCAAACTGTATGTTTTTGACCTTTGCTCTCCTTGCTGAGAATTCATCAAGCAAAATTGTGGCCTTTAAGTCCTTTACGAGTTATTTTGGCTCTGAAAGGTCTGACTTAATGATGCAAAACTATGTGAATACCTCTGGATTGCTGGAAAAAAAAAAAAAGAAAAAAGAAAAAAAGAAAATTAACAAACAACCACCAATAAAAACAAACAAAAAAACATATTGTTTGATATCTTAAATTTACACTGGACCTTCAGTTTTCCTAGGCTCAGGGCTTTGCCTTCTATGATGATCTTTCATTTCTGGTCTCCCCTTCTGTCTCAGTCAAAGTGATGACATTTCATAACATGCGTGGTCACCAAGCTGTTACTGCTGTATATTTTTATATTCAGCTTTGTGTCTGTAGGACAATCAGGACAAAGCAAATCGCTGCTATAGGCATACTACAATTTAAGATGGACATGTGATAGAAGAAGATTAGAGTCAGCAAAGTAAAAAAAAAAAAAATGCTAGGGAAGAAGGAGATGTAACTGAATATTTCTTTTGAGATTTTTCTTGTTGGAAATTGTAATTTTGAGAAATAAAGATACTTTTTTTTTTTTTTCTATACTTTGTTGCTTAAAACAGAAATGCTAATGGCTATTATTTTTTTCCAATTTTTGTTTATTTCTTTCTGTTTTATTTCTTTGTTTATTTCTCTCTGTCATCTGGTGCAATGTGGAGACACTATATTTTTAATCATATTTTGCCATTTTGAGAAATAAGTAGTCTTTTTATGCACATTTCTCATGAAACAAAAAGAAAAGAATATGGATCTTGTTTTGCCAGAACTTTTTCTGTTTTCTAAAAAAAAATCTGAAGATGCTTTCCATTTTGTGAACAGTGTCTGCCACAATTGCAAGACAGCAAGCATGGCATTGTAGCTTTAATATCACTTTAGGTTTATTTTACTTGGGGAACAGTGTTAGGGATGAATGCTTTGGTAGCTAAGAACCTCAGAAAGTTAATCCAAGAAGTAAATTGTAAAAAGGGAGTTGAGGAAATGAAAATGACACTGACATAAGCAGCCAGAGTCTCAGAAACCCATCTGACAGTTTGATCTGTTGCTATATTGTCAAGATGTCTAATTAAAGTGCTATATATATAAAAGACAATTTGAAAATGGTGAAAAAAATATTAAAGTTAATATAGATGTGATTTCACAAGAGATGTGCCATTTATTTTGTTTGACAGCCAGAGACAATTGAATGAAAATGAAAGCAGGAGTATAAGACTGCAGCATATTCATTACCTAAGTAGAATTTTGACTCTAAAGCAGCTTTCTGCAATTTCTGATCACAGCTCCCCTTCATATTGCTCAACCTGCTATATCAATATTTATACATTTCGGATAACCAGCCAATATCATACAGCTCAATCTACTTTTTTTTGGGTGCATGTTCTCATTCTAGGGAATTGTGTTTTAGCTTGTCAGTACTATGAATACGACCTCAAGCATAAACTCTAGGGCCCATTATAGCAAGATTTGGCTGTTTTGACAGCCATCCTTATATGATAAAGACAACAGTTTAATATTATGAACAGAGATTAAAAAAAGCAAAACCAAAAACAACACAGCCCCTTCAAGTGAGACACCATAGATAGTGTCTGCAGCAGAAGGCAGATTAATAATCATTAAGTGTGAATTTACAAGGTTTGTTCCATTAATAAATTAAAATACTATCAAGACAGGATCCAGCAGATCTTAGAAGACAGGACAACAACTGTGAAGCAGAACTACAACTTATTAAAAGGCATTTAAAGTAAGGGAATTTAAGGTTGGGCCATACATGATCAAAGTGCCTATAGTGCCCTAAAACAAACGAACAAAAAAAAAACCTCACACAAATAAATAGCATCCACAGAGCAAACTTTTTCTGAACCTGATCAGTTATTATATGACTGTGCCCTGAATCTATCATTCCTAAATATTTAATACCTAGTATATATATTAATAGAAATATGTATTAGACCAAGTCTAACATATCCATAAAGATTATACCTAAATATGCCATGTTTTTCAATTTAACATCAGAATGATGTGAGAGCTTAAAGTTTATATTCAATATCTCTGTTGAAAAGTGGATTTTTCCCCCTTTTGCCAGCCACTGGCAGAAGGTTTGCTTTATTGGGGCTGGGTAAAATGTTCTCCCTTGCTTTTTGGGTTATGAGGCACATCAGCAGCCTTGTGTTCAAGGAGGAAGAAAAGGTCAGGCTCCCACCCACTATTTTACACCTTGGACTTCTACCATGATCTTGTTTGCTGGAATCTCCTCAGAAAGTCTCATGTTTTTCACATGGGGTTTTCTATGACTCCCCTGCAAGGAACTTCATGAGTTATTGATGAGGGCTGGACAATCTGCTCATTTCTACGTTTTTTATCATTTTAGCAGAAAGCTGAGATGTTCCAGGCCAGATCTGCAGCTGGCAGGAGTCAGTATCTGCCCCAGAGCTGGAATTGGTTTGTTTTTTTCTCACCTTTTGGAAGGTTATTTGGTGATAGATTTGGAAGTCACTTAAAGTTCTACCTCCTGATGCATTTTATTTTCCCAGTTATTTTAATTTAGTTGGTTGAATTTACTTTATTTTATTTCTATATTTCAAGCATGTTTTTTTTGTTGTTGCTTTAAAATACAATCAACTTTTCCTGTACAGGAAGATCCCTATACTCTCCACAACACAATTTTAAAATGACATTATTTCAGTTAGAAATTATGTTAATGGTTTCAATTTATTTTGATTTTTTCTATTGCTGTTGATAGCTGCAGCTGCAGTTTTTAATATACTTCTATTTTTGAAAATATTTTTTAATAAAAAATGGTTTAAACTTTCACAGTCTGCTGTTCAAGGCATCTCACAATTTACATTTTTTATATTGTTTTCCATTAGAAAACACCTGAAACATTCATTGCAGGGTACTGTACGGTACCCAAGCAACATAGAGAAGAAAGTCCCTGGGGACAGTGCAGTACAGTGAAGGGTGTGTTTGGAGGAAGGGCATGGTGTGGGACAGAGCCACTGAAATACATGGGCTTTCAGATATTTTACAAAAGAAAAAATAAGTGAACTTTCTGCCCAATAATCTGGTGGCTGTTGGAGCAGTGCTATACAAGGAGCAGCTGGTGAAACAGCAGGAGGTGAGGATGTCAAGGCAGCAGTAGAGTTGGAGATGAGTTGGAATAGAGAAAGATGCCTGAACTGAAAGAGTCAATGCAGATATTGGTACTGGGGAAAATAAGAGGAAATGGGGGTTGATAAGACATTTTCCAGACAGGAAGAAAGTATCAGGACAAGAGCGGGTAGTATGCTACAAGTGTTACCATTGCCCCCAGCAGTTAGCACTTCGTACAGTGCTCTGCAATGAAGGGCATCTCCAGCTTTTGCAGGAGGAGGTACTGGGATAGTGAGATCCATTCAAAGGCACCTTCTGGGCCAGCAAAGAATCAGAGAATCACTTAGGTTGCAAAAGACCTCTAAGATCAACAAGTCCAGACATTAACCTAGCACTGCTAAGTCTACCACTGAACCATGTCACCGAGCACCACATCTACACATCTTGTGAATACCTTCAGGGACGGTGACTCAACCATGTCCCTGGGCAGTGTGTTCCAATGCCTCATAACCCTTTCTGTGAAGAAATTTTTCCTAATATCCAATCTAAACCTCTCCAGGTGCAACTTAAGGCCATTTCCTCTTACCTTATCACTTGCTGCTTGGAGAAGAGACTGACCTGCACTCCATTACAACTTCCTTTGAGGCAGTTGTAGAGAGTGATAAAGTCTCCCCTAGGCCTTATTTTCTCTAAGCTAAACCCAGCTCCTTCAGCTGCTCCTCACAAGAATTTCTCTCTAGACCCTTCACCAGTTTCATTGCCCTTCTCTTGACATGTTCCAGCACCTCAATGTCCTTGTAGTGAGGGGCCCAAAACTGAAGCCAGTGGGAATGCTGTCAGTGTACTGACACAGTACTTGAGGTATACTTGAGGTCTTAACAGAGCCGAGTACAGAGGGACAATCACTTCCCTAGTCCTGCTGGCCACACTATTTCTGATACAAGCCAGGATGCTGTTGGCCTTGACCACCTGAGCACACTGCTGGCTCATATTCAGCTGACCAATACCCCCAGCTCGCTTTCCACTGGACAGCTTTCTAGCCACTCTTCCCTCAGACTGTAGCATTGTATGGAGTTGTTGTGCCCCAAGTGGAGGACCCAGCATTTAGTCTTGCTGAACCTCATACAGCTGGACTCGTCCCTTCATGACACTCTCCAAAATCTGTCTGATACCATGTCTGCAGGGTCCCACTGACCCAAGCAAGGCTGGGCAGAGCCTGAGCCTGAGTCTTGGGGCAGAGCACCAAGAAGACACATGTAGTGTTTGGGAGTTAGCCTGTGCTGAGTTTCAGTCAGACTCCTGATTCAAAGAGGAGACCAAGATGAAGAGCACTCAGACCTGCAGGCTAAATGTAGCCATATACTTTCAGAATAGCATCATGTCCCCACTCACCTAACACTGTCCCAAACTGCTCTGTTTGGACATTGCTACATATTTTAAGTATGAAGAAGGAAGTGACAGAAAATGGAAGGGCAAAAAGGGAAGGAGCCAAGGCGAAACAGACAAGGTTTAGTGTGGGGCTGAAGGACGAAGATGATATGGTAGGGAGAAACCCCGGAAAGGGGAGGGGAACAATGATTAGACAGCCTAATACTTTTTTCTTCAGCATTTAATTTCCTTAGGAGTATATGCTGCTTTTTATGACAGTGACAGATTATGAAGAATTCAAAAGATAGTAAGCTCAGTATTCAGAGAAGATCCTAAGTAGTGGAATGTTACAGGTCTGTTTGGAAAGCTGAAATTCTCTGGTGATAGGAGATGGATGGGTTGGCTGGATGCCCCATGAGATTTTCCTCAGTCAATCTAAAATTAATTCCCCTTCATAATTAAAATACATTTTACATTTTTAGGAGCAGCTCTTAAAGAGTTTTTTTTTTCTTTCTTTTTTTTTTTTTTCCCCTCTTCCCTACTTCTTTTTACTGTGTAGCAGAAAAAGGCCACTTTAATTGCTAGGTTGCCCAATTTAGGATGAAAAAAAGCACAGATTCTTCATGTCTGCCAGTCTTAGCTACTCGTTTGATCTTGTATCCATTGTATAAGCTATAATGTATTTGTGCCTGCAATAAATCTATATGGCAGTGAACACCTAGTGTTAATTTACAGGTAAAGATCTGCTGCCCAGTTGGACAAGATTCTCAAAGTCCCATGGGAAATAGATGATGAACCAGTATTTTGAACTTCATCCTCTCATCCTTGGGCCATTCTTCCTTGGCTGGGCTCCATACCTGTATCACGAAGTATATAGGAGACACACAATCTGTATGGCCTTTGTGAAGTCCTACAAGCAATGCATACTCTTGAGGACCCTGGTGGCACAAAGGGCCTTGTGGAGTTTTCCTAAAGATGTCATGCTGTTTTTTGCCTGGTCTTCCTGCAGTCACTGACAGAATTCCCACTGGCTTCAGATCGGGTGGTTAGGCCACTGCTGGAGACCTCTGGAAAAACCTGAAAGTGAATGAATTTGTCATCCCATTTTAATTTTAGCATGTTTTGATGGAAACTTCCTCTGGAGTAAATCCAAACCAGTTCACTCCCTCCTCGGTCCCAGTTTTTATTTTGGTAGTTTTACCAAGAATATCCCAATACTGACCCCAGCACATGAGCCAGCTTCTGTTTCCATCAAAGGCAGTGGGAGTCCATCATCAGGAACTGCAATAACAGCAGCATCTGACCCTAATTTAACATAGCTGCAAACTGGAAGATGGAAATTCAATAATATATGTTGGCAGATTTCCTGGTGCTCTCAGACACTGGATGACTGCAATTCATCTGAATTCCAGTTTATCCTATAGGTATACAATGAGTCAATTAACCCTTTAAATAAATCAACTAATTCCAGAGCAATCACACAGCATCTGTTTCTGTATTTTATCAGTTACATGATAAAAATCTTCCTCTTGTCCTTCTGTTTCCTATTGCATTCTGTGCTGTGGATAAATATAACCAG
The DNA here is from genome assembly GCF_963932015.1 of Anas acuta. Lineage (NCBI taxonomy): Eukaryota > Metazoa > Chordata > Aves > Anseriformes > Anatidae > Anas > Anas acuta. The sequence goes on along the minus strand of NC_088982.1, from coordinate 15,209,702 downwards.
TCCCTGCCAAGTCACAGTTGCAGAGACCTACTTCAGAAAATGGAACCAGAAAGATCTGGAGACACACATTGGGGGAAATCCTCTGTAATGCAGTGCTTCAAATTGAATGCCTGCAGTGCTACATGGCAAATTTAAAGCTAAAATCCACACCTCATTAACAATGAATCCTGATGAGTAAGTTAAGTAGAAGAAACATCAATAATTTATGGTGATGAACTCAGCATTTTCTCTCTCTTTTTTTCTTTTTGTGTTGCATCTGTCTTTGGAAGCCTGTAGTATGTTACAAATGAAGTGCCAGAGATGAGCTAGAAAGAAAAAAGCTAGGAGCTCTTCCAGGGAGACAGAGAATAAATATAGAGCTCCATGAATGCAAACACACATGCTTTGGACAATTAAGAATTTTTAATCACACAGTGTTTTATCTTTTCAGAACTTCCCAAGTGGCAAAATATATCCCCAGGAAAAGCAATAACAGCAGACAAAAAGCAAAGAGAACGGGAAGACAAAATTCAGATCAGAAAGTCTACAGTAATGCAGTTCAGAATTACTTGTTCCTTGAATGATAAGAGAAAAGTAGAAGTCACGACTATGATCAATTTTACCCAAAGAAGGCCTACCAATTTAACGGTGGTTAAATGTCTTACAGATATCTTGGCTGACATAGAACAGAGTGAATGAACCAAATGATTAGATTTCAAAGTATGAATGAGCTTGTGTCATTTTTAGGAGTCTTTTGGTATACAGTTGCATTTTATGTTGGTATTTGTCAGCCTGTGTTATTTCTTCAGCTGCCTAGCATGCCTTTACCTTAGAGCTTTACCCTACAGTGCTTTCCAAATCAGATATCCCATGTGTAACACTAGGAGAAACTTTTTTAGAAAGTCTGCTATATGTTGATGATCTCTTTTATCCAGCTCTGCTACTGTTAGCTTCCTTTGCACAAGCACTTGTCAAATATAATTTCTTCTGGTGAAGGAAATTGAAGATAGAGCCAGGTGTTTCTTAAAAGAAAATTTAGTTGTTTTCAAATATTATAAAAATTCTACTACCTTGAATGCAATAATAATAGAAAGGTTAATATTATAAAGCTTTAAATTAAGTAAATTCTTTATTCAAATTCCCTTTTTTTTTTTTTTCCCTGATACTACACCTGTTCTTTTATTTAAAGTCATAGTACAGGAAACTTTCCCAATTGCATCTCTCCTTTGCCTCCATTGCAGGCAGACCTCTGCATAAAAGTGCATTAAAATCAAACCTCAGTCTCTACTCAGTATAATTTTTGGTGAAATTTTGTTGTTTCATGGGTCACTGAGAAGAAATATTGAGGGTGAGGATAGAGAACAATCAGGGCTGACCATGGTATAAGCAAAGGTGAGTGCGTGGTAAGTAGAGGGGTTAGTTCTAGTCCTAGAACCTTGTAATTCTAGTAAATCCATGTTTTCAAGTAGCTAGTGAAATTATGAATTTATAGGCCCAGGCCTGTGTTGATGGTTGGCGCCTCTGCCAATTAACAGGATTTAGAGACTGGGGGTGGAATATTTTTTATGAAAAGTGCTATCCTGCTGATACCTAGGTGCTATTGTCCTGATTTACTTATGAATTTGCTCTGGGAAACAGTGATTACTTGGTTTCACAAATTTAGTTTCTATGAGGGAAGAAGACACATTTCATGGCCTTACATATCTTAAGGTGTGTGTTTGTGGGATCTGGTGTCCGTGGAGATGTGTTGCCAAGTCCTGCATTTACTCTTTGGACATGATTGGGTTCTATGTTTGCTTCTGAGATGACTTCAACAAACTTGGCATGCTCCTTTGTGGGGAGAGTTTTGGAAATTTTTCTTTAGAAGAGGGTTTTCTTACAGTTAACTGTATGTATAGATCTTAGGTAACTGATAAATAAACTCTCCAGACTAATGTTCTTGCAGGGTTAAAGTCCTTTTGAAACCCTGAATTCCCCACCTTTAAGGTGGATATTTTGAGTGTTCTCTTTAGAACACATTGGAGGGAATGGAGGATATGTAAGTACAGAGCTTTTTTTTTTTTTTTTTCCCTGATTAAAATAAAAAGGATAATTTTCATTTTCTTTTCAGTGAAATTACAACTTTTACTTGTTTAACTCTTTGTACAGAGGACAAGAGATCACATAAGATTAATTGGCACTTACTGACCACAAACACTCCAGTCAAAACCCAAAGGGGCATATACAGCCCTAATGTAAAGAGAAGATCAGGAGTGGGGAGCAAATGCTTTAACTCTTCAGGTGATGTGGAAGCATGTGGTCTGATTGGTGTTTAGTAAAGGAATTAAAGTGTTCATACAGACCTTGGTAAATCCATGCCTGCTGTACTGTAACTAATACACACACAGGAATGAACCTGTTACCAAGCACACCAAAAGTTTAATTTCATACCAACAGGTAAGAAAGCGTGTCAGCTGTATTTTCAATGCCTGATTAGAATGAAATTAGCAATTATTTCTCAGGGATTGTTTTACAAAGAATCTGAAGATGTATGGTACGTGTACCATATAATTGGCATCTGTATTGCCTCAGGACTGAACCAGGGTAATCCGAAACTCCAGCTAGATAAACTTCCCCTCTTCTGTAAAGGGAAGTTTTCTTTGGGTGATGGCAGGCTGCAGAGTCAGGATGAATTGCATAAATATCAGTTTAACTGTTTCCAGTTCTTTGGAGTGACTGGTTGAATAAGGTAAAAGGGACTTCATTATTTTCAAGGTATTTTTTTCATTTTACTTATTTATTTTGGACCAGACATAAAGATGGAAGGAATAATGAACTCCATTGATGGGTATTTCTATATCTGTCTGGTAGTGAGAGTTGTATGAATGTTCATAGCATAGTATATACTGTTTAAAGAGCAGGGCCCAAAGTTGCTATTTATAAAGCATTCCTGTCACAAGCAGAATTGCAACGTGACTTTCAAAGCCAGCATCTTTCACACATTTTACATAATGCCCACCTCCCCTTTATATTTGCTGTAACACTTTGGGCTCCCCCCGCTAGTTTTCCTCTCCTGTGTCAATGTTTTAGTTCTGCATCTGTCTGCAGCCCCTTGGCTTCCACAGAGCAACATGATCCTCATTGCTTTGTTATCTCATCTGTCCTCCTGAGAGCATGCTCACAGCAAAGTTGGCCTTGTTTCCTACCAAATCCTGCAAACGTTTTCTATCAGGGTTTTGCAGCACTCCTTGAGCCAAGCCTGCTCGTGATAACTGTATCTAGAACCTGCCTCTCTCCCAGGGGTGATTACCCTGGATTCTGTGTCACTTCTAGCTCTGCAGAGACCATCTCTCCCCCACAGCCCTGTTTCTCACCATTCAGTTTTAACCTGAATGGTGAGAACTAACCTGAACTAACCATTCAACCAAACTGAGCTGGACTATTCCAGAAAGAGAAAAAGAAGCCTTTTCTGTCATTCTGGCATGCTTGCATGAGTGCATGAGTGCATTATTCCAGCTGACCATTGTCCAGGGGTGATGAGGAGGATTGTTCAAATCAATCCAGATAGTCATCCCCATGCAAGCAAATATTGCCTTCAGACCCTGTCCCATACACTCTATCTCACCCACCATGTTCCTGTGGACTTTAAGTATCACTCTCCTTCCATCGCTACCGGAATGGAGAAAACATTAAGCTGTGCAGACAGACAGGATGGGAGCAGAGTTTACCACCCCCCAAGAGGTACTTCTACTTCAAGAGGTACCCTACTTCTCTCACCCTCCAAGAGGTACTACCCTGCATTATTAGGGACTGAGAACTGCTACTCTAAGATGAGCTGAAATATGTTCAGCCTTCTTATTGCAGCATTTTGGTTCCAAAAGATTAATATCAATGTATGCCTTAAACTCCACTAAAGCTGAACACAAACCCATGGATGACTTCATCTGTTGTATTGGTGTTAATTAGTGAAATAGAGACAAATAAGATTTAGTGGTAAGCATCTCTGGAGAACAAAGGTACTTTAAAGGAGTTGTTTTTCCAGTGCTATCTAACCTACAAGAACAACAGAGAATTTGATTTAAAGGAGGAGCGAAAAGAGGCACACAGCTACTGTGAATGTGAATTGCTGGAGGAGACCTGCACTTTCTCCTTTCTGGCTGGCGAAGGTTGCCATGTTGTAAATGCCAGGTACCCTGAGGTCCCAGCGGTCATTTTGCTCATTTCAGTACATGATGGCCCTGATTTATGTGTCAAATCCGAAAGAGATTTCTAGAAAATCTTCATTAGCCTTGCAGTTGTTGGCAGTCAGGAAAGTCCTTGGCATAAAGAATGTGGCAGACGTTACAGAAAAATTAATAGGATAGTTTTCTGAAAGTACCATGAAACCTTTGAGAAGCCAAGGACACCTCAGTCCTCACAGGAAGGAGGAAAAGAACAGAGTACACAGACTCTTTAAGGTGATTACACGATAACTCATCAATAACAGCCTCCCAAGTGCTCATCAGGTCCTTGACACTCATTTTGCTTTGTGCAGTAAAATAATCCTAAAACTAGCTTAACTGTAATCTTAAATCAAAGTTGAACACTTGCTATGTGGGTGGGGGGAAGTGATAGTTTAAAGAAACCAAATTTTATAGAAATGCAATTTTTAGCTTGCATGAAAGATCAGCATGCACTAACATCTCCTTCGAGTCCAAAAGCATCTTTTAAGAATCTGAACACTTCTTTCTTGTTTTTCTTTTTCTTCTTCTTTTTTTTTTTTTTTTGTTTTTAATGTAAATATGTACCAGTGCCTTTAAAAAAAAAAAAAGTTTTACACTGATGATCTAAAAGAACGATCTGATCATTTAGACTCAGTAGCAATCCTCCTACGTCAGAGAGGGGTTTTTAATTAACCTGATGTTCCAGCTATTTTAATTACCTTTGTAGTTCCAGGTAAAGGCAATATTCACTGCTTCCCAGCTTCAATTACAGAGCAGCGATGCTCTGCACATTACACCGCAGTGTTTCTCTATTCCCATGGCTCAGGAATGGTTTCAAAAAAATTACTGTAAACATATCTGTTTGAATGAGGAAGTATTTTAAGATGAAAGACAGTGTGGGGGAGGAAAATATGGTGTTGATATTCTGTTAGGAAAAGGTGAAAAACCCAAACCCTGAAATGATGGATCAGTGAGCATTACCAGAAGTTTAGCTTTATCACTAAAATGCAGCTCATGGCCTTCATAATTACTTGCTGAGCAGGGGCAGAGCATCAGCCCTACATCCTATATAAAGGGCAATGCCTCTGCACGTCATCTGCCTTTATTTTAAAACAGAGTCTGAAGGCAATTTGTGTCACTCTGAGCCAAATAGTAGAGTCAAGGCTCAGATAGTCTGGTTTCAGCATAGCTGGCCTGGGTGGGGTCCCTTTGTGAGTGTGGAGCTGCCAAGCTTGATCACTGAGTAAGCAAGCCATGTTGTGAAATAAGTCTTCCAGGGCTCCATAGGACATATACTCTCTTTCATTAAATAACATACTGAATTGTCCCTAAGCCAGTCCTAGAGGGTTAGTGGTTTGGTAGCCAGCCAGCATCTTGTTATATACTTTCTGGCACAAACCAGTAGTATTTGTAACAAATTCTATTGATGTGTTAATGTAAGGAATTTGGAAACACTCACTTGGATGTCCCAAAAGAGGATGAATTTCAGTGCTTTCATGACTTATTTCACCAAGAAGATCTTTACTAAAAAACATCAAGTTAAGTCTCATGCTCAACAAATAAGCCAGAAAATCACTTGTCTGATTAATGCTGCATGGTGTCTTTTTTCCAGTCAGTGGGATACCCATAAGCAGGTCACAAGTATCTTACATATATATATATCTGATAAATATTTTTTCCTCTGGCTTGATGATAACAGTTTGCACTCAGCATAGCAAAATTCAAATATTGTTGCCTAATAGCTGTTTGCAATGTAACTCACAGGGTGCTGTTTTTCTACTGCATATTTTCCATAATTGCGTGGATATGGAAGAAATTCTGAAATGGCTGTTCCAGATGAAAATCAGGCTTTCTGTCTGTAAATAGTTGCATTACTGGATGCCCTGGTGTCCCTGTAATACCTTAGTGGAACTCAAGAGGCTCTGTACAGCAGTAAAATCCATACTAGGGTATAAGACTGAGTGCTTCTAGATTGGAAACTTGGTTTGGCAAATTCTTGTACAAATGACTGAAATATGGCTTTTGTAGCTGTGTGTTCCCCCAAAGGGGTGAGAATTAAACACATATTGTAAAGCATTCTCAAGGATTCTAATTTCTTCTCTATAGGTAGGGCAATTATTCACATGGTGGTTTGAGGCCTCCATGAACATTTGAGTCTGCTATGTTGTGCAAAATACATCTGCAGTGGAGGTTTCCTTGCAGAGCTTTGGAAGGAGGTTTCTCTGACATCTGTATTTGACTGGAGGAATTGTCTAAGCACATTATGGCTTTTAAGAAATGTTCCTGCAAACACAAACACTTTGTTTTAACAATAGTGCAGTAATGCATAATACCCAGAGTACATCATGGTCATGAGATGTCTTTTCTGGGACAGCAGAAAGATTTCAGGAAGGTTCTTATGCATTTAGATAAAACATGCAAAGCTTAAATAAAGCACATGGAGATGTAGTGGCATCTGGTAATGTATATTAAGTATCCTGATTTATCCCATAGCAAAGTCAAGTGGTTCTCTTTTTTACCATATCCACAAGTTATGGTTAAATCTTGGTATCGTGGAAATTTTTATGGTAGAAGTAGTGTTTTTTTGTTTGTTTGTTTGTTTGTTTTTCTCTCTCTCTCTCTCTCTTTTTTTTTTTTTTTTTTTTTTTTCCTGGCTTACAGGAGTTGATGGATGTAATGATCTAGGTGGTTAATTCAAGGTCAGTGTTTAGGAGCCAAGGAAGATTTTGGCAAATTTTTGGTTAATTTTGGCAAAAGTTATTAATAAAATAAAACAGGTGCCCAGCAGCCCAGCACTACATTTTAAGGTCCTGGATGAATCAGCCTCCTTTCACAAGGAAATACAATGTGGTGAGTCTTTTGCTAGGTTAGCTGTTATGCCAGAAGCACATCATTCACAGGGCTTACCTCTGTGAATGAGTTACATATGGAGAAAGAGTGCGTTTCAAACAGGAGTTGACTTACACAATAAGTGCCAGAGGATACCTCACATGGTGAAGGTGTCTGGGAACAGTCTTCTCTCTCCTTTTCTTTTCTTTAGCCTTTTTTTTTTTTTTTTTTTTTTTTCCCTGTGCTGCACATGGGTGTCCATGGTTTCAGGCTCCAGTTATGTCTATTCAGATGAGTACAGACAAATATAAGCGCCTCTTCTTGGACCTGAGGGTGTGTGAGCCAGATTTTGGCTGGTTGTGTTAGCATTTCATTAGTGCAGTGTTGTTGCTGAGACGATTCATTCTTTCTCCCAGCAGGATTTATTCACTCAGAGCATGCTGTGGCCCCTGGGATGCAACAGGGATCTGTCTATAGTGCTCAGACTCCAGGCAAAGTCTGAACAACTGCCTGTGCTCATTCATGTGGATATAATTTGTGGGCTTTTGTGTGCAGGGACTTGATCTCATGCTTGAGGTGGGTGCCCATGACTGCAGCCCACTGAGGTGCTATAGACTATAGACATATGTTGGAGATGACCTCCTACACTCCTGTTTTGTGAAGGCCAAGCCAACCTCAATTTTATATTAAGTTTCCCCAGCAGATTGCAGTATTGTAATCTTCTCAACTAAGAGCGTCCCTGTGAAGCTGTATTAGCAATAGTGCAGCCAGCAGGTTGCAGGTAGCGATTATTCCTCTCAACTTAGCACTGGCGAGAGGTCGTTTGGAGAACTGAGTTCAGCTTTGTGTTTCTCAGTGCAAGAAGGTGCAGTGAGCACCTGGAACAGGTCCAGTGGAAGGGCCACCAAGATGGCAGCAGACACAAGTTGGAAGACAGGAAATTTCAGGTAATTACTAAGAAATGTTTTTCACTGTATAAACAGAAAATGCTGGAGCAGTTGACTAGAGAGGTGGTGGAATCTCGAGCCTTGGAACTGCATCTCCATCCTCAGTGAGTTGATTTAGTTGATCTTGAGGTTACATACCTCAAGACCTCACCTGGTTCTTTCTGACATAAATTATTTTGTAACTCTGTAATGCACAATAGATCAGCACTGCCTTAAAAAGAACCCTGCACCTAATAGGCAAAGACGTGTGAGCACAAGTCTTTTTCTTGGAAAGAACTGAGAAAGTGGGAGGGAGGCAATGTTATAGTAGATCTACACAAGCTGTTTTTAATAGAATATCCTCCTTCCTATACATGTATTAATATATATGCAAGCAACAAGCAAGCAAGCAAACAAACAAACCCTAAAGCCAAACAAACCAACCAACCAACACAAACAAAAACACCCACAAAGAAAACAACAACCAAAAAAAAGGAAGCTAAAGCAAAAATGTTTTAGATCAACACTTTGTACAGCTCAGTATAGTACTTGTCAGTCTCACTTTTTTCTCATTTTTTAATTACTAAAACATGACAACAATTTCCTAAATAAATATACCTTCTAAAGCAAATTCTGAAATGTGCAAATGTAAAGATGCTGAAGTAAATCTTTTACTTTAAGTTTCTTACCCTGTTTTAGCATCATTGTAATGGAAAGTGAGGCAGGACTTTGAGACACTGTCTAAGCCATCCGCTGATGGCCTGATTTAGACTGTTTTCAGCAAATGTACTCTCTCTCTGGTATGTTTTTGTCAGATATCTGGACACAGTTTCTCTACATCCTCTCTTCATGGCACAGTAAACTTCAGCAAAGTCAATAGCTATCCTGGCAGCGAAGTAGAAATGAATGAGACTCTCTATTTTCAGACCTCTAAAACAGCCACTGAGCCATCCGTTGGAAAATACTGGTGTCAGGGAGGTCTTGTTAAGTGGCATTCGGTTTCCAAAGGGGCAGAGAAACAGACTACTGTATTCTTGAGCATTTCACGCTAACTTTCTGTGAAGTGACGAGGATGGCTTCCCTGGCGGGCAGCCTAACTGTTGGGGTGAGATTAAATAGCTGAATCTACCTCTCCTAAATACCTTGCCAAAGATATTTCTGCTTCTCTTCTCTGTTTCAGTGCCTGCTTGTTGGAACTTCTGCTGGCACTGAGGTTTGGTTAATGTGGTAGCAAGCACTACCACCAGGGTCCCCTGCCACTTGAAAGTACATATTTAAAGGCAATCTTGAATCCGGAAGGGAAGAAGGAAGAGAGTGTAATGCTGTGCTGTTTCAGCTGCTAATTGTGCCCAGATTAGTTAATTAGATAATTAACATAAGAATGCTCTCTTTTCATATTAGAGCATCGTACATTTACAATAGAGCTGTTCATAAGCAGAGTGCTATGCTGTGGGAAACACTAATTAATTTTGCAAATTTGGACCTTTAATTGCTAAAGTGCTGTGCTTTCTCAATGTTTGTTTTAGAGTAATGTTAACTGATTACTGTCTGTTCGGAGAAGTATTTATTCTCCCTGCCAGTTGGACACATTCCTCTTGCTGTTCAACCAGAATCCTAGCTTGCTTGCAATATTAACTGCATTACACTTCAGAGAAGCCTGCAAGAGACAAGGGTATCTAAAAACCCAGATGATTTGGATCCCTTACCCACAAAATCAGTGCATCCCATAATTTCCAGTTGTGACTTGTCCTAGTCAGATGTCTTTGCTGCCCGCACACTGGATTATTACAACAAAATTCATCCTGGCTTGAAAGCAGGATGTGAAAAAGATGCAGCTGGCAGATGCAGCCACACACTTCCTTTGCAGCAGTTCTCAGAATACATCAATCCATGCATCAGGCACTTTGCTGCCTCCCTAATGATCTCTCTGGGTCAATTTTTGAGTGCTGGGGCTGGATTCTCAGAAGTGCTTACGTGAGTCAAGGGAAATGTCAGCAATGTCCGTACACCCTTGATGGCCTCCACCTTGGATCCCAGCTCCCTCTGTCTCAAGAGGATTAGTTTATGGGTAACTCTGCAGCATGGGCACCATACACACCTCCTTTGGAGGCTGTACCACTGCTAAAGAAAAATTCAACAGTTATTGAACCAGAAAGGAACCAAGCCTTGATGGAAGTCTCTTGCCCAATAAGATTGGCATTTGCTTAGGTGAAGGTAAGTAGGGTTGCTCCTTGCTCCAAGGCTTCTTTATGCAACTCGTGCAAAACTTTTCAGGTCGGAAGTCAGAGCATAAGTATTCCTCATCTTCAGTGGATACTCTCATATCTTATTTATCAAATAGGTAACCAGTTTTGGCCCTTTCTCTTATGTCTGTAGAAGTGGTCTACCATTAGTACCCTGTTCGATCTGTGCAAAGAAACACAAAACCATATAAATTATGAAAAAAAAAATATGCCTTGTCTGTTAGGAGCACCTAACAGGTGCTTCATTGGAACATTGGACAATCAACAGTGACATGAAACAAAGGTAAATGCTGGGTTCTGCATCTAGGACAGAGTAATATTGGAGTAATATTGAGCACAGGTACAATCTGGGAGACAAACGGCTGGAGAGCAGCTCAGCAGAAAGTGATCTGGGGGTGCAGATCAATAGTAGGCTCAACAGGAGTCAGCAGTGTGCCCTGGCAGCCAAGAAAACAAATCACATTATGGGGTGTGTTAAACACAGCATAGCCAGCTGGTCAAAAGAGGTGATTCTCCTGTCGTATTTTGTGTTGGTGCAACCTTATTTTGACTATTGTGTGCAGTTCTGGGCTCCACAATACACAAAGGATGTTGAGGTCTGTGAAAGTGTCCAGATGAGGGCAACACAGCTGGCAAAGGGGTGGGAAGGCATGTCCTGTGTGGAGGGAGGAAGACACTTGTGTTGTCTAGTCTGGAGAAAAGGCAGCTTGGAGGAGACCCTGCTGCTCTCCACAACTTCTTGAGGAGGAGAAGGCAAGAGGGAGGTGCCGGTCTCAGCTCCCTGGTGCCCGATGACAGAACAGGAAGCAATAGACACAAGGTGTGCCAGGGGAAGTCTGGACAGGAGAGTAAGAAACATTTCTTTACCGTGAGGGTGGTCAAACACTGGAACAGGCTTCCTAGTGAGGTGGTATATGCCCCATGCCTGCCAGTATTCAAGAAGTCTTTGGAGACTGCCCTCATTAATATACCTTCTCTTTTTGTTAGCTCTGAAGTGGTCAGGCAGTTGAACTGGACAATCTTTGCAAGTCCCTTCCAGTTGAGCTGTTCTATTCTATTGTATTTTTGTACTGGCTGACAGAGCTGCAATAAATCCCAAGCCAAAGTATTCACTGCATTATACAGAGAGCTTAGCTGACTAACTCATCACATTTTCATCTAATCTGAACAGAAGACATCTATGCTGCTTTTTAAGTATAGCCCATAATTCTTATTTTCAAATCTTATGGTGTGTGAGAACTGCAACTGAATAAAAGTTTTACCTGGTTGAAGAGTTTCAAGTTAGCCGTTCAGTCAGTAAACCTGCGTCAGCAAAACTCAGATACCAAAACTAACTACAGGTACAGACTCTAAATAAGCATATTCCACCTTTTCCATGCCTTCCACTAATTTTTCCAGTACCTTAATCAGCTTTGACTAGGGAAATAGAATAGAAATGAATAAAAATACAGGCTGAATAGTTGTGTGTGATGTTATCTTTAAAGAAGGCTCAGTCATCTTCAGAACTGAACACAAATCTCTCCCCTGTGATCTTTGCAAGGTACCCCAAAACATCTTATACCTCATCAACCTTCCTAGAATAAAGAGAAACAAGAAAATATGTCAGTAACTGTGGGATGAAGATGAAGGATGTGGAAAAAGGCCTTTAGTAAGGGAGGCATAACATGACAGTAGAAACTACATGATACACATACTTGTTACTCATGTTTTGCTTTCTGCCTAAACTGCTGCTGTTTTCATTGCAGGCTTTAAGATGCAATCATTCATTGAGGCAACAGTTCAAAGCTGCCAATTTGAAGACAAAACTTTTGCCCAGTAGCAAAAGAAAATGAAGAATCCAAGCATAAGTCCGAATCAGATTACAAGGACCTTGAAAAACCTACAGAAAATTATGGCCTGCTGATATGAGCCTTTTAATTTAAGTAAGGAAAGAAATTAAGATACAGATTTTGCTCTTTGCCTGCTGAGCTTGTCCTATTGATTCCAGGTAGGCTACACATTAAGTACCATAACAGGTTTTATATAATTACAGTATTCATCCCTTGGTAGCATACTTTTCAGGGTTTGTGTCTTGAATTATATCCTTTCCATTCCTTTTTTTTTTTTTTCTTCTTTTTTCCAGTGGTATAAAGTTTTGCTGGCATGAAAAGGCTGTGTGAAATGTTTCAAAGACACGTCTTCAATGTTTTTTTTTGACGATAATTATTTGGTCTTAAATACTTAGTCCATCCAGTGAGATTTTATAATCCTTTCTAAGTCTTTGGATTTCTGAACCAACAAGGTTCACTTTTGGTGGAGTGTGGGGCAGGATGTGGGATACATGTCCTTGTTTTATTATACTCTGAAGATATGTCTACATCTGATTATGAGGTTTCTGAATAGCTGCTTTCATCTGCCTTTTCTTTTACTTACAGTATTTTCCCTGAAGCAAAGCCCTTCACTTACTCTGGCTTAGTGTTTTCCAGTGTTTGTTAGTCTTACTGTGCTTGTTTTGTTTCTTTGAAAACATACTCCACAACCTTTGGAGGCTTGCACTGGCTCTGGTACAGTCTTCCTTACTCATGGAGGAAAGAAAGCAGCAATGTGCAGAATACAGTCCTTTCCTATTTATTTATTTTTGTAGTAGCCGTACCAGACAGGGGGTGAGGATAATTTCCCTGGATGGGAATATTTAGGTGGAATCCAGTATTGCAACATGAAGCAGTAATGCTAGTAGATACTGTATTTTCTCTTGTGTGCTCTCTCTTGCATGTACACACAAAGAGGTGTGTGCACTTTCTCTTGAAATAGGTAATTCAGAAAGTGTATATGCAAAAGGATCAGTCACATCTTTCCTGAGGCTCTTAGATGGTACACATGCACAGGTCCTTGTGGTAGGAAACAATAAAAATATAATACAAAGTGTCCTATTTGTATTGATGCTCATTGGAGACATTTTTGCTCTTCCCACCAGAGACAAACTTGTGCTCAACTGAGGTTGTACCTAACAGGGGAAACCTCTGTTCATATTGAACTAGTTAGTTTGGATGTAAATTTTATTTTATTTTATTATTTTTTTTTACAGGCAGAAGCACTAGTGTGAATCTATTTTAAAATAAGAGAAAAATGTCTTAGGTTGTACGGTTTAACTTTTTTGGGAGGGACAGGCAGAAGCACAGTTCTGTCAACAGGAGCTACATCACTTTGAAAAGAGTTTCCTGTCTCATTATAGTGGATAATACTTCTTGGTGTCACTGAAGCTTAAGTGGGAGTCCTGCAATTACTGTGGGAGTATGGGGAAAGGTGTAACTGTGGAATTAATAACGTGCTAAGAAGGAAAGAGTGTTCTAGCAACGAATTGTCAAAAGGTATTGATGACTGAAGGTGAAAATATAAGGCAACTCTGAGTTAAAATTTTGGCAGAACATTTCTGTATGGAAGGCAGGCTATTTATGGCAGCTTTCTGAGGAATTAGTGACCTTTGAAGTTGTGCTGAAGTGGCAGAAGCAGCAGAGTGACATTTGTTGTTTTCTGTAGTACTGATTCAGACACGCAATGTTGACTTTATCAAGAAATTCTCTTTTGGTCCAGTTTACTCAATCACAACAGTGCCCTGACAAAGACAAATAGATATAGAAATGGGTAATAAAGAAATGCTATGAGAAATACAATTTTATAGTATTTCTATTTCACTATTCCATTTCTAAGGGTTAGATTTTTTATTTATTATTATTATTATTATTATTATTATTATTATTATTATTATTATTATTATTTAGTCTGGATAACTTGTTGATTTGAGTTTATTTGGGCTCTGATGCTGAAGCAAGGTAGAGAGGCCCACTTCGGTACAACTAATGGAAGAAGTCACCATTCTCATATTCAACACTTTCTGCAGTGATGGTTACTGTCCCCAACAATTTGCTAATTAAAGTTACTTATCTAACTTAATTGATTTTTCTGGAAGTAAATTAAAAAGTGCTCTGATGGACTGCCCTGCCAGTCCTCCAGTGGGTGCTGTAGTCTCCAGAAGAGGGGTGATCTGGCTGGCACATCTGGACATGTAAGAGGACTTCTGGCCATTCCCTATAGAAAATGAGGAGATTTGCTGTTTGTCTAACCAGTTAGTTAATTTTCCTTGAACACTTGTATTTTTTAAAAAGCTATTTTGTTATATCTAGATTATAGCCAACATAATGTACTATGTTCATTGTGTTTTGTTGTTGTTCTTTGTTTTTAATATTGTAACCACTTTTAGCTAGAGCAAGAAATAATTAAAATGTTCAACACTTTTCCTACTACTTGTCCTCTGGAAAGTGCTGTGATGTTGAAATCAAAATGTCCTTCAAGAAAATATTGATTTGAAAGAGATCTGGTTATAACAAATCACTTAAATAAGGTTGATATAATGCTTCATGAAATTTCTGGAATAGAACAATATAATTTATTGGTTTAATGTTACTTTTTGAAGTTTACTTTAATATTTGTGCTGAAACAAAACATTTTGTCTGAGGAGGCATGGATTGACCCCAAATGCCTTTTACTTATTAAAAATAAATAAATATATAAATAAAAGTAACAAAATGTATTTATGCTGATTTGTTCTCAGAATAATGTAAAAAAACGCAGTCTTGTGTGAAACAAGAATACAAGTTACCATGCATCTGTAGAAATGTATGAATAGGCAGATAGTATAAGTGACCTCCTGAGGTCAGTGGTTCCAGTTTTAAGACCCTAACATACATGTATTAGTTTTAGCTGGATGCCTAGTTTGATAAAAGCACTTGTGCGGATGCTACTGTTAAGCAAACATTTTTATGCTGTGATTACACTAAAAAGGTTTCTTTTTGTCATATCTGTATGAACTACATCAATAACCCCAATTAGCTCCATCAACAAATTCCACTGGTAAAGCTTCCTAGTGTGCACAAAACCTAAATGCCTGCAGAAGAATGGAAAGTTTGCTTCTGGTTCCATTTAGCTGGGTGAAAATCTGACTTAACTCAGTTTTGCTCACTTAGCCTCATTCCCTTGTAACTTGTTAAAGACAACGAAGCACAAATTCTGTGAAGTTTCTTTTACAGAGGGACTTAATGAAAAGCTCATATTATTTCAAGCCTTCAGAAGGCACAAACTGCTGCTCTGAACATGTTGAACCCTTGTTTATTGTGAACTTCTTATAAAGGGGAAAGAAAGTCACACTAAAGATCCTGCTGTGCAAGAGGACAACACAAATGACTACAATACTCAGAAGACAAATGAGCATACAAAAGGGCGCATTAGTAATTGCGACCTCTCATTATTAGGCACTGTCCTATTCAGCACCATAATTTTGGTAGTAATTACTACTAATTGTTTTAATTTCTCCCTCCTGAGCGTTCCTAGAGCTCATACCATGAGGTCAGTTTTCCTTGGCTGCTTCCAAATATGATAAATGCAAATTTTATTTTTATACTTGAGTCATGACTTTACGGAAATGCCTTCTTCATCTCTTTGTGCCAGTACAGAAATGAAGCAGGAGAAAATGCTAGAGGCTCCATTGATTTGCTTTGATCCTTCTCTTAGAATTATTAAAAATGAAGTCTTTAAGTAAACAACTGTAAAAATTAAACTTCACCACTACACGGGCCTTACTGTGTCTGCTATAACAGCTGTCTAACACAGAGGCATCTACTTCATCCCCAGGTTAGGGCAGGAGGAGCAGTAATCACATTTTGCCAGTGCTGTGCCTGATCAGATTCATCACATTCAGTCACCCAGCAATGCAGAACAGGTGTTGCCTTATGCTGCTAATTTTTTATTGCTTCTGGAGTCCTGTTTGGCATGGAGCTCCATCTCTGCTTGGCCAGAGGTGGAAACTGGAAGGAGGGTACCAGTGGTACCAGGGTGGCAACCTGCTGAGGTTGATGCTGGATCCTCCATTCTCAGACGTCCACCTCTCAAAGTGAAGGGTTTTCTGAAATACAAAAGGAAAAGGAAATGAAGGGAAGAGAAGGTATATTAAACACAGTTAATAATAATGTTAATCAGCTAAGATGAGTAAACTTGGCCAAGAGAGGCTTTCTGGCTTTTATTTTCATAAATCTATAGGAGAAACAGGGAACTAGATGAAAATACAGACAAAGTTCTAAATCTGGAATTTCTGTGTAAGGAAGGTTTAAAACAAGTTCTTTTTCCTTTATTTTTATTTTATTATTTTATTTTTTCCCCTTGGTCTCCATTCTCTCAGTTAAACTGGATACATATATATCATTCTTTTCCACTACAAAGTAACTTTAATTAGATCTCATACAGTGTAAAACCTTTCCAGCTTAAGAAGCATAGTCACATTAAATGCCCGTGTTTTAGGGTTTGCAGCTGCTTGCACTAGTGAGGCAGCCATGGAAAACAGAAAATGCAAAACTGAGGTGGGAGGAGGGTTTTGATTTGGATTCTTCCTGGTGGGAACAAGTCATGAAACAAATGTTCAGTTTCAAGATTTGGAAAAATTATAGGGTATATATATATATTTAATTTTTTTTTTGCAAATTTGCTTTAGAAACAACTGGGTATGAGCATGGTATCTCAACAATAGGCACTGCCTTTGAATTTTAGAAAAGGAAACTGTAGACTGTGACTTTGAGAAAGTCACATAAAGGCAAGAAGCAGGGTTTAGCTTGCCAAAGAAAAATAACTCTAATCTAAATGGCATGGAGTCCTTTGAGTTTTTGTTTTATGTTTTGCTCTTTTCATTTTCACTCTTTGAAACAGAAATGAAGAAAATCCCTAAATCTGTTGACTGGCAGAAAAACAACTCTTGCAGACAAAGGACTCACATTAATACATGTGGGTACTGCTGATTTCAGTAGGACTGCTCAGTTCAAATGAGGACAAATTAATATAATCAGTTTTCATCTTTGGTGCTACTGGGAACTCTTGGGCATCTGATTATTGGTTGGCAGCACTTTTATGGAAATTTATCAGCCTGCTTTGAACTTTTCTAACTTCCACTTCCACTAGCACAATGATCATGTTGATAAGGGGCCTCCTGGTACTATGTTCACACGTCAAAATTATGTGCCTTGTCAGAGCAGTGAGGTTGCAGTTTAAAACTTGTGATAATGCAGCTTTAACCCGAGCTCCTTCCCCTCGCTGCATTAAACCTTATACAAGACACTTTGTATTTCACAGGTATCAGGCAGTTGCTATCAAGATCAGAGTTCTACTGAATATCATTCTAATGGATGGATATCCATATGCAAACCCAGTTCAAAAATGCAATCAAAGGGTATGCTCTGCCATTTATACTCATTTTCAAAGATCTTTTGTTCCACAAAAGGTTTCTCTTGCCTCTGAGACATTATACTTCCAAATTTCCCCAAAGCTAGATTTCGTAATCATGTAGTTGAAACAGAAAACCCCGACAACATAAGGCTTTCTTTTATCTTTAGTAGTCACTGTGCCTTAAGTCGGCATTGTTTTTTTTTTTTATAGAGGAAGACAAACAAATTCCTACAGCATGAAAGGAATCATAATTGATCAATAGTACAGCAACATTATTAGAAATTTATATACTTAGAAAATAGATGTTATCTTACGGAATTGAAAACAGAAACAGAACTGCTACTCACAAAGGATCTTTTTGGAGATAGAACGCAACATTTCTAACCCACCACAGACACTGGCGTGTTATTCCTTTAATATCCCAGGAGTATCCCACTAATTTTCTGTGAGATAGCTCTTCCTATTATCATGATTATAAACTGTACCTTTCATTGCCTAATTAACTGAGACTCTGTGAGAGTGAACAAACACGTCATTCTGCTGACGTTTTGTCCAGCCCACGTCTTGCTTCTCACCTGAGTAAACCTGGAATGAATGCAAATTCAGATCTTGTTTTTAGGACCAGAAGGTAAATACAGTTCTGACTTAAAGTTAGGGCAGTCTGGTATGTTCTTTATTTGGCTTAAATATATTTGGTGGGCAGAAGGATTTCTCTTCTTGTCTCCTGATGGAAGAAAGCCAATGGTGGGGGCAGCACAGGCTTCTGGCAGTGCCAGCCCCCACTGGTGGCATGGGACAACTGAGGGCATCACCAACTGTATGGAGCTGGACTACCTGTACCAAAAAATTATGCAGTCATAAATGAAAAGCAATATTCAACACACAGCTGGGAGCAGAAAGAAAAAATATCTTTGTTGTTATTGCCCCATTTAAACATCCTGGCTCAGATTTTTGGGATATGCTTTGGTTGCAGCATGTTGTGGCTGAGGAAGGCACTCAGCAAAAGCTGGTGTTAAGCTATCTTTAGACTTCATCAGTTCTGCCTGGCTGGTCTCTCTTCCAGCATTTTCTGCTCATTCTGGCCATGGAGAGCAGCTCTGGACACTGAAATGTTCTGTGCTGCAGGTGGATGGCCAGAGAGGCAGAGAGAGGGGAACTGCAGTGGGGACTGTAAAGCTGTGCCTGCACTAACAAGTGATGCAGTGTGATAGGAACAGGGTGAAACAATGCTGAGGGGCACAGGGTCCCCACCAGGAACTGGAAGGGTGTTTTGATCTCTGCCCCGAAGGGACAGATGGATGGATGGATGGATGGATGGATGGATGGATGGATGGATGGATAGATGACGGGGCAGCTCATTTCCTGTCTCCACTGCATGGGGGAGGCATCCAGCACTGGGGACTCTGCAAACAAGCAAGCATGCAGTAAACACTGCTCAAGAGACCCTTTCTGGGGTCCCTGGTCTCAGCTATAGTGTGTGTGGAGGCTCTCCCTGGCCCTCCTGAGGATGATTAGGGACCCAGCCTGCCCACATTTGAGCTTTGGTTTCTGTTCTACTGTTAGAGGCATGCATGTGGGAGAGGAAGGGAAGTTTGTTCCTCACTTCCCAGGTGCTGGTCCAAAATCTATCTTCATAAATGAAAAGAATAAACACACTTTTCTGAAAAAGTGTGTTTTCTTTTCATCCAAAGATGTGATTGAAAATTCTATCTTTGTTCCATTGAAAAACAAAAACAAAATCACAATTATACTTATGATGAATGTTGTGAGACATTTGCTGACTTCATGATGAGACAGCTATCTGCATAGGCTTATTTCTGAGAACTCATTTCCACGTCTTAAGCAAGTCCTGTAAGCCCTATTTCTGCTATTTTATACCTAGATAAAGCACATATGAAGTCTGATTCTATTTAGATTATCCCAGTCAAAAGTATATCAATGAGCATGTCACTTATCAGCTTATAAATGCTGGGATTTTTATGACTCTTGTAGGCCTGCTTTTGCAGACCAGCAGCAGTCTGTACCTCAACCTCCATTACAGCGTTAGCTCTGCACCTTTGCTGCATGCAAAGTTTTTTAAGTGCCTTTGCTACAGCAGCCATTAACAGCTTTATTGCCTGTAGGAAACGACACTCTGGGATGTATTTCTTTAGTCTGCTGCAATGAGATCTGTACCTGATGACTACTTGGAGACAAAGAGCCATGTCAAAAAGCAAGAAGCAGCTTGAGAAAGTAGAGGGAAAATACTACTTTGCTTTGAGCAATGAGGGAGTTTAAAGCATCTAAGTGCTCCATGCTGAATACAAGATAGGAGTGCTTCCAGAGAGGAAAAGTAATTCAGTCCATACACTGGTTGTACAAGGACAGGCAGACAGCTTAGAGGTGTGATCCTAAGGAGACATAACCCCCACGGAAATCAGGTAGAGGCTTTCTGTAAGGTTTTCTATGTTTCCAGAAAACACAGTTTCTCCTACTCATCTGGTATGCAGAGAGATTGAGTCTTGCATTTCAGAATTCAAGTCTGAGATTTTGAAGATGTGAAAACACATAGAAGCAAATATGTATATATGTGCATGCAGGTTATATAGATACAAATAAACCTCATTACCCCATGCAGTGTTTCATGTGAGTTGTCCCTCTTGACATATGAGGTGATGGGTGTCTGCATTTCACAGCACACCAGCTCTCAATTTCATGCCACTGATCCCCACTTGGGGCTCCAACCAGGACAACGACTTTTAGAAACTGCACACTGGTTCTTCCCCCCCCCCCCCCCCCCCCTTTTTTTTTTTTTTCTGAAGCATTTTACACTTGAAGAAAGGACTTAGTAAAGCAAACCTTGCAGCCATATTGCTGGTATAGGCAGAAGGGGAATATTGGTTGGAGGCTAGGAGCAAGGGAGAGAAAGGAGAGGAAGGAGTGTATATGGGCACTGCTGCATTAGGAAGGAATTAGTGACAGGTGGGGACAGTATGCACAGCAAAGAGAAAGAATATAAAATAGCTAGTCACTGATTTTACCACAAAAGCCAGGCCTGTCTTGGCAGTTTCTGCCACTGAAGAGAATTAGGCAGAAACAGTCTCCCCAAGCATCCTATGATGCCATCTGGCTTATTACATAGGAAATCCCCACTGGCAGTCTGTTTTTTTTTTTTTTTTTTTTTTCCTTCTCTTTCTCCACAACAGTCTGAACAAGTGCCAAGATTACTTCCCTCTCTCATGCTCCCTCTCTTTGGCATTGAAATATTATTCTGTTGAAGGGGGAAATATGCACTATACTGGCTTAGATGAAGGCAGCAATTTAAGAAGCAGGAGTCTTTTGCAAGCCTGAGAAGGAAGCTGGACTGATAAAGGAGATTAAACAAGCTGAGACTCTTTTGATGAACAAACTGAACCATCTTGGTGCCGAAAAAGTAGAGATACAGCTGATAGCTCTGTTATACTTGCTATACTGCTTGCCAGGAGAACTATCTACTTCCACTATTAGCCTAAAGGGCAGTGTAGGAAAAGAAAGTGAGTCACTGCATAGGAGGAGTTCAGGTGAGACAAGGGTAGAGTGAGCAGGGAGCAACACTTTATTACAACTCTGCAAATTACCCACTGTGGGCAATTACTTTGTCACCTACTTGTCTTTTCTGCAAGATTTCCTTCCCTGAGATTAGCAATGTGCATGCACAACAGTGGTCTGCTTCTGACAGGAGAAGAGTTGCGAGTAGTGTGGTTAGTTTTAATTATTTTTCAGTGCAACATCCATATTAGATGTAGAACAGAGCTGATTTAAATTACAGCTTGTCTGAAAACTGTGATTGACCTGCAAAAAGGTCCTAACATGTTTAAAAAGATGATTATACTGGAGGAAAATGTTGAATATTTTGCTAGATACTGAATATTAATTCTTATTCTAAATACTTAGGTCTGTGTGTGTGTGGACTCACACGCATATACACAGATTTATTATAGATTTTTTTAATGTCTTTTCTTTCTTTTTTTTTTTTTTCCAGGTGAATACCTATTTTGTAAGAAGCTCATAATCTCAGTTGCCTTTTCACTGCATAATTCTTTGCAATGAAGAGCAGCAAACTGATATTTTACCCAAGCTAATATTTTTCATGCCAGTTTGAAATGTTAATGAATATTTTGTAACTGATGAAGAATATGTATGGTTCCTGTATATGTCCAACGTGAAAGTCCATCCCTTTATTTTTGATCTCATATTATGCTCTTGGTACAATACAGATCTCTTCAATCTCTGTTATCATCACATTATATGTAATCTGTGGGATAGAAGCAGGACTGTCACATCTCCCTCTCTCCATCTATTGTTCGTCCAGTCATAAAAACAAAGATTTGTCCCTTAGCCATGCTACTTTTTGAAAATTGCAGTTCAATTGCATTCTTGTTGTGTTTTCCCCCTTTCCCGTAACATAAAAGGCACTGAAGTGTTTGCTTTAAAAATACAGAACTTGTTCAAAGCAGTTATGTTGCACATAAATGATCTATCGATGCTGAGCTATCTAGGGCAGGGGGTATTTAACAAACATAGGAAAAAAAAGCAATGCGCTCAGCAGGTTTGAAAGAATTGTCTCAAATGTCTGCAAAGCAACTGTTCATATGTTAACACTAGGGTTTCTTGGCTTTGAAGTGTGCTGTAAATATACTAAATGTACTGGCTAAAGTCAGTTTTTTTTGTTTGTTTGCATTTTGAATCCATGGTGAAAGTTTTTGTTATTTATTTTATATCTTTTATATCTTTTCTTTATTGTCCATATTTAAATTCAGAAAACATTAGCAACAGTTCCAGGAAGAAAAAGCTTTATCCTATTACAGAAAAGGAACTAAATGTTTAAATGAGGTATTTCAGATATTACCAAAAGCATTCTACTACTCTGTGGAAAGAAACATAGCAGGAGGGCGGAAATATTAAAGAGGAAATGGTGTGTAAATAAAGAAAGGTGAGTTATGTTATCTCCTGACAGATTTTGGTTTTGTTCTAGTCTCCATCCATTTTATTTATTAAGATTAATTATTTTCTACTGCTTTGAAAGTTTCTTGTGATGGATTTCAGCTCTCCACTGAGAAACTTCACCTGCCTGTGAGGGGACCTGGTTTTACACAGGTGGCAAATACCTGGGACAGTTCACTGAGGTTGGCCGAGTGGTGCCAGTGCGCAAGCAGTATGACACCACTGAACTGAGTGAAACTTTGATCTATTTAAAGCCAGCAAGGTCGAGGTCAGGATTCAGAGGTATCCTTGTGGGGATGTCCCTTAAGGCCTTTGTGCAGTGTAATCTCATTGTTAGGAGATTGATGGCTCGCCTACCGCACTGAACACTTTGCAAATCTCAGCAAATTATGCTTTGGTGAGCCCAGCAAATAGTGGTGTTGTCTACAGTATTCAATTTTCCCCTTCCACCAGGAAAACCATGCCCCAGGTGAAATGCTACAGCAGGACCTGAGTTTGCTCACCTAGAGCTCACCCTGTTTTTTTTTTTTTTTTTTTTTTTTATATATATATTTTTATTTTTATTTTTTCAAGGGGAAATCTCCAAGGCAGAGCTTGGGAGCAAACCCATACTGATGAAATATGGGCCATCAGTCACCAATACCTGTGAGCGATCTGAGCTGTGTGAGCTGTTAGTAGAGATGTACCCAGTAATAATAAAGACTCAAGTTCTTTATTAGAGATTTGGTACTGTTTGATCTCTGTTAGTCAATATGTGGATTATTATCTGAGTAACTCTTTCCATGAAGTCTGAAAAATTAAAAAGAAAGGCCAGCATCTAACCTGGCAAACTGCAGGTCCAAAGCTAATCCAGAAGTTAGCTTATTCAAATATAATGAGCTGCCAGTGGTTTGAACAGAGCTGATAAGTTTTTGATAAAAGGCCATGTATTATTGCTTTTACTCAGTTATATCACCCTTGCAAAAGACAAATTGCTCAAAACGGAGGACAAATGTGCTTCCTTAGAAGTGTCTTCACAGCGAATGTTCGTAAAATTAATGAAATAAATGAAAAAGAAACATATAATAAACAAAATTGTGACATTTATGTGCAGAAGGCATATAAAATTGCCTTTGCAATAGAAAAGACATCTTGATTGTGAAATTGGTTGCTGTTGGAATTGCACGATTTTAGTAATCTCTCTATCCCAAGCACAATATTTTATTGCTATTTTCCTTCAAATCCATCACTCAGTTTACTCAGCTGTAGGAGTTTTCACAAACAAACATTGCACCAACTGTATTAGTAATTTATATCTGATAAGAAATGAAAATATTCATGGATTTCTGCAAACCAGGTATACGTTGCTAGAAGTGTGGCAGAGAATGATGAATACCCCCAAGTATCTGAAGGTATTTGTTTGTTCTGTTAACTTTAAAAAGAAATACAGATTTTGGAAACACATGGAATCTAAATTTTAGACTGTTGCAGTCTGAAGGAGTGCAGCTCATCTCTAGGAAATCATAAAACATTCTGATGCCATCAGCAACACACCCTTGTTGCTCCCTACTTCTTCTCTCTTGAAGACTAGGAGATCTCCAGGATACTTCATATAGATGTTGAGCCTGGTAACAAGGTGGGTGCAGAAATTGGGCCAAACTGGTCACTGGAATTTGCCTTTACTCAGAACACACTTACACCTTGGTTAGAGGTGCAAGCCTGGCCCATGCCATGATCAAGTCCCCTTGCAAGCTGTGCACATTGCAGAACCCTCTCTGCCTATGTGCAAATGCAAAGTGACATTGTTTAGCTTGCTTTAGCTGTAGCGTGGAATTTACACTGCGACAGGGAAGGCGAGAATGGATTTAGTCACTCTGTAATTACAACTGTCTAGATACAGCTTTTTCAGGAAAAGAAAAAATAAAAATGTGCTCACCCCTTAAGATAAAGGCTGGATGCAGCCTGTGCTGGTGTATGTGGAACCCCTGGCCCAAGAGTACTGCTGGCACAGCTCCACACATGGGGCTTAGCCTGGGCTCCCAGCCTGTAGGCAGTGGGACAATGATACCGAGATCAGCACTAACGAGGTGTGGGTGGCTCCTTCCCTGTATTGCTTATCCCAAAGCACCAGAGGAAGGCCAGGTCTTGCTGCCTCCTGCAAATCCAACTGGCTGGAAAAAAACAGCACGCCGTGCCTCATTGTAGCTGCTGCTGAATGGGGAGTTCCAGGACGGTCCTCATCCTTCTGAGTGCAATCATGTTAAGAATAGTTCAGATCTTTCTCAGCACTCTCTGTCCAAATATTTTGTATGTACTGTAGCTTAGCAATGCCTCCCAGGAAATATTATGCTGTCAGTGGGCAAACAATTGCTTAGCTTGAAAGAAATGTAATTATTTAAGGCATGCACAAATGTTTTTGGCTGCATGATGCCGTAACATTATTAACTGTGGGGGAAAAAGAGAACTAGCTCTATTTTAGAAACTATATTGCCATTGTCCTAAAATGCAAAATAGCTGTAAGTCCTATCCTGACCAGAATTCCACATTTGCTCTTGATAGTAGATTGGATTTCAGAGTAGGATTAAGTAAATAAGTCATATTAAAATGACAAAATGGGTAAATAGAATATAATGTGAAATGAAATGTAAATTGGATTTAGGCAAACACTTTTATACAGACCTCCCGTCAAACCCTATCAGACTGCTTCAAATTCCTACTGTGATTTCTGCTCGCAGTTCTATTACATGTTGCCACTCAAGGGCATTTGATGTTTTCTCTCTCTGGAAATTCATTTGCATTTAAATGATTTGAAATAATCATAAAAGCCAAGTGCTATGAAGTTTGAAATTAGTTACTGTCTATAAATTGCAATGCCATTAAAAGATGATTTTGAAGAGCTTTGCTGTCTCAAATGTATGCAGATTAAAATCTAACAAAGTACACCTTGTTACAAAACTGTAAAGAATGGTGTGACATGGACTTAAATTGATTTATTCTCCTACTAGTGCCTATAAACTTTACATACTTGGGTTTCTTCTGAAAGTGGAAAAAAAACTTTCATTTTCCTGCTGAATCTGAGCCAAATTCTGTTCTCAGATGGGGTTTCATTGGGTGTATCTGACACCAGCACTTGGCCCTTCGAGTTTAATCTATCTGCTCTATTAAATTTCTGGAAATGCTGTATGAATAGTTGGGTCTCATAATTTTT
The DNA here is from genome assembly GCF_963932015.1 of Anas acuta. NCBI lineage: Eukaryota > Metazoa > Chordata > Aves > Anseriformes > Anatidae > Anas > Anas acuta. The sequence continues at coordinate 15,184,153 of NC_088982.1, read as the reverse complement.
TTTATGGTGGGAATGAAGGAGTGGGATCAGGAACAATGGAGGCCATTTATGTTTGGCAGTGTGTGTATATGTATATATATAGATATTAATTTTTTCCCCCTCTCCCATGAATTCAGTGTGCTCTTCTGGTGGGTGTTCCTACAAGGTCCTCTCTCTGAGGCATCTGGTGCTCCTGGTAGGTCACCCCGCAGCTGGCCTCACCTTTCTCTTGCCAATGGAAAGATAAAATCCATTTAGGAGCACACATACATTTCAAAATGCTGAAGTCCTCTTCGAAATAGAACTCTTTTCTCCATCTGCTCCTAGGTTGGCTTAGCCAGTGCAAAGTTGTCACCTCGTAAGTTCATCTTTCACTTCTCCTTCCCTAGCACTGTTCAATTTTTTAACCTACTTCTGCTCTCTTTGAGACCTTATTGTAGTATACAGACTAATATAAATTCCTACTCTCTCTTTGTTTATACCATTGGGATACTATAACTTTACATCTCTGGATTCCAGCAGTACATTCCAAATACGTTTTCCTAGCCCCAAATCATTTTAAACGGGCTTAACTGCCTATATACACTAAACTATGTCTAGTTGTATAACTTGATCATAAGATGTTTGTAACAAGGAAAGCAAAGCTGCCTTGGTTAATAGGTCTCAGAACCCAGGGATGGAATTACCTCTTTATAAACATATTTATGTGTGCATTTTTATTATTCAGAAAAATGAAAGAAATGTGCTTCACACTGTGGAGTACATTTTAAAGGGCAAGTAAATGTAGCATTTTTATATTTCCAGTGGTTGAAAAATTCCTGCTCTAGTTTCCTTGAAGATAACATTAGTTCTGCAATTCTTATGGTTTCTATTGCAATGATGAAGACTTCTATACTTGTTTGTGTATGAATCATAAAGCAAAGCAGCTACTTATTTTAGCTGCTTATTTTCTAAAGTTGCCTCAGTGGCTACTGTGAACCATCAGCTAATCCTTCCTTAATTACAGCGTGCAAATTTGATGTATACACACTAGTGTGGAGACAACACCTAATTCCTTCAGTCAGGTTCTTGCTGCAGTGTCAGATCAGCGATGGAGGGAAGTGAGGCAGGAGTGAAAAGGACATGCTCTTTGAACATGATACAAGGCATGGGATCTGCTTGCAAATGCAGGTAGTCTAACAGAAAAAGTCAGTACTTTTTAAGGGTTGATAACATACATACAGAGCTTGTTACTCTAGCATGCCACAGACCTGTTATGTTAGCATTCTGGTCGACTCCTGGTTAATTTGTAAGAAGGAAATCCCTGCTAGATTCAGTATGGAGCTCAAGCTAGATAGCCCCAAATAAAGAGGCAGTCTCTCATTTCTGATCAGTCCCTGGGAGAGCAGACCAAGACACTGATTTTTGCTCTGGAGCTGTAAGGTGGACTGCTCTCCCTGGGCAGATTTTCATTGCAAAATTAACCACCTTCTGTGCATGCTTTGCTCAAAATCCCATTGCCTACAGTATTCATCCAAGAGCAAACACATTTCCAGTCCCAGATGGTTTTACCTGAGGAGAATTGCAGACTAGCATTGTCTCTTGTTTCATGGAAAAGACCTGGCCACCTTGCTAGCAGCCATAGACTTCAGTCAGTTTCCCAGTCCCTTTCAGGAGATCAGAAACACGGACAGATTTTGCCCAAATGGACCAAGGAAGAATGCTGGAGCAGCTCAGCTTGCCTCAGCACAGGGATTTTCCCTATTAGTGCTTGGAAGTGTGAGAAGCTACTGAGATACAGCAGCAATTTGGACAGAGATGAGGGATGCAGCCATACACTGTTGGACTAACTGTCCTGAGTGGTTACTCCAGGTGCCTGCTTTTACACTGTGGGCAAAGTGAACACTCCTAAGAACGGTGCACTGTCAATATTTCATTGGGGAATTCTTTCTAGATACTCTAAAGAAATGTTGCAAGTGCTTACGTTCAGGTATAGTCCTCCATCAGGGAGTGGTTTACTTAAAGAATAAAAGAGTCCTTTTAAGAAAGAAACCCAATAAATGAGCCAGGGTCATTGGTTCTGCTCTGCTTTAAATCTGTATTCACAGCCAACTGAAGAAAGTTTTGCAGATCATCTGGCTTCAAGAACTCTTACCACTAGAAATGAGATCTGGCAAAAGAGATAAAAAATTACTGGTAACTGCAGATGAAATTGTGGCAGGAGATTTAACTGAAAAATATAACATTTTATGAACTCAGGGCAAAACAATATCTCCCAGAACATATTGCAATCCGATCTTCGCAGATGTTATTAAAATAATGCAGAGTTTGATAAAAATGCATAAATTATACTTTATTGTTATGGATTATAAAATGTGTTCTGAAAGGGATGGTAAGCACAGCAAGCATTTTGCTTTATCTAGTTTGACAGTGCTTCATTGCCATTAAATGAGGAGGCATAGCTTTACAATATTTGCAAAAGACAGAGGAGGAAAGGCCATAGACTGAAAACTTTCTAAGGCTGGGACTATCTCTGTATATGTTTAAACAGTACTTTGCACAGAAAGCACGAGTGCTTGGTGCTCTCCCTGGCACATACACTCACATAAATCACAGGAAACCTTTCTTTTCCATCCTAAAATGATAACTTTTTCCGCATGTTTTCAAAGCCTCATGTTCTTGTATAGAGCTCAAGTGCCCTTTTGCTTCCATCTGCCCTTTTTCCTAACCGCTCCCTATAGGCATCCTTTTTTAGCTGTGCTGTGACCTATGATAAGGAATGTAAAGTTTTGGCTCCCCAGACCTGTGCAAGTTCAATACTGCAGCTCAGACATGTCACTGCTCAAGATGGGTTTGAGGGCCTGGACTGCAGTACCGAATTTAAAACATAGTGGGAGGTAAGCCCATCTCCTACTACTGCAATGGCATTTTTAGTTTTAGGTTTTTTTCCCTTCAGGCAAGCATTTCTGAATGTTCTGGGGTGGAAACTAACAGATGGGATTTCTTTAAAAAGATACAAACCACAGCTTAGGGTTTTAATCTGATTTATATGTGTGTATATATATATATATTTATTTTATTTTATTTTTTTTTTTTTCTACCAGAAAGGAGCTAGACTGTGCTACCTACTTAGGTAATTAATGATTCAATGTGCAGCCACCATACACTGGAATTTAAGCTGCTGGAAATCTCATTTGTAACCATAAGAATGCAAAGGGACACACAAAAAAGCCTGATTTGTTTTTGTGGCATTCCTGAGTTAAAATTAAACCTTTTAGGAGGAGCTGACAACACAATAAAGTTGCATTAAAGCCATGTTTATATTTTTTCATGAAGGATGTTTCCTATGAATAATAAAATTTGGGGTATTTTTTGAAGACAGAGTTTAAAATATTATTCTGTTGCTGTAATATCTGTTTGTAGCCATACATGCTGTGTCTACTGCCTGCATATTGTCTCTGCTGCCTGCATAGTTTTCCATCCCAATCATTGCAGTTAATAGGTGTATTAGGCATTCACTAGACAATTCTGTCCCTTTTAGCTATCCAGTAGGAGACTGAATTTTTTGAACATGCTGGTTATGCCCCGGTTTCATCTCTCTTTAAGGCTCCATTTTGTTCATTGCACTGCACCTCTGTTCCTTTTGTTCATTTTCTAGAACAGAGTTCCCACTTCCCATTTTGGCTGCTGCACCCTATAAACAGGAGGTAACTGCTCCACAGGAAAGCATTTATTTAATTAATACATGGATTTAGATTTGTTTAATATAAACATGAGGATAAATTGTGAATAAATGTGAAATACAGAACTCTTGGTGTCTCCTCTGGAACTTGCTTAATGCTGTGGGTGCACCTGGGCAAACAGTCATTCCACTTGCAGAGCCAGCAGCCTTGTGCCTCCCTCTGCAAGGCCCCTGAGGAAAGAAATGCCCTCAAAGTGTGAGGCAGTAGTCAGAAAAGCAGTAACAGCTTAAGTCTAGAACACGTTTAACAATGTGCTTAACTTTAAGCAATTTTTTTTCAGTCCCACTGGCCTCAACAGGACTTAACGAGGCACTTAACATCCTTCCTGAACAAGGATACTTTCCTGGAGTCAGCCTTAACAGGGCAGCTCACTAATTCCTTTCTCTAATGCTCCCTGAGTCCTACCTTTTCTGTAACACTGCTGAGGAGCCGGCTGTGCTCTGACAGCTTTAAGCAGGTAAAGAATAAAGGTAAAAGTGAAAAGTAATCTGTTGACATCATATCTTTATATAGCATCCCATTTGCCCACAGCTTGTTGGCTCTCCCTTGCTGGACTTTGCCTGGTACTTGCTGTAGAGCCCTCTCCAGCAGCACAAGGCTGGTGGTGGTCCTAGCATACACACCACACCAGCAGGGTGATAAACTGCACATAACATACCACAGAAAACATGCCACAAGAACAGGGAGGGGGAACCTGAAAAGCCATTCAGAATTGCTAAGTGCTTCTCTGCATAATTTTGGCCAATTATTTGTCCAGCTCTGATTACGCTGTTGCTGTTGATTTAAAGTGTAACGCTATCAATATTTTTGCACGGTCTTTGCTTAGGAGGAAAGTAAGCAGAAGAATGAACACTGATTAAGGGAAATGAAACCAAGTCTGTTTACTGATAATATATGTATTATAGCAACACTGAGACATGTAAATTGTATTCAGGGATTGCTTTCTGGCCATGTTTATGATCTTCAATATATTTGTGCATTTCTGGTTTACTGCATGGGCAAAGCTTAGATTTCTGAATTACAGAGGTATTGTGAATTTTTCTCACAAGGTTCCAAATGCTGTGTCATTCAACAGACCTACAGTGCTATTTAGTAATACTCCTAAATGTGATTTTACTGGCCTCTGTTCTCATTGGAGAATATACTCAAATCCGATTAAAGATGAATTCCTTCTTTATGCACTGGAGTTTTTCACGGCTTCTTCCTCGGAGTAGCTTTTCTTTCCCTCATTTCATCTTGAAAGGTCATTTTAGGAACTAAAAAGCCCTGTTGCCAACTTTTAAAATAATTATGATCTCCAATAAAATGCCATCTATTTTTAACATTGTACTTTTTAATGTGTCTTCTTTAAAGACACAAAGTAGATGACTTTTTCCATGAATAATGTATGACTTCAGAGACTTTGTATGCTATGACATAAATTATCTACTACTTTTCCACTATTTGCTGATAAAGTGGGGGTGTTTTCCTCATACTCTGTAGTCAGCTCATGTTTGGATTTGGCTTCTTTTCACTGCTGTATTTGAATGATGACATTTCATTGTAGTTTATACCACTTGATAGCATAAAATGTCAGGAAGAAATGATCATAACACTTCTGCAGGTGATAAGTATTCCCTGCCTGTATTTCACAAAGTACAATACAGTGCATTATGTAAAGGAAAAGCAGACACAGTGGCAAAAGAATTGAGATTAGGAACATGGAGTGTGACCAGTTTAGCACAGGAAACATCTAGAACATATATTTCAGGGAAAAAAAAGAAAAAAAAAAAAAAAAGCCCATTGTCTCTTAAAGCTTCACAGGAATGTGCAATATTCATAAAGGTCAAAGAGACCCCCTAAGCTATATTCGGGGTCTGGTGGAATCCTGATCTCTGGCTGAGGGATCAGGAAAGAAGACAGTGATATGGATTAGTTTGTAGTATGGTGTCCTGGGGCAAAGTTGATGTTTTTCAGTATCTTCATTGGCCAAGGTCAACAGTAGTTGAGGTGGATTTAAACTGGTAATTCAGACATGAAATAGAAAAATGCCAGACCTTTTGAAAAAGAGAATGAACAAAATCTGTAAAGTACTTAGGTGAGGTTTTAAAGTGGTGGTTACATATTCAGGTGGTCCAATGTGATTTGGGAAATAGTGATGTTTAGGATGAAGAGGAGAAAAAAATAGTGGAAGTGGAGAAAACCAGATAATGGTTTTCAGGCAAGAGGCATATTAAAGCAAATAAAGAACTGGAGGGGGAAAGTCCTCAGGGACGTGGAGCTTAGCAAAGATATGGTACAGCAAATAGCAGGAGCTAGAGAGAGCAAGAGAGATGGAAACTAAAAGGAGAAAATAGCCTCACAGCATATGGAAGCAAGAGATCAGGAGGACACCCTAGGGGGTACTAGTGTGGATTTATGTCCTGCAATTATAATTAGTGAAAATGAGGGGATAAAATGAGATTTTTAATTTTTAGTATCAAAGACCTATTTCCAAGTTTTTAAGTAAGTAGTACATATTCCACATCTGCTAATGTCTCTCTGAACTCCCTACTAGACTCCCCAGAAAGTGCCTTGTCTGTGACTCACCCTGTGGTGAACTGCACCAGTCAGTAGAAGACGTAATGTGATGAAAACTCTGGAGACAGTGCAAGATCCTCCAGGAGAAAACAGCAAACATAATGTAACATTGGTAGATCTCATGGTCAAAAATGTCACCCAAATATAAATAGGGTGTGCCAGTTGGAACGGGCAATTAGATAATGTTCAGCAAATCCTCTAGTTTGCAGTACTACAAGGATATCAATATTTATGATATTTTTAAAAATGTTTTATGCATGTCAGCTTCCTGGCAGGAGGTTCTGGTTTGTATTTGGACTTCATTAACAAATTGGACAGGTAGAAATGTGAACCACTGTTATCCTTGGAAATCTAGAAGTTTGTGAATCTTCTGGTAGGCTCCATACCTGCAAAGGGGAGCACATCTACTGGCAACATGAGAAACAGGCCCCACATTGTCTAATAAAGTAATGCTTGTTGCATATATATGCCCTACAGGAAGGAAGATAATTGAAATATGGGGAATGCATGTCTATGAGTCTACAATTCTTATGAACATTTATAAGACCAAATACTTCTTAACTGCAATAAGCAGTAATAAATCCATTTATTGGTGGGTACTTAGGATGGCTGAGCTCTTGGGACATTTTGCAGCTTTTGGTTGCCTTGAAATTATCCAGCTGGAATAGTCAGGAAATTTTCAAACACCTAGTTACTGAGTATTTTGAAAAACAACAACAACAACATCAACAACAAAAAACAGAGTGACTTTGAAGAACGGACAAACTTGGACAGCATAAACACAAAAGATAGTTGAATATTTCATATACTTTATAAATTCTTCTTTACATTCTAGTAGAAATAATGTCAAGAGTGGCTACTAGAACAATAATTGAGGATTCATATAGCATTTGTGGGAATCACCATGTAATTACCATTGTCTCCAGTGGTGGTACAGCAAAATAATATGCAATATTTCAAGATATTTAATTAAGTAGTGTCAGTGAGTTACCTTGAAGATAACTTCTATCACCCCCATATGACAGGCTTGTTGATGACTAGCTGATGGATGAGTCCCCTCAGTCTGAAAGACAGATGAACTGAGGAACATCAGTGTGATATGCAGAACTCAGTGTGATGAATTATGTATAATTATTTGATATTTACTCTTTAAAGGTGACCTACAGACGCAATGTTATAGTTTATTTTAGTTTGTTTGTTTTCTTTAAAATATAAGAAAAATCTCTATAAAGTTCTTCAGTAAAAACTGTGCCTTTCTCCTTTCAGTAGAAATCCTTGTCCATTTTGTTTTTTCCCCAAAGACCTCTGATCCACGACAGAAGTAACAGGTTTATGGTATCAGATATCAAGGAAAAAAAGATCTTTGTGTGAGAGAATTTTCTTATGTGGTCTCCTTTGGATGTGTTAGCTGTTATGAATTCATGTGTGATTCACTAGTAATGTCAACAGCAAAACCCATCATCCCCATCTTGGGAATTGTAGAAAATACCCTGCAGCCAGCATGACGAAAATGTAGCATGAGACAAGAGCAAAGACAGAAAACAGAAGTTAAAAAAAGATGAGTCTGCTAATTGTTGTTTCTGTCAGAGGAGTTAAGGAGCAACTATTGTCTGTATTTTCTTTATCATAAACTATGGGCTTTTGGTTCCTCATACAAGTAACTGCTCTCTTACTCTCCTGTGTTGGTGGTGTTGCCTTGTATTTTGATTTACTGTGCTTTTTCTCACTGTCACCATGCTGCTGACTTGATCACAGCCTTCAGTTTGGAAATCCTTGCTTTTTACTCAAGTCTGACTCTTGTTTACTACACCATTTGTCTTCTACTATATCAGTGCACTCCTCTGTGGACCCTAAGGTGATAATTACATTAGCAGTACTTCATCACAAGCTTGTTAGGCCTCGACAGTTGATTTTGGCTGACTATAATCAGCCTTGTCCCCACTTGTCATTGTCCTTTTGTGCAGTGGTTGCACATGACTTTTTCTACAGTAGCAAGTAGTGTGTTCTTTTACTAGTGGATCTGCAGAGCAAAAAAACTTCCATTGACCTTTGTGCTACAAGTATTTTGTGGGGCTTTAATTCAGGCTAGCTCTATTTAGGTTCTGAGGGCTGAATCATTAGCAGCTGGAGCAGGTCTTTGAGTTTCATTTTGGCTGAAAAACATCTGGTTTGTGTGCCTCGAGACAGCTCTGCTGCTCCAACCAAAGCACAGTAAGGGGGAGACAGTCAAGAGCTTGCAAATGCACTTCTGACCTGAGCTACAATGCTGATGGTGCCTGTGCTGCTTGCTGATACACCTGGTGTAATGCTGCCTCACATGGTCTAAAGTGAGACCTGGGATTTTTTTTTTTATTTTTTATTTTTTATTTTATTATTATTGTGTGAGTAAATCCTCTTTCCTCCTGCGGTCATTTAGTAGACAACTAAGCCCCTTTATTTTTAGTATGCACATCCAGGTAAATCTGATGGGAGGTAATGTGTGTTTATTCCCATTATCTCCATGCAATATCAATCTGGCTTTAGTGGAACATTTCAAAACTAGAATAGCTTAGGTGCTCTTGACCTTTATACCTATTCAAGATGGTTGGAGCCCTATTTATCTCATTAGGCATTATTTTGGATGTGGACAAAAGAATAACTTTACATACTTACACTTCCTCTTTCTCTCCCTTTTTTTATATGCTAAAGACCTTGATCTGGGTTGCTGAAGTCCATGCTCATTTTCTGTGATGTGTCTGTCATCTTGCACTGCGCATATTTTAAAGAAAAAAAAAAGGTAATTAAATTCTGTCAGTGAGTTTAAGTAAAATTTAAGTTAAAATACTGGTCTTTACTGAAAGATCACACAAATTAGGTAGGAATAGGAATGGCTGAGACAGCTGATGAGTAATATTGTGTTTGAAGAAATGATCCATTTATTTGACAGGAGATTTGAGATAGAATTCAAGGCAAGGGAAGAATCTACTTTATGAAGCTGCTGCAACCACTATTTTCTGGAAGTAGAGCTGGAAGTGTAAGAGTTGAGAAAACAGGTTGTAGCCATGAGCACAGGTTTTGGGAGTGGAGGTATATCCCAAATGAATCTCTCATTGCAACTCCCTCAGGCATCAGGCCACATATATATACAGCATTTAGTTCACTGGGGCCTTAATTCATATCAGAGCTCCCACAAATTCACACAGTACACAATGCTACTACTACTGCTGTAAAAAGGAAGGATGTAGTATTTGCTCACTTTATTCCGATTCTCAATATGACCTTGTACAAAACATATGCAAGTTGATTTTAGGTAAAATGTTATTTTAAGCAAATGTGGCATCACAACTCTAAGCTCTTACCTAATTTATTCCTTCCCCATGTATTTCTGCTCTTTTCTTTCATGTGGGTCTTTCATGGAATGTCCCTTCTTTAATTTACTAAATTCTGTATTTTTCTCCTTTTTTTTTTTTTTTTTCTTAAATTATGCTCTTCTCTCTGCATTGTATGTCAAAACCAGATACAATAATGATACCTTTTTTTTTTTTTTTTTTTTTTACACAAGCCTATTTTTATGAAGATCCATAAATAATTTCTTATGGACACTGTGGAAAACTCTTGTTGACAGCACAGGAGACATGTTCACAAATAGATTGAAAGCATAAACAATGTATTATCATTGTTTCAAATCAAAAGAAAGAACAAAACTAAGTGAAAACAAAATAAAAACATTAGGCATCTCAAAAGTCTCTTGAGAAGCTGGAAATTAACAGCCAGATCTTCAGCTAGGAAAAATGGACATAACACCACTGATGTTGATGAAAGTACAGCAATTTATACCAGACTATGTCCTGGCCTTGTGATTTTTATTCTGCATAATTTTTGTCATCTATCTCCATTAATGTTAATGGAAAATGGACATTTCAAGCAGTCAGGAGTAGCCAAAGATGTGCATTCATTGTTATAACTGATAAATTAGTGTCTTTGTTCAAACAACTCACATTTACATTCACTGTTAGAGGAGGAAAAGCTTCTTAAAAATTTATAAGCTGACTATGCAGGTTAACTTAAATGTGCAGTCGTACAGTGTTGACTCAGAGTTAAATTTAGGAGCACTTTGCAAAACTAGGGGAAAGTAGAGCGTTTGTTCGACATCACAGACTTGCAAATGGTTGAGCTAAATATAATGGTGACTATTCAGTCACAGGTCAGGCACAGACAGAGCGCTTAGAGTGCTTTCCATGCATTGATTGGTCTAATTTTGGAGATCATTTTGTGTTTTATTCAAAACTAGACAAGGCTGTGAGAAAAACATGGACTTATGGGATACAGGGTAAAGCATAAATAGAGCAAGCCTGATGTTCTGCTTCTTTTTGTATGCCTTATGCAGTCACTGCTGGAAAGAGCAGGAAGCTATCCTGGGACAGATCCTTTCTAAGCTACCTTTGAGTTACTTTGTAGAACTATGTTTGTCATTCCCAGACACTATCCTTGCCTGGCTGGGGACTGACCTCAGAGTCATTTTACTGTTTATCATTTATTTGTCCAGAGGAATCCCAATACTCTTTGCAAATAAAGATCTGGACTTTCAAACCCAGACATGTGCTGAGTGAGTAACTGTGTAATTAATGTGTGTAAACGCCCAGTGGGCTCATATAAATCAGTTGCTTTTATCCATGGGTGACCAGGTAGCTGCCTACTGGCTATGTTCCTGTACAAATGCCTTATTTAGATACAAGTATTAGACGTCCATGACATGTGGACATACAGGTAAGTATCTGTATGACATTAAACTGATTAATGGAAAATATATTTTTTCACCCTGCATTTGTTTCATGTTCTTCCTCCAAACCTGTCCCTGGACATAAAAGACTCTGAATTGTCCATCAAGTCTCAGCCACAAATTCATGGTTTATGATTTTCTATGCTGAGCTTGTGCTTCCATGTTCCCTATCTGAACCTTCAACACAACAGGTCTTTGGGGCGCCCTCGGGAACACTGGTAGCTTTCTGTACCGATACAGCTACCAAGTCCAAAATGACCTCAAAAGGAATGAGAATAACTTTTGTTGTTTTACCAGTTTGAATTTTCTGGCAAAAATTTAATTTATTTTAGCCACTTTTCATTTGTCATGGATAAAAAAAAATAAATGAGTATTACTGAGTAGTGACAGCTACATATATATAAAAGACATTCTATGGATATAGAAAAGACAGTGTCATCTGTGGACTGAACATCCACTCTAAGGAGCTTCACAGGCTAATCCCTGAGATTAATATAGATTAAGTTTGATGGGAATAAAAAGAAATCCAATAAACAAAACCAAGACAAAATCTGAAGACTCTTCCTCAGCCCTTTTGATGGGTCTTTTTGACAGTGTGCACTGTTGGGTTAAAGAGTTCCATTCATTCTTCAGTTAACTGACTTCATTTCAGAATGCCATTCAACCAGATCTGGAGAAAATTTTAAACAGAACATGGTCATCTAATACCTGTGCATTTAGAGCATCAACTAGCTTTAGAGTAATCAAGAAATGAGATGAATTAATCTGCATATGTAACTTGAAAAGGAATGATCACTCCTGACTAAGTACAGGATGCACCTGATATGTTATGAGAATGGCTGCAGAGTCCTTTTTGAATTTGTTATTTAGCCAATGACTTGCTGACATCCGTATCTGCACAATTTGTTATGAATAATTTAAACTATAGAGAGCAGAAAGTGTGACTGAATTAAAAGACCAAAAAACTGCTTGAAAAATCTTTCATGATCCTTTTTCTTGCTTAAAATTTGATGATCAAACAAGAAAAAAATGCAGTTTAGTATTACTACACACTGTACAAGGAACCAGCAGAGTTGCAGAGTTGAGCTCATTGGATATATCCACTTTAAATGGCATCTCTTTGTAGTCAGTCAGGAAAAAAACTTCAGACATTAATAGGAAAATATTAAACATTTATTTTGTATGTTTTGACTTGTCTTCACAGGATCACTCTGTAAGCAATTTATGTTGCTAGATAGGCTTCGTTCCACCATTGTGTATAAATTACTTGTTGCTCACATAATCCTGTTTTTCTGTTTACTTTTCAAACCAGGCTCAAAAGAAAAGGCAGGCAGCTTAAAAGAGTCCAGAGCAATGTTGAGATCTACGTTTTTTTTGAAATTTTCTAAATTATATCACTGTTTGAGCTCTAATACTAAATTAAGAGAGTTCAAGATTTCAGCAACAAGCTTTGTTGTGATAAGAAAGATCAAATTTGGAGTTAAGTTTGCAAGTTAATGGGCTGTGGGGGGCAAAGAAAGAACATTGTCTCTCTCCTCTCTGAAGCACCATATCCTGGTGGCAGCAGATGGTTGGATGCTGGGATCAATGAAATGATGTTCTCTTTCACTCCGGTAATTGCAGCATTCCTGGCTGTTTTCTATGTTCATGATCATGGGTGACTTCCATACAATAGAACAGAAAAAGGTCTGAGAAGGTGTGGTTGTTTTACTGTGCTGGGCAGCTAAACCCCACAACCGCTCTCTCACTCCCCCTCTTTTTAGATGAGGAGGGGGAGAAGTAAAGCAAAGAACAACTCACGGGTTGAGATAAGGATAATTTAATTAAAGGGAAATAATAATAATAATAAAATAAATATTATTATGAACTAAACAATTTAACTAAAGGGAAATAAAAAGGGAAAGAGGAAAAGGGAGGGGGAAAGGGAAAATAAAAAGAAGGGAGGAAAACAAACAAATAAAATAAATGAAGGCTATGTGGAAGTGCAGAGGAAAGAAATTACTCTCTATTTCCCACAAATGAGCGATGATTGACCATGTCCTTGAAGCAGGGCCTCAACGCACGTAGCCGGTGTTTGGGAGGAGGACCAACGTTTTCACAACAAGAGCCCACCCCTCCCCTCTTCTTTCTGTTTCCACCTTTTATCGCTGAATGTGACATCACATGGTATGGAATATCCCTTTGGTTGGTTTAGGTCAGCTGCCCTAGTGATGTTTCTCTTCTCACTTTTTGCCCACCCCCTAGGAGGGTTAGAGAGAGGCCCGATGCTGTGCCAATGCTGCTCAGCAGTAGACACAACACTGGTGTGATAACACTGCTGTTCCAGCTACAAGTGCAGAGTATGGCACTGTATGGGCTGCTGCAGGGAAAGTTAACATTCCAGCCAGATCCAGTACAGAAGGTGTATTTTCTGCACAGTAGTCAAGACAAGTATAGTCCTTGGAAAAATATACACTCACAAAATTTGTAATTCATTGAGTTCTTTGACTACTAGACAAGATGTGGTTGTCCTTGTTATTAGCAATGAGAAGACATTATTTTCTGGTGTACCGGATGAGTGAGTGGCATTTGTGCAGCACATGGCTGTTTGTAGACAGCCATCCTTTTTAACTAGCTTACAGGTTTTTTGAAGGTTTTTAAATTGATTTAATTCTGACCTATTTGATCTATGATAAGAGAGTTGGTATAGACTGAATATTTACTCCTTTCTTTCCTCGGGACAGTCAGTACTCAACAACTGAACAGAACAAGTGTGCAACAGTGTGTATTTAACACCCCCCCCCCACCCCCCCCGGAAAGCTGTCCAGTCATAAATGTCTCTAGATTTCTGAGCATGGAGTTTGAAAAAGAAGTCAATGTATTCCACATTGCTCACAGTGCCTTGTGGTTGTAGGAAGTAGCCAGGATGTGTTTCCTGAGTGTGCTGTGCTCAGGTAGAGAAGTCAGATACGCAAATGTCCATGACTCAGCTAGCAGTGAATTAAACAGCTTCCAAACACCACTCACCCTCCTGAAATGGAGCACTCACTCCAACAATGACTGAAAATGTGTGTACAGGATAGTTATTTCACTCCACCACTGCTTTCCCAGGACTGGGAATGACAATGAATGAGGGTGCTTGTAGAACCATAAAATTTCAAATTTGTTGTCTTCGTGACTTCATGTTCTGCAACAGCACATCAAGGCCTTTTTTTTTTTTTTTTTTTTTTTTTTCCTAGAATTTATTGTTTGCAAAATTTTCTGTGTAACTATGATTTCTTCTAGAACACTATGAAGAAGACCTGTATGCTGTTTCCTGACAGGAAATGGAGAGGGGAGAGAAAATGAACTGTTAACAAGTATTCTGCCTGCTGCCTAAATTGCCTTAATTCATGAAGGGACATAAAGTTTAGACACAAATTTATGGTGCCTTAACCCTGGGAATGGCTCGGTTATTTAATGACATGTTTGTGCTCACACAAGCATAGATCTGGGCTGAACCAGAGCACCAGGCTGGAGTGCTGCCATGGATGGATATGGGCTCTTGAAGAAGAACAAGCCCGGGGGGATGGCATGGAGAAAGTTGTGCTTGCTGTGAGAGAGCAGCAGGAATGCAGAGAGCTCTGCCCTTGGATTGGACAAGAGAGTGCAACAATGTGGATGACTTTCTGGTGGGTGCCTGCTACCAAAAGCCCACTGAGGAAGAATTAAATGAGCCCTGCTGCACATAACTGAAAGAAGTCTTATGTCCGTATGTCCTAGTCCTCATGAGAGACTTTAACCACCCTGCTATATATGTTCGAAGGGCAACACAGCAGGGCCAAAGCAGTCCAGGAGGTTTCTGGAATACATTGCTGTTAGCTCATTGATTGATTCAAAAGCTTGGAGCATTGAGAGACTGCCTTCATGGGCTTCTCTTGACCCAAAGTGGTGGCTTCACAGCTCTGTGCTTTTTTTTTTTTTTTTTTTTTTTTTTCCAGGAGTCTCTTAGTCTCTTGACTTTCTGCTGAAGAGTCAAAGCACAACACTCAGGGTTGCTGTTAAATGTTTTAGATCTCTGTTTTGCAGGAAATTTCAAGGTCCTGTTTCAGTTGTTCCATAATTTCCCTCTGGAAAGAGGATTCTGTGTTATGAGCAGCTCTCAAACCTTTCAGTGACACTAGAGATTTTTTAATTATTATTATTATTATTTTTTTCTGGGAAAAAAAAATCTACTGAACTCTGATTTACCTTTCTCAGGATAGCCACTACTCCAACCTTGACTGAAACTCACTTCACAGCTGTAAGGCTGTAAAACTATTTAATGTTCAGTTAAAAACCACCACCAACAACACAGCAATAATCCAGGCAGGAAGCAAAAAAAGTAATTGTAAAAAACTGAATACCTCAAGCGATGTAAAGACAAAGTAAATAGTTGGTGAAGTGTATGTACATAGATAAATAACTGCTATCAGCTAAAACTGGTGTCAACACTAAACTGCAAACAGGAAAAACAAGGGCCAAAAATAAGAGATTTTATCTGAATAACAATTTGACCAGCTCTACAGTTCAACTATTCTTAGGGCCATATCAACAACTTATAAGATAAACCTTATAAAGAAAATCTGAAGGCTGTCCTGAAACTGTATTATTTTTCATGCATATTAGTTATTGTGTCAGAATCTGTTAATTAACTGTAGTGTTATGTGGTTGTTTTTTTTTTGTTTGTTTGTTTGTTTTTTTTGTGAAAAAATATAATCAATTTATCCAAGCTGCTGTTGTATTTCAAAAGATCTCAGAATAAGATTCCTCACCTATTCAGTTAAAAGCTAGCTATCCCACAGAGCCATTCTTTAATCACTTCAATGCATGCCTTCATAGAGAGCTGAAAGTGTTCTTGACTTTATTAAACATATTTCTCCTTCCAAACTGAACACTAATCCAAATTCAGAGTCAAAAGATCATCTTGCTCAGTTCTAGAAGGTTTTTTAATTTTTTGTTTCTGATGTTAATAAGCCTTGAAAGTTTGCGTATTGTTGCTTGTATGTACTTTGATCACTGGATTTGAAAAGTATTAAGTCTTTGGCCATGGCCGATTTTTTCATTATGTTTAGGCAGTGCTGAGTAAAGTGGAGACTAAATTTATTTGGAGGCCTCTTAATGCCAACAGTAATACACAGTAATTATAGAAAGAATATTAATAAGCTCACAAGTTCTAGTGAGACAGAAGGCTTTGTTTGATTTCAATCCCTTTCTTGCCGCATGATTTTTGACCTGAAGTCCATCATAAGAACTGAACAGAATTCCCCAAGAATTAGCAAATTTGTCAGACTATAAAATATCTCTCTAAGCTGAATTGGGTGTTATGAGTATTATCCTTCCAGCTGCATATATATCTGTAGTTCCACTGTCTTTCTTTTTTAAAGTACCAGTAAGATACATTTTTTCCCATATGACTGAGCATCACTGTCAGCAGCACAATAAAGCAAACAAACAAAGGAGGGTGCTGCAGCCAGCCCTAATCCTCTCCTCCTCTTCTGGCTGCTTTTAGGTGGTTTTGATCCATCTGCCATAGATTCATTCCTGGATCTTCTGCAATTGCCTGTTTAGAGCTTTAAGAGAAAAATTGTCATGCCTGTCTTTCCTCCGTTTTGTGTGGTGGTTCAAACTACGGACAAACTTGTTAAGGAAATGACCACCCATTAATTGCACAGTTAAGCGCAGGGCAACATCATGGAAAATACAAGTACTCTGAGAATGCATACCCTGCCTGCTTCCAGCTATGATGGCAGCAGAGGTCCCCACATTTTAGCTGCAAGAGCTAAGTTGAGAAGTAGTTATGCAATCGAAAGATGTCGTCATCATCTTATTGGCTTCACTCTTATTCTGTTTTCAAAAACTCCAAATGTATATTACAGCTTGAGAAGCTATAGTAATTTATTTGGATTCTGGTTTTGTTTTCTTACAGACAACAAAGAACATTATTTTAAATCAGCAAAAGTTCTGTTTTATATTAAAACTTCATTATAATGCATTTTCCTATCCTTCTGGCACACAGCTTCAGATCACCAGCATCCAAAAACTCACCTCACCCAGCTAAAAGATTGATCTGAATCACATTTTCAGGAAAAGATATGAGTGATTGGTTGTGTCTTGAAAACTTGGATAACAAGTTCCAAAATGAGCAGCATTTGTGGCTGATTTATAAGTACTTAAAAAACAGAATGGAAATAGCAATATAGCATTGACTACCAAAGAGCCTTTATAAAATCTCCCTTTAAATTATAATGTCTTGAATTTAATGCATTTTAATGTTCTTAATTTTGGATTAGGAAGGAAAAGGAAATTAATGACATTTGCACTGTGTGTCTTTGCTATGGGAAGTCACAGCATCTCATAATGACTTAGATGGCAGTAATAAATAAACAAAATAGGCCTTAGGTTATTTCTTTCTTCATTAGTATGTACCAAGATGTTACCAAAGTTGCCTGTTTTTCTCTCCTAAAGAGTAACATAGTCCTTGTTTAACCTGTGGTTGACTTTAAAGTCAGTACCATCATCTTCCTAACATTTTTTATCATGATTGCACTCCCAATTCCACTGTATCTCATGTTTGCTATTGAGTTGCAGTTTAAAATCTGTGCAAAACCATGAATTTACTCATCTAATGAAGCAATATATCAAAAACAATTGAACAAACAAACAAAAACCAAAAAAACAGCTTTGACATTCTGTATTATACCTTGGGTTTTCTGTGGCATAAAAGTAGAAGAACCCACTGACAGGAGCACAGCAAATGGGGGCGTCTGGATGAGGGTTAACCTTGGAGATAACAGACTATGAACAAGTTCTTCTTTTGGGAGGTGAGTTAACTAGCATTTTCTGTTGCTTAGTTTATTAGTTTGCACTGTATGATTAACGGTTTAGTTCCAGTTCTTAAAGAGAAAGTTTAGTTGTCATTTGTGGCTTAAAGGTAGTTTGTGTTTGTGTGGAGCTTGAGGTCAAAGGCCTTGTAGCTAAGGGAGTTAGCTCTCCTGTTTTCAGTCGTTACTAATGAATATTCAACTATTGAAGGGGACAGTAATGGCTTAGCTAAAAGTATTAAAAAGACAGAAGACAACATGGCAAGAAAGTAGTTAGAGCTCTACTCTGTGCTGCTGCGGCCTCACCTCGAGTACTGTGTGCAGTTCTGGGCACCACAGTATAAAAAGGACATGAAACTGTTGGAGATTGTCCAGAGGAGGGCTACGAAGATGGTGAAGGGCCTAGAGGGGGAGACATATGAGGAACGGCTGAGGGCACTGGGCCTGTTCAGCCTGGAGGAGAGGAGGCTGAGGGATGACCTCATCACAGTCTGCAACTTTCTCGTGAGGGGGAGTGGAGAAGCAGGTGACACCTCCATAATCACCAGTGATAGGACCCATGGGAACTGTGTTAAGCCGAGGCAGGAGAAGTTTAGGCTGGACATCAGGAAGAGGTTCTTCACCGAGAGGGTGGTTGAACTCTGGAACAGGCTCCCCAGTGAAGTAGTCACTGCACCAAGCCTGTCTGAATTTAAGAAGCGATTGGACTGTGCACTTAGTCACATGGTCTACATTTCTGGGTGATCTGTGCGGTGCCAGGAGTTGGACTTGATGATTCTTAGGGGTCTCTTCCAACTCGGGATATTCTATGATTCTATGAAAGAAGATAGAAGAAAGGCAGGTTTTACAAGAAGAGAGGAAAGGAAAATGGAAATAGGGATAAAGACCGTGGGAGAGGGTAAGATAACAGACTATGAACAAGTATCAGAGAATATAGACACAGAGGAGTGCATGAAAAGAGCACATTGCATCACTATAGGAGAAGGTAAGTGATGATGTTCAACAAAATGAAGGACAATTTCTGTGTGGATGGCAGCTCCTTGAGGGCTGGAGCTATAGATGTGCAAGGCAGAAGGGAAGAATTCATGGCTTACCTTCACATAAGGACAAAAGGCACTACAAGGTGACCTTGAGAGCCAGGAAGTGATGGCTCAGGTGGCTTTTTAGCCCCCCAGACAAGGGTGAAGGTATGACAGGAAAATGCAGTTCAACAGACAGCTCAAGGCTCAAGGTCTTGCAAGGTCTTTGAACATTGCAATATTAGATTAGAGCAGACCTTTACATCATTAAATCCAGTCACTTCTACATGAAGCATGATTTGTAATTTCTGTGGAAATATGGAAAACAGAATCCTTATTCCTTGAATATTTGATGAAGTTATGTTCTGGAATATTCTTGCAGCTGATAAGGAAAATTTAGATAACTAGAAAGTGGGAGGGAAGAAAGCTGGAAGAGTTTCCTAATCGTCCCTCCTGATGCCTCTACACAGCAAAAGGAAAATGGCAATAATAAGCCATATCACAGCTTAGGAGAGGGTTGGCAGAAACATTGTTCAGAAATCAGATATTGATAGGAACTGGGAGTTCCAGCTAAGGCTCAGGGTACGGTTAGAAAACAAAACAAAAAAAATGCATGTACATTAAACACCAGAGCCCAGAAAATAAAATGGAGGGACTTATACTGCTGTTTGCACTGACCATTCAGAGGCTAAAGAAACCATCTGGGATAGCAGTCATATCTGAAATACCACTATTCATAAATGTCACTGTCCAGGGAGGAAAGATATTGGAGAGAAGTAATTTAGTCATAATAATTACTCCTGTGATAGGCAGCAAAGTTTCAGAACCAGTTTAATCAAAATCATTTAGATGTGAATGAAAACCTTGGTGCAAAGGTAATTAATTCTGTGGTTGATATTTCCAGTTTCAAAAGGGATGCCAATAAGCTAAAGGAATGACTGAACATCGTCCATCCAGATTGAGGATATGGGAACTACTTGTAAAGGACTCCTGGACTTCCCGTCAGAGGTATGCAAACTGTCAGAAAACTTTTTCCCAAGCATGACTCAATTTTTGCAAATCAAAAGGATCAGAGAAATAAATGGAGAACATCTCTGTTTGAGAGAAAAACACTAATAAGCAAATAAAGCCAGCTTTTGCAATGGAGGGACAATTGGTGTAAAAAGAATAGTGCTAGAAATCAAGCTATGTTAGAGCTGGAAAAGGATATTGAAATGAATAGAGAAAAAAAATAAAAAAGGTTTTCTTAACCGGAGGGAACTGAGATCAAGGAACTTTTGTCTAAAACCGATCCTCTTACCATGATCAAAAAATAAAAGAATTTTGGACAAGCAGAGCTAGGATTATTTAACCTGACAGAATGAAGGTTGAGAAGGAATAAATGAACACTGCAGATACACCTGGATAGAATGGCACCACAGAGAAATAAAAGTTAATTTTGGAAACTGGAGGAAAGTTTCTGACCATGAGACCTACGAGGTTCTGGAAAGGTTTTCTGCTGTGAATAAGGTGGAGCTGGCATGGTTTATGAATGAGTTTATTGGACAGAGTTATCTACAACAGCAGGAATTTTCACTTGGTGATCTAGGAGTTTCCTTCCACAGAAATGTTACTTCCAATTTGAGGGCTAGCATAGCAAGTCTTTCTGCTAAGGAGGGGAAAGATAACTGAGAGGGAAAAAAAGTTGAAAGAAAATGTTAATTTGCATAATGACATAGATGGGAAGTACGACAGTGGTTTTGATGGTTTGGGTATATAATTATTTTATCTGGCTTATTATTAGCCAAGATTTGTGGGGTCTATGCAGTTTTAAAACTCTCTTCTTTAGTTACAATTTATCTGTGGCTTATGGCGTATTTCCTTGGCTAGAAATAGAAGTAGAAATGTCACAAGAAAACAATGAATATTTTCCTTTCATGAGGTGAAAATACTTAGGTTAAGAGTAGACAAAGCAGAATGATTAAAATGTAATCTCTTCTAATAGCCTTCCAAACCTTCACTGCAAAATTGAATTCAGTTGAATTTCCTTTCTCTTATCCCTCATCTGAATGCTTTTCAGGAGTCTTTTAGAAGGTCATTGGTCTGCAGTTCCCTTTTATGGTTCCCTTGTTCCTTCTGCATGTCACATTTTCTGGGAAGAATAGTACAACACTGGAAGAAATATCTGTTCTGTCTGAAAATGGATGCAGGAATGCCAATCTTTCATCTGTATGATAAATCAGCAAAGCTTTCTTACTAACGATTGGAACATGAATAGAAATGTGTTTTGAGTGTGTTGGTGGAGCCACCAAGCTATACAGGATACGGCTGAACAGATTTTAACTGAAGCTGTGGTGTGAAGCAGCAGGGCTATTAATGTTTGAAGACAATATTTTTAAAGTCACTTGTGAATAAACAGGTGGAGAAACTTCAGACAGAGCATCCTCTGCAAGAAAGACAACTAAATGGATCATGGATTCCCCAGCAATCTTAGATAACAGTCACTTGTTCTCAACAGGGTACATCAACATTTTGCAGCTATTTAGGGATGCAACACTGTGTACCCAAAGGGTAGGAAAATGTGGTTTGTAGTAGAACAGCTGCTGCTAATAATGCAAGAGATGAACTGAAATGAACAATGGCTATTAAGTTTTGCTGGTCCCCTCTGGCAATGCTACCTATTACAGGCCCACTTTGATTTCACACTGGAGTATATCATGATTCAATGGGAACCATACAAGTTAATGTGAAATCCAAATCAGAACATGTATGTTTGTGAGAACAAATGGGATAGGATTTAAATACCTTTTGTTCATGTGTTATAGTCTTCCTAGTCTTCCTAACAATCACTTTTTTTCTTTTTTTTTTTACTATCTTGCAAATTAGATCTCAGCCCCAGATCTTTATCTTAATGATTTACATTATTAAACTTAAACTGAGAGATGGCACTCTTGAAAGAAATGACTGAGAAAAATGTGAATGCATGTAAATGAGTTGTTTGTTTTGTAAAATAATAATTAACTCAGTTAGTAAACAAATTCCTAAAACCCTTTAATTGTATTTGTGAGAAATTTGTTAGTATTGTAGACCGAGGTCCAGAAGCAAAGCATAAAAGCCAAATTCAGAGATATTCAGTAATGATGACAAGCACTTTATTCTCTTATTCAATCTATCAGTTTCAAGTAGTTAGAGTTAGAAAATAGTTCAATTGTCAGATTTTGTATGTATGAAGTAGGACTGAGGAAATAGAGCAGAATATTTTTTCATAATGCTTCTTCTGATTTTTGTCCTTTTATTTTTATCCATTTCGTCCCCACAGAAATGTTTCCAATTTTGGTGGCAACTCAGTAAATTGTCTGGATATATGCAGAGAATGGTCTGTATTTTCCAAAAGAAAATAGTGTTGCTTGCCAACAGCCCACAATAACTCGAGGAACATCTTGTTTGATGAACAGAGACCAACTTCGATTGCACACAGATACACAAGTGCTTCTGATTTGAATTTTCTGAACCCCTCTTAGAGGATTTAGTTTCACTTTGCATCACTAGATATATTCTCCAGCTACATCCAAGCCTTTCAACTCCATGGCTGAATCAGAGAACACAGCTAGCCACTATTTTGTTTTGTTTTGCATTGGATTTCAGTTTTTAAGTTCTATTCATGTTTTGTAATCAACAATTTTATTCTTACAGTGCTTTAAATTATTGCCACTTGCTTCTTTTTGATCTTCCTTCTCTAAGGAGTCATCATTTACGTCATTTGCAGCAAAGTCTTTTATTTGACATCCACCTGTAGATTTATTGTGCTATGTCTAACCTACCTGCTAAAATTGTACCAGTAAGAGGGAATGAGCTGCCCCCCTGGGCAATTATCCTCTGAATCTCATGCTTCTCTACTTGCGGTATCTGCTTCAGTAAAAAACATTTTGTAGTGCAACTAGAAGATCAACCCCCTCTTCCCCCCTCCACCCCCCCTTTATTTTTTGTTTTCCCGAGAGCTCCTCTTTCCCATTGTCCTGCATTTATTTGTTTGTGTTATTTATTTATTTATTTGCTTATTTATTTCCAGTGATGGTACTTTTATATGTGGAACATATTCCCTCTGGAGGGAGATATCTGTGCTATTCAACAATAATAGTCCAGAACAATGCAAACCATAGAACTGATCATGAAGTTTTAATTTAATTCTGTGGATTACTCCAGTAAGGAATGGTTATGAGGAACATAAGGAATCACTTTTCAAAACTCAGTAAATCCCTAAACTTTCTAGCAAATATAGTTAGCTAATTGGATTCAAAAGTATTTATTTTTAATTCCATGTCTCTTCTACAACAAGAAAGTTTAATCACTGCAGGATACTTTGCATTTTATCTTCTGTTTTTCATTAAATTCATCCTTCTTGGAATAGGTATGTCTTCAATGCCTCATTTTTGAGAACCCAAATCCAGAAATGTTCTTATTTTGGGTGAGAACTCTTGAACTGGTGAGATTTGCAAAGAAAAGTTGAACAGAAATGAGTTAAAGGAAGGGGACACCAAGTCTCTTTGAAAACATGCAGGAGAGCCTGACAAAAGGAAGAAAAAAAAAAAAGTTTTTCTTGATTAAATGCAGGTGTTATAAACATGGAGCAGAAGAAAGGACTTTATTAAGCTTGGGGTTTATTAAAAAATTTATGAGACTGTGAAAAATACCATCTCTTTTCCAATTAAAAAAACACCACCACCACCAAAAAAATATCTAGGAGCTGTGAAAGAGCAAGGGGGTAACAGCACTAAGCAAATCTCGTTTTGCTTTCTTTGCTTGCTTGAAGAGGCCTGGGAGCTGGCCCAGCCTCACAACAGTGACAGCTTTGGTCCCACAGCCCAACCAGGACCTCTTGCTCATGGCACTACTGTTGCTGCAAAGCTGACTTCATAATCCCAAAGCTGCCCTTTTAGTCCCAGTTCATGTTCCTGTGATGCTCTGAAACTGAAAGGCAACATATTAATACTCATTGCCACAGCTCTCTGACTCAAAAATTCCTTGGAGAAGGTCATATAACTTCAGTTTGGGGTGGCCTCAAACTGGTTTTGCCACTTTTTCTATTTTTCTTGATACCTTTAAGAAAAAGAAAAAAAAAGTATCGAGGTAGCAGCATGATCTGCTGATGGGAGCATACCTACAAATCATTTCTGCTTCTGGGAAGACTTCTGTGCAGATTTCTTCCTGTGCTTATTGCTTTATTTTCCCTGGCATTTTGCCTGTGGCATATAAGATATGATGCTGCCCACTCAGGTCATTGTGGTTTTGGTGGCTGTTGTCACATGTTGACCCTTTCCGTAGTACTGTGTTCCACAAGAATGATCTAGAAATGCTTTCTAATTTTGCATACTGGTTCTTCAAAGTTGCCATGTTGATCTTTCTAGCCTGCTTAGTGTCCACCTGCCAGATGGTATGACTCTGCATGCTCCATCAGCTGCAGGGGCTAACTTTTGATTTCAAGTTGTGGAGATTTGTCCTTCTAAGTCCACAGATTCTGAACATCTATAGTTTGTGTGTTGGTATTGGCAAAGATATACCAGCATCACAGAAGGGATCAAGGCATCATCTAAAAATATCAGTCCCATGATATTCTTTTTTTTTGTTTGCTTTTTTTTTTTTTTTTCCCAACAGGGACTTTCAAAAGTGATGAAAGTCCTCACAACTTTACAGGTAAACACAGAGGTGTTTCTAAAACCAAAACTTTATTACTCCTTTCTCAGAATGAGACGATGATAATGACAGAGCTCTACTGCTTTCTCACTGCTTTTCTTTTCCACTCAGCAGAGCTGGTTTTGTTAATTCTGCAAACGTTTTACAGGCACATCTACAATGAAATCTATTGCAAAGAAATCTGAAGATGAGCCACACTGCATTGATATTTCAGACCCAAAAGTAAGATATAACTGTTCAATCCAGGAACTACTGCAAACCAGCTCTAACTTCAGTAGAATGGTATGTGGTATCACAGAATGGCTGATGCTGGAAGGGCCCTCTGGAACCCGTCTTCTCCAAGCCCTTGCTCCAGCAGGGCCACCCTGAGCAGGCTGCCCAGGACCACATCCAGGCAGCTTTTGAAGATCTCCAAGGAAGGAGATCCCATAAGCTCTCTGGGAAACCTGTGCCAGTGCTAAAACACACACACTTTCTAATATTCCAAGAGAACCTCTTCTGTCCCAGTTTGTGCCCATTGCCTCTTGTCTTGGCATTGGGCACCACTGAAAAGAGGCTGGCTTTGACTTCTTTGCACGCTCCCATCAGGTATTTATAGACATTGATAAGGTCCCTTCCCCCCCCCCGCCCCCCCCCAGCCTCCTTTTGTCCAGGCTCAACAGTCCCAGCTCTCTCAACCTCTCCTCACAGGAGAGGTGCTTCAATCCTTTGATCATCTTGGTAGCCCTCTGTTGGACTCTTCCCAGTATCCAGATCTCTTTTGTACTGGGAGCCCCAGCACAGGACACAGTCCTCCAAGTGCAGTTTTACCAATGCTGCGTAGAGTGGAAGGATCCCCTCTCTTGACCTGCTGATGATACTTTGCCTAATGCAGCCAAGAATAACATTAACCTTCTTAGCAGCAAGGACACATTGCTGACTCATGTTCATGGTAAGATTTTTAATGATGCTCTACATTTTTCTTACTGCTATTTATGGAATAATTTTATGGAGGATTTCTGGTCTCCAGATGAAGTGATAAGTGTAGTATTTTCCTTAATGAGTATATATGAAAGATTGTTCCTGTCAAGTTCTGTGTTCTTGAAACACACCTAAATGAATTGCCTTGAAAAGGAACATGGAAAGGGAATTGTCCAAAAAGAAGCATTAAACAAAAACAAAAAGAACAACAACAAAAAGAAACTAGAGAGCAAAAAAATAAAATGTTTACATGAGTCTTGCATGTGTAACATGGAGCTGGCTGCTGATTCTCACCAGTTATCAGATCTGTGTGTCCTCTTTGTAGAGTATGATACACAATATATACATTTCCCAGGGAATTACGAGAGTTAAATATTGATATTACAGGGTTAAACTCATAGTAGCAGCAATGACAGTGAAGAAATTCTTGTAGCCTTTCAGCAAAGATTGAAGTTCATAGCATTTGTCCAAATCACGCTGCAAATCCATGTCTCCCAGAGTAAATGGCACTTCTTAGTACTTGGAAATTACATCTGGAAGTAGTATTTTCTCTACAGCCTAGAAAATCTAGTCTCTCAGCTCCTCTGGCTCTCCAGCCTCCAGAATTGCTGCTTGAATGGATGTATTGTACAAAATCAGATTGATTTGGCATACAACAGGGTACTCTCATCTCGTCGTACAGAAAGCTAAATGCTTCATTAAATATTTTGCCAGTTCTACTTTTTAGAAACAGCACTTAACTGCATGGTCACTGCAGCCATTACAATCCTTTGAAGTGCTGCAATAAATTGCCTGTCACCTGAATGGGAAAGTTTACCTAATAGAAGAAAATAGAAGTTTTATACTGCTGGCCATTGAAAGAATATATATACATTTGCACTATAAGAAATTTGGACTTTGTGTAAGAACTGCTGGCACCACAGTATTACAGACAGGACTGCAGTTAGAAAGTGCTATTAATAGTACCTGTCTTTCTCAAAAGGCTGTTTATATTTTCAGGTTTAAAGTGAATATTGCTACTTTTCAATCTGAATATTTCAGTGTTAATGAAAGGGCATGGTTCCTTTTTCTACAGATATCTGTCCTAGGAAGTTGACAGAAATCTCTAGTATATGTTTAGGTATAAGGCCAGTGCCTGACCTCTGGTGATGCCGATTTTCACCCATCCCTTGCCCAATATGGACCCGTGTCTGCAGAAATGTAGTGTGGAAAAGGGCCCAGGGGAAAGATCACAAAATTGAACCTGTTAGTTACAGGCACCAATGTTTTCTTACTGCAGAAAGATATGCCTGATGTCCATATATGAAAAATGCTGCATTCTAGCATATGTAGTAGAGGTAATGAGGCTGAAGAAGTGTTTCTTTCATGGAGAGAGGTGGTTTCCAAAGCAGGCAGGTAACAAAATAGAGCTTCATACATGTAGTTCAAAGGCAGTGCATTCAGAAAAGCCATCTCTGCTGACAGACTGCAAGTATCACATCCTCATAGCAAGACACTTACCAGTGGAAGGTGATATTGTGAAAGAGGTCAGGTGGGTTGTAGGTGGAGTGCAGAGACTGTGACTTTCAGATGGTGATAGCTGCAGCAGGGCAGGGGAGGCAGAAGCTGCAGGCAAGAAAAATGTTCACCAGCCTCCTGGACAAGAAGGTGGTTTTAAAAGCCACCCAGTTACTGATGTCCATTGGTGGTGTAGAAACCACCAATGTAGAAACAGAAACCCATCCTTATCCAGTGATAGTGAGGAGGTGGTGTCAGTGGGGGAACACTGTCTCCAAGTAGGGTAACTGCCTCTGTGAAATTCCAAGGCTAGTGACAATGAAATAAAACTTAACTATCTTTATCAAAGACAATGGGATTTTAAAAATACTTGTATATATATTTACAAAGACAAACAAAAACCTCTGGTGTTTCTTTTGGCTCAGATGTTTGAGTAGTTTCTAGCAGTTCTCGGTTACATCGATTGTCTGGTGGGATTTACTAGGTGTTTGCAGGGGGTAATCTGGCTGCATCCCTGGAGTCATGCAAAGAAAGGCTAGGCACATTGCCCTTTAATTTTCATGGACAAGCTATGCTGAGTTACTGGAGAAGGGACCACTAATGGCATTCACAATCAGGGACTTTTACCCCATTATTTTTCACATATATATTATGAACTCATGTGGCCTTGTAATTACCGTCCAGTCATCAGAGCATCAAAGTACTCTGTGTAAGGTCCTGAAAAACTAGGTTCAGGTTTTATGAGCCTAACAGTATGTCAGGAAGCATAATTTTTGGTTTATATTATGGGATAATTTTTTATCACATGAGAAGAACCTTTCTACCTAATCACTGCAATAAAGATTTTGTGAGACTTTTGGAAAATTATTTTGTACTTGCACTCCTGAAAATTGATGCTGCATCCTGTTTATAAGTTTAAAAATAAGTCCTTAAATCTTTTAAAACACAGACAGCTTGTGGGACCTCCCTGTAGGTGCCCCTGTTTATATTGCCAAAGTTTAGCTAGTGGTTGCAAAAACCCAGCAGCCAACTTACTAATGAGCTTGTTTTGACAGGACTGCATATCTCATTGCTTATTAATACACCATGTTGTTGCCTGGATCATGCAACACTTCTGGAACTGTAAAAATGATTCAAGAGGCTATATCAAAAACAAGCTGCAAACATAATTTGGAGTCAGATTCACTGGATTCACAATCTAGTTTAAATATCTGGGGAAGGACTGTCATTTTCCTGTGTACTGCTATCCTCTTCCATTCAAAACTTTTAGAATCCTCAGTACACTGGGACAAATTTATCCTGGGGATAATTCTGATGAAGTGAGTGAAGTCACACCAGGGATAAATTTGGCTTATCACTAACATCTTTTCTTTTACCAGCATGCTCTGCATTTGTCAGTTGACACACTGTGCTGTGATGAAGACAGAAACGGTCAGTACAGCTTTTCAGGCTCCTCTGTCTTTTCCATGGCAGACTGTTTTTTTATTATTTATTTTATTTTTTTAAATATGAGTACTGTGGGCTGAAAAGAGTGTGAAAACTAGGCAATATCAACACAATTATATAGAGAATTACAGTGATCAGTGGACAGATATCTTCCTCAAACTGTTCCCTTTTACGATGCCAGGCAGTTGAAATTCTGCACTGTAATGCAATTTGTCAAATTATCTAGGGATTCATGAGGTCTCCGCCATTAGATCTTTTTCACTTTCCATATAACTGCCTATTGGATTTACCATGTGCAGCATTTATGGCGAGGACCCCTTTTTTTTTCCTCATTTTCTATCTGAAATGTGTAAAGATTGATTAATGTATGTAATCAGCAGTCTTTGGCAGTCTTGAAGAATTGATCCATTTGGTCTCTGTATTAATATAGCATTGTAGTCTCACTTGGGGATGACCTCAGGCATGTTTTGAAAAACAGTTTTATTAATTTAGCTTTTTAGTTTGCATAATGAAATCTCCAGAATAAATACAGTAGCTATGCTTTATTCTAATCACACAAACACATAGAAAAATACTATAAAATGAGACTGGACAGTGTGAAGCTTTTGATCTTTTTTTTTTTTTTTTTTTTAAATCTGTATTACATTGTGACTAAATTAAATACACACATATACATGTACATCTGTATTGATACACACAGACACATACATCCACACACGTATATGACGTACACACATCTTCCTCCCATAGTCAGTGATGTCCTTTGCATCCCGTTGATTATATGGCATTGTCCTTAAAAATCACAGGTATAATGATACTTAGACTAAACAAAATTTTTACTGTAGAGCTCTATATGAATGCTGTTAAGACGACAAGACAAGAGTCAAACTACATTTCTGGTTATGGAGGAGATACTAAGATTACACAAAACTTTGTCAGCATGTATGTATCAAGACAACATCAGTGTGGAGCTACATGGCAGCATGTCAGATCAAGCCTTGGGGATCAAAGCCATATATGAGAAGCTACACCTATGGAGAAAATTATGACTCTAAGGAGGTTAAAATGTATCACTGAGTTTATCTCACCTTTATAGGTTAAATATGTTACGGACACGTGTACAGAGGTTTCCTCTGGTATTTGAGTTCCCGTAGGGCTGTTGGTATGTAGTCAATATCCAGTATGGGACTCTCTGGTTATGAGTTTTCGTAATTCTCTGAGTATCACCAACCCACATCAGACTTTTGCTGTGCAGTAGGGTGCTCAGTTCTTGCTGACTGATCAGGCTGCCTCAGGGACTGATGCAATATTATTGTAGTTGATGGACAGGATACACTGAGCATCTCCTAGAGATGGACCGTTTCAGTCCAAGAGCTCCAGAAAGTCTTGTATGTGTGCATCTACTGCACTCTTCTTACTTAGGAGTTTTAAGAAATATATTTATCTGCATGTCTATGTATCTACACACATATATGTACTGGATGGACTTGCCTAACCTCTTCCGTTAGTTCTCAAGACAAAGATATGGCAATATGGTCAGAAATCAGTGATCAGACTAAAATCTTGGTTAGATTGTAGAGCTCTCACAGGTGTCATCAGAGTTACTTGGATACACCTGAAAACTAAAGTTGGTCTTTAAGTTCACAAAAGTTAATAACATCAGTAGAATAATATAATTAGAAGACCTCCTACACTTAGTAGGAGCAGTGGGATTTAATAACTTGTGATATGATTTCAAAGCCTGACTATGATGAATGTTTGTTGGTTTAAAATAATCCTATATACAAAAAGAAACTGCAAATACAAAAAGAAACTGCATTGACTGGTCTTGTTCAGGATATTTCATGTGATGTATAACAAAATTTTCCCCCTCCCCATCACCCAAATGAATCCTAGGGGCAACTTCTTTTTTCTTTTAAAACATATTTCAGATGGCTTCAGATTTGTTCTCTGTATGTGTGGTTTAAATACAATAATAGTCAATAAGAATAGAACTGTGTCTTAACATTATCTTTTTATTTATACTGCTAGGTATTCTGCTGTGCCATACCCCTGTAAACTTTCAGCACTCATTGCTGGAATCAGAAACAGAAGAACGTGGTACATTGTCTTTGGCTTAATGATAAGACATAAATGTTTTGGTTTCAGTCCATGTTGCTTTCACCATCATGGAATTTGGCTTTAAAAATTAGCTTTGAAAAAACATAACATTTGAAATTGAAGAAAGCTGACTTAAAAGAAAGTAAAATGTCTGTTATGTTGCATGCATTTTATGATTTGTGATTATGATTCATATGCTATCCTAAATATTAAGAACCCTTCGACCTTGGTTGAGTTTAACAGTAAACTCTTGATACTCTTAGACTCTTTCTGTCTGATAAATATTAATTTCTATGTTTTTGTTGAAAAGCTAAAAATTGGCTACACTTCCTACATTTTTTTTTCTTTTTCCTGCAAATATTTGATTCTGGTTCAATGCGGTCACAGAACGGTCACAGAATGGCTGAGGTGGGAAGAGACCTCTGGCAATACTCTGGTTCAGCCTCCCTGCCAAGCAGGGTCACCCAAAGCACGTTGCACAGGATCACATCTAGGCAGGTTTTGAGTATCTCCAGAGAAGGAGACTCTGCAGTCTCTCTGGACAGCCTGTGTCAGCACTCTGTCACCCTCACAGTAAAGAAGTGCTTTCTCATTAATTATATAATTATATGATTCTTTCTCCTCTGGAAAAAAAAAAAAAAAATTATCCACATAAACCAAGGCTATTATTAAGTGCATTAGGACATGCAGGAATCTTCATGTAAACTAAGTACATAATATTAAATCTTACTAAAAGGAGGAAGCAGGCTGCTGTGCTGATGATATTGTGATCTTTTCTGATCACTAATGTTGGGATTAACTCATCTAATTTTTGCCATCTTTAACACAGGGGTCTTGTTCTAGCTAATCATTAAAGCTTCAGCTATTCTGAGATACCAGACATGAACCTGGTCCCTGCAGTGATACCAATGAGCTGGAGAGAGTTTAAAGACCATGGAGGAGAGCTGTTATGGGGAAAGGCAGAACGAATTAACACACTAAGGAGGGTAAGAATTTACAGGTATGCAAAGAGAATTAAGGAATAAAAGGAAGAGTGAAGTGGGGTTTGATGAAGGAAAATAACATTTACAACACAATTTATGAAGAACTTTCAGACTAAAAAAATAAGTACATTTAGGGTGAGAATAGTCTCTAAAGGGAAGCTATAGCTGGCTTGTTGCTTAGGAGATTTAGAAGTACAACTTGTCTGGAGAAAAGAAACAGACAGCACAGAGGAGGTGTTGAATACCTTTACTATATGATTTTCCATTTAAAGATGAACAAAATTAAAATGTTCACTGATAAAAAAAAAAGTATTTAAAATACCTACTTATTCTGCAGAGAATGCATTTAAGATACTTCCTCAGAAATACTCTCCTTCTCAGGAGGTCCATTATGTGGATGGAGTGTCCTCCAAAGTGGGCCAGCTTTCAGTGTCTTTTGATTATATTTTTTCTCAGTATGGACTTTGCAAATAATTTTTATATGCTTTATTGCCTATTTATAAAAACTAAAGCACTGGTCAAAACAGAGTTTTTTTGTTTTTTTTTTTTTTTGTGATCTACATCTATGTGGATAAATATCTTAGCTAATAAGATGGATGAATTCCAACATAAGTTCATAAATTAAGTTTCAATATGGTCTTTTATGGGTGCATTGTATGAACACTAGTCACATCTTCTTTAAATGTTTAAATATACACTAAACAGTGCTCATCTGTTAAGGGAGAAACTGTATTTATGTATCTTTCAACTATATATAGCATACAGATGTTTGGAGTTAAAAAAAAAAAAGTGCAAACAAACAAAAAAACACCACCAACAAAACAAAACAAAAAAACTACCCACCCACCCAACCAAACAAAACAGCAATAGAAAGAACTTCAGGACTTGTGAAGTAACAAGATTCCATGAAAAGCTCTTCCAGTCTATGGTCCTTCATCAAACATTTCTGCAGTTTTGGGATACTTTGGAGCAGATGCAGGCTATACAAACAAGTAACCTATTGACACAGAAACTGTCACATCTCAGCTGTTTAGATGGGGAGGGAGAGACATCTGTTTACTGAGCTGAGTAAGCACAGAAATCTATGATTAGACCAAACTTGTTCAGAAATGTCCACTCACAGCAAGTTGATAAATGCTGCAGTAATTTGTGGAATTAGCAAACAGGAACAGATCGTCAGTTTAGCATGGAATGAATTATGATTATCTGTATAACCTCAAAATCCTTTTCCTCTTGTCTTCAGAAATATTTACAAATCAAATAAGAATAAGATTAAGACTTCTGATTTTTTAACACAAAACCCTCAGAATTAGATACAGCTGTTACTGATAGTTTGATGAATTCTCATTTATTTTTAGGTATAAATGAGTTACCCTTAACAAAAGGCTTAAAGAATTTCATGAAAGTGTGATTTTCCAGATGTACAATATTGCTAGTTTGCTTTTATATTGCCATCATGAATTTCAAAGTAAATTTAACCTTAATTATGTTGGAAGTCTCTGTAGATTTTTTAAGTAGCTGCAAATCTTCAATGCAGAATAAGGAGCAACAAATTTCCTATTAGAGAAACATATTGTTAATTTGTTAAACAAGTCACACCTGATTGCCAGTTACACCTCATTGGTATGCTGTTAAGACAAGCCCCTTCACATTTAGTTAGGCATTGTTTCAAACAACTTGCCAGCAAAGATTTTTCCTTGGATCTTGGAAGGCAATATTTTAAACGTACTCAAAAACAATAACACTTGAATGACAGTTATTTTCAACTTGGGATTTTGACAAAGACTCTTAATTGTTATTCCCAGGCAAAAATCTTCATTAACGGGGAGTCTGGGTTATAAATATTTATCAATTACCTAAGGGAAGAATTCTTGAGAGGGAACCATGTTTTCTAAATAATTCAACCTATAAAAATTAGTCTGGGAATTCCTAACTAAGTTTATATTTAAAACACATATGAAACTTGAAGCTTCAAGTCCTGGTTTAACCACTGCTCATGCCACTGTGCTTGTACCCATGCACCTGCTACCATCGGTCTATATGATCCATTTTTTTCCCTGAAGACAAGGAAACCTGTTATATTTGGTGGGTGTTTTGGTACAAAGGTGGATTATCTGTCAATTTGCTTCTTCTACCATTATGAATCTGTAACATGCAAACCAAGTTTCCTTGAGTTTCTGCTTGTTCAGTGCTAGGGCATGTCAGGAGGGTGGGCTTGGACATGTAGTTGTGTGAGAGCAAAGACGTGTCACCAGAAGCTGTGGTGGGAAATGTGTCTTATATCAGAACCCACGTGAGGGTCTGGGAAGTCAGGTGTGCAGGCATCTCTCCGAATCATAGGAACTGATGGCTCTGGAGTTAACTCCAGCTGGGCTCCTGCATTTTCATTAAGGTACCAAAATCAAAGTCTTCATCATCAAAAGTGCTGCGAGCTAATGAGCTACTCCTGAGACCATGAACATGGCCTCTCACACAGGCTCCTGAATTTATTTCCATTTTTTGACTTTGGGAAAATGCTTCTTAATGGTGTTTCTTTTTTCCTTTTCCTTTTTTTTTTTTTTTTTTTTTTTTTTTTTTTTTTTTTCCCTTCTTAATATTATTATTATTATTTTTTTTAATAAAGAAAGAAATAACTGAATGAAGGAGAGATTCTAGCTGGACAGACTGAGAAGGTTTATGAAAAACACGGAGCAAAAGAATAACCAAATAGATGAAGCAAAAACATGATATTTTCTCTGTAGGCTAACCTACCCCATCAGACCATTGCCAAAAACAATGGATGTTTATCAGGTATAATTTCTGTCCCCCCCAAAAAAAGGACATGCTCAGAGAATAGAACAAGTTCATTTGAGGATGCCAGATCCTTTGCATTTAACTCATTGAATGAATGCAGTGCTGACTGAATCACACAGTTTTCAAACAGGATATTAATATTTCATTATTTTACACTGGTACTTCACTTGCACCTTATTATTTTAGTCATTGAAATACAGTACAAGACATTAATGTTTCTGATCAACCTAAATAAATGAAAAGGGTAAAATGCTAATTTAACAAGAATGTCAAAAAAAAAAAAAAAAGTATATTTGTAGAACTAGTGAAATATTTCATAAAGAGTTGCAGTCCAACGAAAAAGCCAGTAGCATGTTATTATTCATTGTGCTTTCAGTAAAATGTCATGCAAATTCCTCTCCATTGCCATCCAGCTACAGCAAAACTATTACATTAGGTTAGGAGCAGGAAAATGGGACCAGCAGCCATGGAATTTGCAGCTGCGTGCATCTTACAAAGATGAATTCCAGACTGTCTCTGCTGGTTAAACCATGGGTACTGCATGCCCTATGCTTAAAGCCCTAGCTCAGATTAGATCACTATTTAAACTTATATTCATAATAGAAAGCAAATTTCTATCGGCTGTAGTTGCAAGGGAAAGCCTGACAATATGAATGGAATTGCAAGCTGGTGCACACCTGAGTCTGCAGACAGCCTGAAACACTAGGTCTGAGAGGTGTACACAACTGTTTTGTGAGGCAACAACTAGCACTGGACCATCAGAAGCAGAGAGAAGCATACATGAGACTTACACTAAACTGTGTTTCATAGTCTAGTCATAGTAAGGCTCCCAAATACTGACTGTGGAAAGGAAGGAAGGGTGATGCCACAGCTGCTGCCAGGGCAGGGAGGAAGTGAATTGGCCTCTTCACGTCTCCAAGTGGAAAGGGAAACCCACAGAGTGACAGGACTTTTAGATTGCTTTGACTGCTCAGAAGCAACCATGCTCAGTGGCAACAAACCACCACATAGACTCAATGCAGCTATTTTTCTAGGTAGGGAACTGCAGAACTGTTTCTTGACCTGCCCAGGCGGTGAAATATGCTATGTTGTTTACCAGTCCTTACACTTTTGCTCTGATAAACTAAAATCCTGGCAATAGAAGTCAGCAACCATGCAAGTAGATATGTTACCGTGCGTCTTAATTTTTATTTTTATTTTTTTCTTGTTTGTTTCTAAGTATTAAATATTCTTAAGCAAATATGTAGCAGTACATTCAGGATTATGGATATTTTGCAACTCTGCCATTTTTCTGTGCTAAAAATGTATATCCTGTGCAAAGGATAGGTTACTGCATCACTGTTCAGTCAACACAGGCAGCTGGATGCTTACTTTCAGTCACTGTTTCCATTTTGCATTTGGATGGGCAGGAAAATCCTTGGTAATTGACTGTTCGGGATATGTTATACCTTGAAGTGGGGAGAAAAGGAGATTTTCATGTTAGCTTTTTGAAGAGAACAAAAAGCCAGATTTGACTGACTCACTGTACAAGGCAAAAGACACCCAGGTCTTTGAGTCCATCATATTGTCAGCCTTTTGTGGGGTTCAGAAAAATACGGGAGACATTGAAATTGCCAAAAAGCTAGGTTTTGGGCTTCTGTTTATTGTTCAAAAGATGCTTGTCCATCTTCACAAAATATCTAGTCCAGTTTTCATGAAGTGACCTTGAAATCAGCATGTCAGCAGCAGTTTTGCTAGATTTAAATAGAACAAGATGTATTAAAGAACCAGACAATAAGGTTTCCAACATAGTGTGTGGTTAATTCCCTTCATAATGCATGAGAGAAGAGAGGGTTGGAAGTGAGGACTGGAGTTCAGGATTGCACTGCTTTGTGAAGCTTTGCTTCAAAAATGTCACAGGTTATTAAGATCCAGAAATTGTATTCAGATTTTCTCTGTAGAATGAATCAGTTCTTGCCTTACTTTTCTCCTGGAAAAGATGTGGCAGGTGAATCATACGTGGCCTGATGCTATTTGCCACTTTTGTGCTGCCTCTGCTCTGGCAGGCATCTAGCTGCCCATCTAGCCGGATTGCAAAAGGAGCAGCCATGTTGTCTTGGGGAAGGGACACCCTCTGCAGTTCCACCCTCCCAGTGGAACTGCCTTCCTGCTGTTTTCCTTAATCTGAAATTTAAGTCATTCGCATTGAAAGCATATGGCTGTTCTTTCCCTATGCAAACACAACAACTGAAAACATAATAGCGTGGAAGCAGCTAGGCAACAATTAATTATTATGTTTTGTTTTTCTTTTTAGTATTTAAAATGCTTTGCTTTCAGCAGCACAATGTTTGGAAGAACAAAAGGGATACTAAGCAAAGCCACATTGGAAGGGTAGGGAATAGAAGGGGTTGAGAGATAAATGACAATATGCCCAAGGGTTATGAGAGCCATCTAGCGATAAATACACTAGGAGTGAAAAAGGTCACTCTGAATAAGTGAGTGCAAAAAGTAATCAAGCATTAGAAAGAGGGACATGCCATGTGTAAAGAATGAGGTACTGGAGTTAAGAGTATAAATACTGATAAGGAAAGGAAAGCGGGAGAATGAAAGCAGATTGCCCAAGAGCTTTGGAAAGTTGCATAATGAAATTGGCTTCAAGAACATTGGGACAAAGAGGTCGGTGGGAGGGGTGGGGGGGAGCACAGAGCTGCTGAAATCACTGCTCTAAGGAAAGCTTGCTCTTCAGATTCTGCACAAAGCCCCCGTCTGGCATTTGGGAAAGATCTTCCTGACATACAGAGAGGAGAGTTTGCTGAGAATGTTTTTTACTGCTACGAGACTGAATCATAGACAGAGCATAGTCACTTCAACACCCACCTGGTTCAGTTTAACACGAGAAGACCTATTTCTATAAATTTTGCAAGTCTTCCATGTGGCATATGCAGAAGATTACATTTGGACCCCTCCTGCATGATTATTTTTCGGGGCTGGGTAGTGTAAGGTGCCGTTAATGAGAGAAAAAATGTTAGGAAAATTCTCCATTTCCTGACAGCCGTTCCGCTTTGTTCACAGCAGCCTTTCTCCTGGGCTGTGAGAGCACCACGGGCTTCAGGGTTTTTGTGTCTGCATGTCATGGACAGTCCACTGGGTAAGGAATCTAAGAAAGGGCAGCTATAATGCCAATATTTAGCTGAACAAAGATAAGGTATCAGAAATCAAAGATTTTGCCTAACTGTTTGGACAGACATGAATGACATGCATATATATATATTTATACATATATATATTAAGGATAATTGATCTCTGCTTGGAAGGAGATCATCTGCATTCCTGAATTAAGGAAAAAAAACTCACAACCTTCTCATATTCTAAGGTGGGCTCAAAGCCTATTTTGTAGAAGTTTAACATGCAATGTACTGACCTGAATGAGAAAAGACACTATGAAAAATTGTTAAGAAAGATTTATAGTAATGTGCAGCCAGCAGTACCGGAGCTTGTTTGTGGTTGATTACCATGAAGATGGAAACAAAAGTTCAGAAAAACTCCAGCCTGTGATGCGATGCCTTAAATTAAATGACGTTGGATGATGTTTCTGCCTCATCTGGCGTGCCTGGTGGCTTTAGCTGTCTCACATCATTATTGCTCCTGCTTCGATGCTGAGGGTGGCTTGTTATACTCATGAGAACTATGTGGAGTTATAGAAGAGATGTGTGACTCCTCCAAGCAAGAGAAAATGTATAAGAAAATACCTATATCTGCAGGGAATCTGTGGCCTCTCTGTGCTGCCAGGCTTTGAAGGTTCTGCTGTCCCAGCCAGTACAGGGCACAAGAGATGGATGGGCCATTTCTTTCCAGCAAGTATCCCAGCATCCATTTTGCATGGGAAATAATCCCTTGTTTCACCTGTAATACTGTGTATATGTGTGCTAAGAGCAGCATTCTCCCTCTCTGGCAAGGAAATGTGAAGGGGACTTTGCAAGATGCATGTTCAAAAATTGTATTTGTGTTCTTCCTAAAGGCACTACAGAAGATAGACCTGCCTCCACTTTGTTTAAGTTGAACAACCAACAACCTCCATCTGACACAGCTAAAGGAAAAAATCTGAATTTACTTCCAAGGTTATAAGAACAGAAATATTATACTGGCTGAGCCCCGTGTCCCACTCACATGTGATGATGTGTCACACTGAGTGTGTGTCATGCACAGAAACATTTCTGTCCCAAAGGCCAAGGAGAGATATTTGTTTTCTGTCTCTAGACTATTTTAGGAGTTTTGTTCTCATCCTTTCAGCTTTAAACAGCTTGCCTGTAGTCTGGATAATCGGTGCTGCAGTATTGATAATCAACATAGAGTGATTTTTCATGAAGCAATACACAAAGAATAGCCTTGCTGAGTAGGCAACACAGATGTATTCGATTTATATTTCATTCTTACTGTGTGGGTACTGACCCCATACTTTGCCCCCACGGCCATCAGGATTTCAGTACAAATGATGCAGCAGAATCATGCTCCCGGTTGCTACGTTAGGGTATATTCATAGCTGTTGATATTTCACAAATCAAATCTGAACACCTGAGTTTTGGTGGTCTATGCATTATGAATCTTATATTTGCTTTATAGACACCAATGTAGAGAAGGAAGCTGAGAGGAATATACTATAGTTCTGT
Source organism: Anas acuta (assembly GCF_963932015.1). Classification (NCBI taxonomy): domain Eukaryota; kingdom Metazoa; phylum Chordata; class Aves; order Anseriformes; family Anatidae; genus Anas; species Anas acuta. The sequence goes on along the minus strand of NC_088982.1, from coordinate 15,145,199 downwards.
GGATTTTGTAGGAAGCATTTGCAGTCCATGCAGAATTGCTCCCTGCTGGCTGTCTCCAGGTCTAGTATTAACATCATGTCATTAGCGTGCAAATGTCAGAGATGTTTTATTATATTATTTAATTTCAGTTTTGCCATTAATATGCTCCTACATTCCTCCCTCTTCTTTGTCTTTACACTCCAGTTATTAAAGCACTTTAATATTCCCTATGGATCTTGTTTAGTCAGCCTATACATATTTAATACAGGCAACTCCTCTGTGGGAGGCAGTCCTTCCATCAGCACCCTCACCCGAACAAGTTTACATCTTCCTTGAACATGAAGTGTAGGCTTACTCTTGGAAAATTAGTGACTTTAAAGCAAAACATCATGGGAACATCATGAACTCCTCAGTTCTTCATTTCTATAAATGACTCTTTGATCTTCTAAAGAAACCTTTGTGCGTCAGTATATATTGAGCAGATACTTGTCTTGGAAGGGTGGGGTGCAGGGTGGCAAAAGCATGTGGGGATCCCCAAAGAACTAACTGATATCCCTAAATAAATGATATCTGGCATCTGAACATATTAGCTGGCCTGCACGGCAGAGCTTGGAGGAAGTGCTGAATTGAAATGACAAGATGACTTCAGTTCTGTAACTGTCTCTGTTGGAGGTAGCTTCTCTGGCCAGTGGAGACACACGCATGCTCTCCTTGCAACATTGCTCTCTCTGCAGCTGTGTCTTTTTGCTCCTGCTATTCCCTTCCTATTTTGTCACTGTATAGTTGCCATTCTTTGAGCCTTAATATTTCAGTGTCATCTTTGAAGCTAAAGCTGCTCTTCCTTCCTTCCCTCCTATCTTTCCCTACTCCCCATCACACAGCAGCAGAGCCAATCAGACTTTCCAGATCAGAGATCTTAAAAAATCTTTGAGGAAAAAAATGATGGGAACATTCTGGCCAAGCCTTGTTAGTTTTCAGTATTGTTTCTAAGCATTTCAGTTGTGCTTAACTTCCACTTTCCAATGCTACTTTCCATCAGGGTTACTCTCCTTCTTCTCAGTGTCACATCAGAGTGAGCAATTCTTCCCTCAGATGGCATATTTTCAAGCAGATTTCTATTTTGTTTCTGTCTGCTCATGCTCTGAAATGCTGTATTATTCTTTTTCCTTTGTCAGTGCTTAGCATTATATGAAAAATGAAATTATGCGTCTTTTTCTCCTTTAGGTCATGCATGTTGGTATTCAGATTGGACCTAATGCAAAACTCTCTCTTCTGGAGAAAAATTGCCTCTTCTGCCATTAGCTGTGCCTTACTTCCTGATGAGGGAAAGGATTCAAAGGTGGGTGTTGAGCTGACTTTTCACTGTCAGTGATGACTGACTTTCAAAAGAAAACATCTACCTGTTCTTATTGTTCTATGAAGATGAGATTTTTTTTTTAGCTTGCTTTGCAGACACCAATTGGCAGTGGCATTCTGCCCTTTTATGAAAAGTAAATTCAGTCACTGAAAACATAAGTCCCAGTCCTGCAAAGAGATATGTGTGGGCAGCCAGTGCCTCTTTGCCGAGCCATATTGATTGGGATAAGGGTCTGTCTCTGTAGATAGCTTTGAAGGTTCAAGGTCTCTGTTGTGGCAACACAAGCAGTTTGCTGAGAGTCTGTATATAAAAGGAAACTGAGAGATGAAGTGGAAAATCTTGTGTCTGGCCTCCCCCCTGACAGCATGGGAGGAAGGAATGTCAACTTGGGCATTTTTCAACTTTAACTATGAATAGCTTCACTGGAGTTAATGATACATAACTAGTGTTTCTGTAGACAGCTAATCTGTTCTTCTGATCCTCCCAAGGCTCCCTGCTCCCTTTCCCCCTCTTTATTAAAAAAATGAACCCAGTCAAGGCAGAATTTTAATCTTTGCAACCTGCAGTTTTCATAAAGAGCTGGTTGGACAGGAGTAATCACAAAGTTTCTGTATCTGATGTCATTGTTCTGGAGCATTTGTTGTGCTTCCCACTTGTGGTTTAGCTGATAAGCACAGCTCAAGGAACAAAAAAGCTTTGTAGATTGTCAATGAGCGTAACAAAACCAGATTGTGCTCTGATGGTATTTTAAAGGAGGTATTCTTAAAAAAAATGTGCAAGAAGTTGAGTGTGCTGTTTGGGATAAACATTTTCTAAATTAACTAAATACAGTGGAAACAGCAAAAGACATCAAAATCTTTCAGATAAAATAGATCAGAAAAAAAAAATCTGTCCAATCTATCCAGTTGTGTTTGGGATGAACTAACTCTTGTTTACGTGCTGCAATTATGGTTATAAATAAACTTGACTTAATAATTTACATAATGAGGGTTTCACTAAGTATCTTTGAAATGAACAGCTACACATATTTGTTTATGTATATACAATCAACAGGATCGTGCATATATATGTTTGTATCTACAAACACACACACATATATATTTGTAGACAAAGAAGGGCACATAATGACCACAAGGATTTTCTCCTGTCCTATTTCAAATTCATGCAGCTGAAAAATGGGGAGCTGGAGATCTTTAGAAGAGTACTGTAAAATGTTTTATAATCCAGTACAGTGGTAGGAAACTTACATTTAGGAGCTGTAGCAAGTGCACATATCAATAGTGTTCCTACGGCGATGGGATGCAGAGGTGACTATTTTGTGCTATATGCTCCTAGTTGTTTTGTACCAAGAGTCCCCCAGTGAGGCATAACATGTCCATATGGGCTGTGACACTCTTTGGAGGAAGTTTGAGATCAGTTTTAATGCAAAGATTTTCCTGAGGAAGCAGCTTCCTCAAACTCAAATTCTAAATTCTTCCCTTCCCTTCCCTTCTTTTTTTTTTTTTTAACAAAACAAAACAAACAAACAAAAAAACCAACCAAACAAAAAACAACAACAAAACACAATGCTCGAGAATAGTGTTGGGAAAGAAGAAATATTTATTAATTTAGTAATGGGATTAAGGAGAATTGGAAGAGACTATCATTAACCCAGGGGATAAATGTTATATATGCAATCACTACTATCCAAACCATTGTTCATCCGGAAAACCAATTTTAGTTAAGCCTTTTTTAATTGCTTCTCTGTGTACATTTACTCAAATCAAGGAAGGAGCAGAAATATTTATTTTCTCTTTGCCAGATTTTTGTTGTGAATGTCTAATTCCTTTTTCTTATGGATACTTCTTATGGATATGGTTTTGAAAAAATGTCTGTCTTTGAGTCAGAATATCTCTACTGGTGGAAAAAGGGACTCAAGCTGCAGCAATGGGGCTTCAGGTGCAGCTGAAGATGGCTAGATGAGATTCAGGAGTTCTTCATACCACATCACAAAAATAAATTCACAGCATATGTGTGAAAAAGACCCTGCTTCAGCACAATACACCTGCATCATTGCTAGCAATTCTTGATCTGTGCAAGATAATATCCTGAAGAGGAATCAAATTAAAAAATAAAAATAAAATACTGTCCTGAGTAGATTTTAAAGGTTAACCTCTGGAGCAGAAATCTCACATTTTTTCTTTTACCTCAAAATCCTTCTAAAATCAAAGCCCTACTGTAACAGTTACTCTTCATTTGTCCTTCTTTGTACCCCTGTTGATCCTCTAAGATTGCATACTGCCCAGGCCAGTATATCATAGGACAACTCAGGCTGGAAGGAACCTCAGGAGGTCTCTAGTCCAACCTCCTCTCAAAATAGATCTGACCAGGATGCTCAGGGCATCATCCAGCTGGGTTGTGAAAACCTCCACATGGGTTTGGTAATGCATGGGAATACCAGAAGCTGGTGTTGTACTGGGTTCAGTATGGGAAAAGCAAAGCTTCTAACATCTGTGTGAGAGTATGGGAAAAGGGGCAACGGGTGGGTCCTGAGGATGCAGGAATTATCAGTGCATATTCAGACATAACCTTAAAGCAGAAACCTAAACAGAAATGCTGCTTTATATCAAAATAAAACATTATATTCCCATTTTTATTTTTCTCTGGAAAAATTAGAAATTCCCTGGAAACTTGACACTTCTTTTCTAGGAAATACAGGATTTTCTGATCATCAAAAGTGGATAGTTTTCTGGTGGGATGGTGAATAGATGCCGCAAAGGGGCTTTGTTGTAATTGTAGCAGTAATTCAGGCTGGCTAACTGTTCCCTGTTTATTTAGCAAGGAAGAAGCTTTGAGATGAACTGGGCAATGTAAGTACAGAGGATTAGTTTAACATTTGGGACATTACTGGCTGTATTTCAATATTGACCTTGAGTGCCACCTCCTCAGTAATGTATATATTAAGCCTTTGAGTGCCAATGTTATTTTATTGATGAAGTAACCTTTTGCTTGCGGTAGCGCTGGGAAACCACTACATGTATTTCAATGGAATTTTTCTGTGAGAAAAGGAACAGTAAAAAGCCCTGGTTTACCAGTTGACTTTTTTTTTTTTTTTTTTTTTTTTTTTTTTTTTTTTTCTGGGCAAAACGGCCCAAAGACCTCTGCATAAACCATTTTCCCTTTGTCAGCATATCAGAAGGTAAATGCTCGGTGCTAAATCTTGGAACGGCATGTATATGGAACTTCATGGCATACCTGTCAGATGTTCAGATTCATTTTTAGGACTCTGAAATATCACAGCTATAAAAGATTTAAAAGTTCAGCACAGATTCAGCTGCTAGATTCAAAGAACCGCATTCATTAACTGTTTACCTGCCCTTTGCACACCCTCTGGGCTCAAAACAGGAACTGGCATCTTCACAATGAGCAATGCACCAGCATTACGCTAATGAGCTCCTTGGCATATTCACTTCTGTGCCATGCTGCAGAAGTTCATTCTCTTTCCTGGTACGCTGGGCATAGCAAAGGCTGCAGCATTTATGCAGGCAGGCAGCCCAGGTAGATGAAAGCCCCGGAGTTCCTTGAACACCACACAGCCTCCTTCTCTTCTCTCACATCTGCAAGCAAGTAGTACAAGTAAACACTACAAGTATACCTACCAATGCAAAATGTTGTGTTGCTGAAGATTTCCTTAGCGATCACTCTAATCCTCCTTTTATTTCACCCTACTTCCCATCGACTGTAGGAGTTTGGACACAGACAGGGGGTCCTTGCCTTGGATGATCTTCTTACATGTGTTGACAACAAGGCTGCAAAGCACATCTTTCCCAATTTCATGGTACAGATTTCAAGGCTGCTTCATGCAGGGCTGTCCAGTATACACTTCATCCCCTACTCACTAAAAAAGCTAAAGCTGCTCTGAAGTCTTCATAAGAGGTGAAGCCAAAACATGCCTAAAAGTGCTTTAAAAATACATAGGTCTGCTACTGTCACAGCCCTTTCTTCTTCCAGAGCTAGGTTCTATTTACAGGGGATTTTTGCAGATAGCCAGAGGACGGTGAGTACCTCCATGTTTCAATGCTGCATTCACTTTGCTGGGAGATGCTGTGGAATGTAAACTTCTCTAACGACAACTCCTTCAAACCCTTTTCAGTCTTGTCAAGTTTTCTTATTAATAGCAGAGAAGTAATCTCAGTTCTTTCAATGGCAGCAACTCTCTAGGCAACTGCTGAATTTATAAGAATACAGATGGTGCCTGCCATTTCTTTTTTACAGCACCACACTGCATTCCTCGCCTGACATGTGGAACTTGTTTGGTACCATAATGCAGCAGCTGGAGACACTTTTCTTAGAGGTAAAAGCAGTTTTGCTTGCATTTTTCTTGGCAGCATTGAATTTTGCCCACCTGCAGGCAAGATTAATTTATTTTTTTTTTCCCTTCCGAGATAGCAGAGCTCATGATGGTGATCTGATTTGATACATTTTGGCACAGTGCCTTTTCCTCTCTGCCACTGTAAACTGATAGAGCTAAGCATCCTCCTCCTTGTAAACAGCAAAAAATTCAGGCAAGCATCTAGATAAGTCTGTACATGACATTTAAAGTGTTTAAATGGAAATTTTATCCTTTGGGCTGTATCTCTGGCAGATGACAATGTTACGATTGAATTCTACCAAATTAAACAAAGCCAAGGCTCTTTATTAGAAGAACTAAATTGAGCTGAATAGTACAGAGCTGGGCGCATTGCGGCTCAGGCTGATCTTTCCTGACAGTCTCTGTTGTGCTGTTGACTGCACTGGAGCAGCTGGAAAATGGAAGGAAATCGGAGCATCATATGATTAAGGTTCAAAGTGCAGGCATGCGTTGGTCACAGGGAGGAGGGATATTTCTTAATGTCTCCCCGCAAAGCCCATGTATTTGGTTGATCACATGCTGCTAGTTAACTGATTTCTCAGCTGTATCTGTGCTGTGTTTGTCAACAGCTGTTAATGCAGCACTTTGGTTTTCAGATTCCTGGTTTTGTAGTTTTTACTTCTCTTTCTTGATAGCTCTCAAAGCAGTCTGGTCCAGTGTAAAACATGGAGGGATAAGTCTGACCTAGTATAAAATACTGGCCGCCTACTGCCAGTTTTGAACAGGTATATTTTTGTATGGGTATGTGTAACAACTTGTCTCCAAGGAGGAAGAAGCCTCTGATCTCAGTATGGATGCACAACTTCAGCTTTATTTCATCACCTCTCTTTAGAAATAACATCTTGCTGACTCTAATAGCAACATCTCAGGGAAGACCCAGACCACCTGGATGCTATTTTAATTGCAGCCTAGTGTAATTATGCTCCTGGATAACCTCTTGCATCACTTACATGATGAATTGGCTGGACCAGGATACCACCATTGATACTTTATGTAATGCTTCTAGCAACTGCCCCACTCCTGATCCTGTTGGAATGCTTAAAATCTCAGTTTGTCAGATTTTACCTCTCTGCTACTTGGTAAAGATTTGCTGTTGATGTTACTGTCAGCACTTACCACAAGTTTTCACTAGTAAAGATATAAGGTTAGCCAGAGGTAAAAAAGCTCAATGAGTCTTTTCAAAGCAGGGTAATGTCTGCTCTTATTTGACATATTATTAAAGATTTCTTCCAAGTTTTAACCCAGAATACACAAGAGAAAGTCTGCTACCAGCTAAAGGCAGATGGGTGCAAGCAATTCTATCTCAGTTTCTGAGCAAAGATGTTGGCTGGCTGATGGCTGTCCAGCATGCAGGCAGAATCTCCCACTTGCTATGTACGTCTTGCATTAGCACGTTGTGAAAATCTGGTTCCCATTGTAAATATCAGCAGACTTCTCATTTCAAATGTGCAGTAAAACAGAGTGGGGCAAGACATATTGTCCAGCTGCAGCTCAGTAAGGGATTTCCTTCATTTGTTCAGTGCACTGGCCTGTTGAGATTGCTTAGGTAAAAAACAAAGCAGGCATTTTTTTTTTTTTATATACAGGTCACTTGGATCTGGAAGTGAATTACAACATCAGCTGTTCTGACAGGCCAAAAGGAATATTTTTAGTTCCACAGTTAGTAAACCAAATCAGCAGGACATGACTTTTTGCTTGTTCTCTGTGAAAACCAACTGTTCCCTAGTGCTGGAGGTGAAAGGGTACATTTTTGTTTTGGCACATGGAATGAGTGAATTTCAGCCACTTCACTGTTCTAGCAGAGCTCATTCTCAGAGGAAAATGTAGTGGGTAATCAGAAGTATCTGGCACTGCCAGTTATCTGGCCTTTTTCTACAGAGTATTTAAAAAGTAGCTAAGTAAGTTGATAATGATTATGGTTATTGTCTCTTATATAAAACATGGAACAGGAATGCCACAGCTTTGTGGCCTATTTGATGCTTACATCTCTCTACAGCATCAGCAAGGTCCCTGTCGGAGCACAGGCACCCCAAGGCATGATGGGCACCTGCAGATATCTGGGATGACAAATCACTCTCACTTTCCTGTTATGTTTGGTACAAGATGAGACAGAGAAATGAGGGAGAATCACTGTGACCTAAGCCATAGAGCAAAAATAATGTAACTGATTCCTCCAATATTTTATAGAAATCTGTAGTCAAATGACAGTGTCATATAAGATCAGAACACCCTTCTGGTAAAGGTGCCTGATTTATTGAGAGATTAGATCAGCATTTTGCAACTTGGAAAATGGATAAATGAAGGGAAGATGCTAAAACACTGTTAAATTGTGAAAGGGACAGAAAAAAAATATGGAAAAAATGTTTAGTATTTCATACATTTTCATTAGTTGTCCTTTAATTCTTGCATGACTTAATTAACCTGGGGAAGACTTTACCTTTTTGCCACAGAAGATTGTGGATGTTAAAAGTCCAAATGGCTGCAAAAAGCAGTTACCTGGATTCATGCAAAACAAAGATCCTCAAGGGCTGCTAAACACTGAGAAGGATACAACATCTAGCTTAGGAAGCTCTGCATCTCTGACAGCTCGATGCACCAGAGAGACTACACAAAATGCTTGTCCTTATCCTGCAGTCTTTCCTTATACATTAATTCCACATTTTGAACTGAATACACTTTTGGTCTTTCAGTTTCAGTATTCTTAAAAGCAACTTCTTTTGTTAAAGGAAAGGAGGAAAAGGTCCTGTTTGATGACTGTCAATTAGTGTTTGAAGTCTTCTTTTCATGCTTCTCTTACATCCACAAAATAGCAAATTCAGAGGAGAAGGTGTCAATTAAATGAAGTTTCAGTGGTAATAAGTAAAGCAGGAGGAATTACTCATATCTAGGGTCTTAATTCTTCCCAGAAAAAAGTGTCCTCTTCTGTGTGAAAAATTTCTGAAAGTTCAACAGTGGAGGAAAGACACTCATTTCATAACTAAGACAAACCATAATTTGCCATCACTCTTCTGTGGTTTTTTAATCTCTGATGTTCCCTAAAACTTTTTGATGCATTTCAAAAGCCACACAAGTTTGGGTGAACCACAATTAGTATTCTATTGCCTCTGTCCACACAGTTTAAGTTATTTTTTTTAAAGATATTTCCATTCACATTCAGTGTCTTTTAATGTGGGCTGTATATGATAATGTAAAACTGCTGGCTACATGAAATGCAGTCCTGTTTTTAGAGCTGAGTACTTGGTATTGAGGACTTCCCACTATTGCTCTACTGTAAGTTTTCAGATTGATAGATTCTTCTGGATAGCATACCTGTTGACACTGGAACAGGTTGCCCAGAGAAGCTGTGGATGGAACATGCCTGGAGGTGTTCCGGGTCAGGCTGGATGGGGCCTTGGGCAACTTGATCCAGTGGGTGGCATTCCTGTCTGTTGCAGGGGGGCTGAAGTTAGATGATCCTTAAAGTCCCTTCCAACCCAAGCCATTCTAGGTTTCTGTGATTAACTGTTAATATGGGCTTTGTGAAGGTTGCAGGCATGGGGAATGTGGTATGTCTCAGAGGAATCAGGGTTCCCCTTGGTGCTCTTTCCTGATTTTGGCAGGGGCAGAGTTAGGAGACATATTTTAATCTCTTTTATCCATGGCTCCTTAGTGTAGTTTTAGGGTCTTTTCTGAATGGTGAATTTGATCTCCTAGGGTCTCCCTGCTCCACCTCCAGCCCTCTCCTCTGGCTAGCATACGAATCACAGGGTGGGTTGTGAACAGCATTGTAGTCTGCCTCTGCAAAGCTGCAGAGGAGAATGGTACAATGCTTTTAACAACATTAACCAAACAGAGCACTCTTAAAGGAAGGTTTTTAAAAGATCTTTCTAAAGGAACTATTGAAAAGGGAGTGCAGTTTCTTCAGTCATGCTGGCAGTCTCCCCTTGATGAGAGGAAATAAGGCAGGTGGCAGGACAGACGTTGGATGGTGGAGAAAGTGAGGGCAGATAGGGGAACCACTGCACCATTTGCACCATTGCCTTCAGCCCTGTGCTGAAGATGGGTGCTCTGGCCTAGGATGGGCTTTGCACCAATATCATCAATACCATTGATTTGTTTGTCTACTAGCTGTGCCCTGGCTGTGCTGCAGTGTAAATCCTTCTGGCGTGGCCTCAAGCAAGGCAATTTTTCATGCACAGGCAGTAATAGAGATCCACGTATCCCCCTGTCAACTTTGTTGGAAGAGGGCATTGAAAAAAAGATCTGGAAAGCATTCGTAAACAATCCACGTCTGCTGTTGTGATGTTGCATGTGTACACTGGTCAGGTGCCTGGAGAGAGGCTGATGAAGAAACTAGAGTGTTACCATGTAGGACAGTTGCTAAATCGCTTTCCCCATTAACTAGTGACATTTGAGTTAAACTAATGAGAAGCATGTCTGCTGCAATGCAGTGTACATTTATTCTCAGAGACTGCTTTTTTCAGCTTATGTACTGTTTCACCAACACTCTTAGCCACCATTACAGCTGATTAATGATGCCTTTCATTAAAGGGAAACTATTATGGACAGCCTTATTTGGTCTACTTTGAAACTTTTTTATTTCTGATCATCATCTCCTGTCCCTCCCTTCTCCTCCTTCTCATCTTTTCTCAGAAATGATAAGCGAGGCAAGAGATAATGCATTCACAGCCTTTGATCAAATGCTGTACATATGGCACATGATGAAAATCAGACAAAAAGCAAAGTGATATTCTCGATAAAACAGCTACTTCTACATTAATAATTTGCCATCATCTAAATTGCCATAAAAATCTCAGCTAGACTGATATAAGCCTAATGCCTTTTGCACAATAGGCAGGTTTTAAAGTACAAAGCTACATCTCTTCTCTGATACAATCTGTATTTTAATGGAATTTGCTCTATACGAGATGGCCTCAGGATTTCTCCAGCGAGGGTATTCAGCTGCTTGCTTTAGGCTTATCTGACCTTGCCTGTTTTATACTTAGCTTTCTGCAAGGAGCTTTCAGTAATATTAGATGTACAAAACACTGAGTTCTGATTTTTTTTGAACAAAAATACACTTATGCTCTGGACAGGTCCCTGGATCTACTGGGTGGGGACTGGTGGGGGTACTTCCAGTGGGGTATGTTTCCTCTTTGAAACACAGCTACACCATTTGGTTTGCATGCACAGATTTCCCACTTCATGCAACAAGAAAAGATGTATGGTGAAGATATCTCCCATTTGGTTGCAGAAGTGTCTGTAGTCCTTGGAGTATCACAAAATGATCAAGTGGAACAACAGGAATTCCCAGAAAAGCAGTCAAGACACTATCTGGGGTCTCAGCACTGCTGTTTTCTCTTGTGTGACAACATGCACAGAGCATGACTTATTCCCACTTCTATCCACCGTGTGTTAACAAGTCACAGAAGAGCTTCGTATGACTGGGCAGGAGGAACAGAGACCCTACTCTAGAAAGATAACACATTTTCAAAAGACCATGTAGATAAATAACATTTTGGGAATATTCACAGAGAGCATATAGTCCATATCACAATTTCCTTTATAATATTCACCCTGCTGCAAAGGCAACACTCAAATGCTGTGTTAGACAGGTGGGGGTAAGAGGGATACCACTGCTTAGGTACAAAGTTCCTAATTTTTTTGCACCATGATTTATCAGCCATGTAAGACATGATTTATTGTCTGTATTTGCTTCTATTCAGCTCTCTCTGACTTCTACCATGCTGTTCCGTAATACTCTTAAACAATATCCTACTCAGGCTGGCCTTGACTTTTTCATCCAAACTCAAGGAAAATGAATAGGTTTAGCAACATGTCAAAGAAAGTGTTTGGATTCAGACAAAAAAAGATGAAGGTAAAAAAGCCAAGGTTCTCATAGATGGGACTTGACTTAACTAACTTCTGCAACGGCAAGAGGAAGTCTGTTAGGATAAATACCTTAAGATGTCTCTCCTGCAGCAATGCCATTCAGCTAGAGGTACAATATTTTGTGGAGCCTTTATCAAGGTAATACTTAGTTCCATTACATCATGAAAACAAAGATTTTCTGTTAATAAATAGGTATAAAAAAGAAGTAGTTTCTTTTGGCTTATTTCTTGGTACAAACCACTGTTGTACTCAAAACCTACAGGCAACTGTTCCTATAGCATGTTTTCTTCATCCTTTAAACATCTCGTACATTTTTCTATTCTGAGGTGTGTTGTGCACTAAGCACTCAGATAAAATGCTCATAAAAAAAAATCCAAAAACTATTCAGGAACATGTAGGCATAGCATGGCTTTTGGTTTGGAAAAGCTTTTTAGCCCTGGAATTGAAGACATGATATTGTACGTGTGAGCAGCTTTTTAAACATGATAGAGAACAGTGTATGAGGAATACAAGTACAGCGAATGGCTTCTCAAGGACAGGAGCTGTTCAAAGGATTTCTGGCTCATAAATACTATTCCTATTACCCACTAGAACAAATGAGTGAGTACTAAATGTGGAACATTAGAAATCAATGCAAGAAGGTGTTATAGCATTCAGTGGGCTATGGTATTAGAAATGTGCTTTAGTTATATGTCTCTAAAATCAGAATCTTCATTACATTTATTCAGAGCAAGAAACATGATACAAGTTTTTTATTATTATTATTATCATTTTAATATATATATATATTTACTTATCTCTAAAATGCATTTTTAAGCTGAGGTCTTTGGAAATGTTCTCAATTCTGCTGTTCTTCAGTACTTAGTTTATATGATTTTCCTCCTCCTTATGATGGATTTAATCTTTACAGCATCTTATGAGATGTGGACTTCTCAAAGTGCATTAAAAACACAGTAAAGGCAAGAAAAAGATCAGTGATAATATAGTGCTTCGGTTCCTTGTATGAGCACAGTGAGGTCAATAAGCAGTACGTTGATGAACATTCAATCTGCACTGAGGTGAAAGGAGTAAGACACACATTTAAAATGAATGCTTTAGCCTAGCAATTTTCAGCAACTAGTGTATGTGCTGGTGGTGATTTGCCTTGGTTGCCCTTTACTTTCTGTCAGGACTCTGCACTGCACCAGATAGATCAGCATTAGTTCCCTCTAACTGGTGAGAGGGAGCAGAGATAAAAAAAAAAAAAAAAAAAAGCAACAGAACTTAGCAAGGACACCTCATTTGTGGTCAGTTTGCATCACAGAGGACCTTGTAGTGACTGAGATGCCAATTTAACCCCCACATTGCTCTTTTTCTAGCTTATCCAGTCTTCAAAATTTCCCATATTCACTGCAGTGCGTCTATTATAAATTTTTTCCAATTATGCTCAGCTCTTTTCTCAGAGATCTATCCTGCCAATTTCTAACCATCAGTTATGGTTTTGACCACCTTATCTGCTCAATGCCTATGTAGAAATAAGGGATTTATAGAGGACTTGCAAAAAACCATCAAGTGGTGGCAATGACTTGAATATCAACACAACCTCATTAATGCTGGCAACAGTGCCGTAATCTAAATACCTTTTTAGATACTGTTATTGTGGTTTATTTTGCTGCAGACCCTTCTCAAACACATGGGAGCTGTAGATCAGTATTGGTATGAGCCCAGTTGGCTCCCCTGATGTTTTCTAGGTGATTAGTTCTGCTCTAAAGGTCTGCTGGCAGTCTGTAAGTGGAGTGGAGACAGCCAGGTTGCTAAGGTCCCACACATCTCTTTGAATTGCCTGGTTTTGAGATGGGAAGGTTCTTTACTTACTTACAAGTATCTGTATTTAGCTATATGCTGTAACTTCGCAGGAAGAAAAAATTCAAAGTGGTTATGGTGTAAATTGGGGAGAAATTTTTGATTTTTTTTTTTTTGGGGGGGGGTTCATATTAAAAGAAAAATATTTACAATTAAATACTTCATATTTTTTAAAGTTTGTTGCACCTTTTTGTGGTTCTGTTTGTGGGAATAGTGCACTATTATTGTGGGAATAATGTGCACTATTCCCTTCCAATTCTTCATTTTTCTTCCCCCACTCTTTTTCTTTTTTTTTTTTTTTTTTTTTTTTTTGAAATTTCTTGCTTCAGGTATACTTGTAGACACTGTTATAAAGTCCAATAATACACTTCAAAGTGTTACACTCTTGGACAACTTAAAACCATAGACAGCTCTAAAAAGCCAGAGAAGCAGAAAAAAAGGAAATAAATGTAAATTAAAAAATAATAATCTATATTTAATTTCTGCTACTAAAATCTTTCACAAAGGAATAAAGAAAAGTGGGAAAAGGAATGAAAGTGGAATTCTTTCTACTGATAATTAGGAACTTAAGATTAATATTTTATTTTATGAATTAAAAATTCAGATATGAGAATTTAAAGAAATATCCATTCTAATTTTATATGCTTTTTCCTCCATAATTATGAGAAATGTTTCCCGGATTTGGCTTCAGAATTTAAATAACTATAGCCTAGGTAGGTGTCCCATGAAGCGGTTCATTTCGACGGGCATGAATTTAGGATGCAGTGGGTATGCCTTGAGAGATACCTATATCTCTCCATCTGCCATTATAAGGACATTAAGCCTAGAAAATTGGTTTAGACCAGTGAATTATCTTTTAGATGGCTGAAGTTAGAAATAGGGTTTTCCACCTTGCTTTGCTTTTGAAATCCTCAGTGGGCACACCCCAATGCACTTCTGCGTACCAAAATAATTGTGATCTGCAAATTCTTGAGGCACAAACAGTTCATTAGTGCATGTGTTTACAGCACTGAGCATAATTGGGCCATGATTATGATTAGGGACAATAAAAAATACTGTCACACTAACTTCAATAGTTATTGTTTTGTATTGTTTTGAACACAAAATTTCATACAGATTCTAAAGCTACAATGTTCGTTGAATTGGAACATCATGAGGAGTTACTGAGCTCAACAAATTACTGGGTTTCCCTCCCTGAACCCAAGTCTCTCTCTGGTTTTCTACCTAGTATTATCTATGACTGCTCTAGGATCCACAATCTATTTCAGGATCACATTGTGCAAGAAAGGGTGTATTTGCCTCATACACGTTGTGAGCTGGGAGTCATTGTCTGCAAGTCCTTTTCACTTTCTCCTGCAATGTGACAAAGGTTCTGCTGGAACAGCAACAAGAGTCCAGTAGCTCATGCCAGAGTTGGGCTGTGCTTCTCACTGAAAATCATGCCAGCGATATGACGACACTTCCAGCGCTGAGCAAGTAGGACCCTGTGCCATCTGGACACATACCTTTGTACCAGTCTCTAGTGGTGGTGCCTCCTTAGCCAGTTTGGTCTTCCTTTTTCCCTGTTTAAAATGGGGGTTATGTTTCCTTTTTTCCAGTCAGTGGAAACTTCACCGGACTGCCACAACTTCTCAAATATAATGGGTGGTGGCTAAAATAGTTGCTAAAACTTCATCCGTGAGTTCTCTCAGGGCCCATGGGTGTATCTCATCAGGTCCCATGGATTTGTGCACCTTCAGGTTCCTTGGCTGGTCTTCAGCAGAATCAAAGAATTCTAATCTGTGCCTGGTGCTTTATTTGTTTTTGTTTTGAAGAGAGATCTTTGCTTTTTTTTTTTTTTTTTTTTTTTTTTTTTTGGCTATAAGTAAACACAGCACCTGTTATATCTGCTTTCTTCCAAAATTGGTTAATATGATGCAAAATATACAGAGGCCAAAATAAAACGTTCCCCAAATTAAAAAGTGAATATTTGTAGACCTGAACTGAAGAAGCAAAAGGTTAGATCTGAGCTTCCAAAATTCATCATGTACAGGTAATTCATAGCTACTTCCACTTTTCCCCTCATCTTTTAGAGAAGCTTACTAATAATAAGATTACCACTGAATATAAAGGTAAAATTTGCAAGGTGCAGGCAACATTTTACAAAATCCCAAATGCAGTACTCAGAAGAGTAGGCAGAACATAAAATTAAATGTTTATCCAAAACTTCTGAGAATATGGGTGAAAGTACAAGGTTGGGGGCAAAAAAAATCAGCTTTGATGCCTACTTTTCTGTCTCTGGCTTATATGGTTCTGTGTTTCTGTATTTCTTTACACCTATCAATTTTATCATATTAAGTATGATAAAGGTGTTTATACGATATTGCCATATACTGGAGATAACACAGAACACTTTAAGTTTAGCACTTACAAAGCTGAAAATAACGAATACATGGTATTTCTTTTATGATAGTATATATTTTTTCTATATATTTTAGTAGGATAGTTTAAGTTGGAAGGGCCCACAGGATGTCTCTAGGGAAAACTCCTGCCCAAAGCCAGAAGAGCTGTGAGATCAGCCCAGGTTGCTTGAGATTGTTCTAGTTGGGTGTTCTAAACCTCCAAGGATGATGACTGCACAGCCTCTCTGCACAGTGTGCTCCAGTTCTTGAATGCCTTTGTGGGGAAAATGTAACTGTCTCTTGCTCTTAATTCAGAAATATTTATGAAAAACCTCCTGCTCTTGAACAGACAGATTAAAAAAGTCTGTCAAAACAATTTTTTTGGAAAATAGTTTATAGATGCACTAGAACGTTTTGCAATTTATACCCCTTATCAATCAAAACCATCAAGGAAAAAAATTGCAGTTGAAAGTCTTCAATCACATAAATTTTATGAGTGCTTGATTATATTTTATTTTGAGTGTTTGATATGTAACCTTAATTTGCATATAAAAATGTATACATTTATTCTTTTCAAAGGAGTAAAATATAGAGCAAAGTTTTTAGTTTGTGATAGATCACAGATAAAGCTAAAGGTCTCAGATCAAATCCTCGCTGAGTACAATTAAGTGACACTTCATTGACTTCAGTGGATGTACTCCAGGATGTGCCAGCAAAGATCGGGAATATGAAAGAAAAGCATTGCAAAAGCCATGAAGAAAACAAAAGCATTGAAATATTCTAATATACTGTGATTGTGTGTGAATCCCCAGAGAGGTGCATTCTGGAAATATACCAGGAACAGCAATTACAGTGTGGATAAAGAAAGACAATGAAACCATCTCATTTTAGATTCATGGGGTCAGAAAACAGAAATTGCCTGGCTTATATTTTCCTCTTTTGAAAACCACATATGTTAACAAGAGAGGGAGAGCACAGCACTAAAAGCAAAATTTGCTGCATTCATGTAAAAGCTTTTAGAAGGGAATATTTTTGGGTGCTAAGGACACAATAATGCAGTGTTAATTCATCAAATGGGGTTAGCCAGAAGTTTGAAGAGCTGAGGTGAAACTTAAAGTAAAGCTGAATATTTACAACTTCACTCAGTCTTAATCCTAATGCTGCAGCACGAATACATTTTCATAATCTCCGTGCTTGTGAGTCATCCTGGCGTCCTTTGCAGCACATATTCACACTGGGCTATGTAATTATTTTTAGAAAATGGGAACTTTGTCATCTTTGCCATGCAGAGGGATCGGGTGATGCAATTGGATCCCCATTGCTATCCTGAACTTGTGACAATGAGGAACAAGTTCATACCAGTGATTATTCATGAGCTTTGTCATAATCAGGATGTGTATATGTAGATACAGAGCTGCTGGGAATGGTTTCAATTAGAGCTCTGTGTGTTTGGGACTAGTGATGCTGCTTCAGGCTTTGCAAGCCAGTGAAAATAACCTTCCAAATACAGCAGCTCAGACCTGAAAAGCCTTGAGGGGCTTCCTTTCCTGAAGGAAGGATCAGGCCAAAGGAGAGAGATATTCTGCATGATCGAAAGCTTACTTACCTGACACAAAAGTGTGGGCCTGACAAAGAGTACTTGGGATTACTGGACAGCTAAGGGACTGTGTAATGAGATGTGAAGACCTTCACCTTTGGGTCATCTGTGACATGAAGTCATTATCATCTGTCAGATGTTTAGTGGTCTATGTGAAATGAGTATTGTCCTCTGTTCCCTGTGACAAACGTGTTCATCACACAACTGCAGCTAGCCAAAATGGCATGCAATGGCATATTTGCAAGCACATCAGGAGCATTAAGTTCTAATGTAGTGTCAAGGTTGAACTAAGTCCCCTCATTCCCAGTTGTTTCTCTGGTGATTTTGCTTGATGTTGTCCTTTATTGTAGGATTGTTTCTGTTGTTATTCTTACTCTTTACCCTTATTATTTACTGTTTAGTATAAAATGCAAGTGTGTTGGGAGCTGGAACTACCTGCCTTGAAAAAGAAGGTCCAGTAGAACAGCCTTTCTGCTTCCTACCTAAAGTCTGCCTAACCCAGCCCCCTGTTTTGAGTCAATGTTCAGGTAAGAGTATGATAAAGAAGACAAAAGTGGAAATATCCTTCTACTGATATGCATCTTCACCTAGCAATCAGTGATCTGAAGACTCTCCAAGCAAGATGAAACTGTTTCTGTCTTTGTACTGAATAGGTACTGATGGGCCCATCGTCTATGAATTGGTCTAATTCTTTCTGGAGCACATTTGTATTTTTGCTTTCTGCAGCATAACAGCAGTGAATTCAGAGTACCAGGCCCCTTCCTGGCTGTTACCTTCTCTTTTCAGCTCCATCAATCTTCCACGTCTGTCTCACATCACAGCCTCAGCAGGAGAACTAAATGTCCCATCTGAATCACAGCCTGATGGTCTGGGCACTTCCCAGGAAAATTTCTGGGCTTCTCAAATCATTTCCCATGGAAATGGAAAAACCTGGTTTTCCAGTGGCTGAGAGAATTATAGAATTATAGAATGGTTTGGACTGGAGGAAACATTAAAGATCATCTAATTCCAAGCCCCTGCCAACACCTCCCACTAGACAAGGCTGCACAAAGCCCCATCCAGCCTGGCCTTGAACACTTTCAGGGATGGGGCATCCACAGCTTCTCTGGGCAGCTTGTTCCAGTGCTTCATGACCACCCTCTGAGTAAAGAACTTCTTCCTAATGTTTAAAAACCCAGACTTCCCACTTCTTGTGTGCATGCTTTAAACCTTGCATATTACACGGTGGGAGAGAGGTGGCTATGGCCATGCCACTGGCAGTGTCATAGAAAGGAAGCACTTAATGCTTCCCCCTTCTGGGAGGAGCCCAGTGCTGCCAGTGCCTTCTACATGCTGTGGGCTGTTTTATTGGTGTGAACCATGGCACAGGGGAGAGGAGGGTGGAATGGAGGTGGAATTAGATGATTTTTTTAATGTCCCTTCCAACCCAAACCATTCTATGATTCTACAGTTCTATCATGCACTGAGGGCTCAGCACGACCTTGCTTAATTAACACCTGGGCCTGGAACAAAGATGGGTGCTGGGTGCCACAGGGTGGGCTGGCACCTTGTGAGTACAGGGACAGTGCTCCAAGCAGCTCCAGTGACAGCAGACCACCTTGGGTGGGGGGATGGAGCTGCATTGTAACTGTGGCTGCTGCTGCCTAAAATTTCCTTGTACAAAGAACTAAAGGAGAGCAAAGGGAATTGAGGCACCATTTGCCTGGTTTCCCTGCTTGTGCAATGAGCTAGCTCATGTTTTAAAGCAATCCAGTAAGGAATTTTAGCAAGCTGTTGAGACACCTTCTCCAACAAAGCCTCTAGATGGATTTGTGTAGTGGTAACAAATTATTTTTGCCTATAGATTTGATATTCATTGTAATTTGTTCATTGATTAAGTTGGACCTTTGTAATGTTCAGTTATCACTGTATCATTATGAGCAACATACCAAGACTCCTAAAAATGTAAGAGGACATCTGACTACTATCTTCTCCTTTCTGTAGTGTCAAAAATAAACACCATACCCAAGAAATACATTGTGGGGTGGGGAAAACAAGAATGCAGAAAGCATTTCAAGGCATATCTCTCTATGATGAATATTGCTGTGTCCTGTTTGCAAGCACTGGCAACTTGTCACTCAGTAACTAGCAGCCTGCCCAGAGAGTAAATTAAAGTGGTTGATTGAATAGATATAGATAAAAAATAAGAAATCAAAAGCACACTGCATAAAATCCCAACTTCATAAAATTCACTACAGTGGAACACCCCTGTAATGGAAAGTACAACTCTGGAGGACTTGTCCTATCTTCCCACCTTATTTAGTACAGTGTCTGGGTTTTATACTGCTGCTGATAAATGAAAGCCATCATATTGTTGCTATTAACTACAACATGGTAAGGACTTTCCAAAGGAGTAACCTTATAGGTTACTACATAAACATGTATTTGATGTATAGAGGCTCTGACTGAGACAGTGTGTTGCTGAAGATGTTTTTAGAATGTCCTACAAATATTTCTAAGGCAGATACAACAATGCTTTACACACTGATTCATTATGCTGTGTCTTTATTTGGTGCCATTGGGAAATGTAGACACATCTATCCTCTGATATATTTAAGAGGTAACCTCTAGTGAAAAGAAGCATCTAAATGTCTTCAAGTGTCAGTGTCTAGGGCACTAATGACACTAATAGCAATGCTTATAATCAATATTATTTTCTTATGCAGTAAAAATAAACAAGCAAACAAACAAAAAAATATGTAAATAACCCAGTGAATGGACAAAACTACAAAGTTTTGACCCAGTTCTAAAATATCCAAAACTTCATGTATTTAGATTGAAGCCCTCTCTCTTAACAGCATTCTTAGTATCGTTGTGTCATGAAGTCAAAAGTATCCACCCAGAGAATGCATTACAGAGAATTCCAGTATTTTTAACCTTGAGGTTTTTACTCTGCTGTGTGAACCCCAGAGATTTTCATCTGAATGAATATTTTGAGAATTGCCTATTTCTAAATTTGCCAATTATGCTTGTAGGAGCTGAACGTTTTCTGACTTAAATTATATATTTTCTTCAGATAAAGAAAATCCTACTTCTCATAAATATTTCATCAGAAAAAATGAAAACATGTGAGCTTGTCTTACAGATAAGATGTCAAGGTTTTAGGAAAAAAAAATGTTAGGAAAGAAGCTGAATTTCAGAAAGAAAACCAATGAAGAAATTCAGAGTAAACTAACTTATTCTAAGGTTAGAAAGAAATGCACATTTATACACTTAGAGTTTGTGTGCAAATCCCATAATTACATATGCAAATAACCAATTATCAGAAACTGCCAATTTTAATGTGGTGAGTGGTTGAAAACACACACACACATTTTAGCATAACAGTATATTGAGTTGCATAAACAGATTGATGATTTATATTTATTCTTTAGTAATTTGCAATTTGTTAATTTGATATTCTAACTCGACTACCTAAATATATACGTGTGCGCGCGTATGCTTAAATTGCATACAGAGTATCCAATACTATGTTTTGAAGCGCACTTCTTTTACTACTATATACAGTGAAAGTAAGCATCAACTATTTTAATTTAAATTCCAATCAACAAATAAAGATTCATGTTGCAGCAGCTGTTTGGAATTGTTGATCTTTCTGACATATTACCACGGCTGGTAACGGGATGCACTTTGTGAAATTTCAACTTTTCAAGTCAAGGGGTTAACATTTAATCAATAGTTCTCACTGTTATGGGCTCTACTGGGAAATACTAGGTTGTGATATACGCTATGCATCATGAAGCAGGAGTTAGAGCCTGGGAGAAAAATAATCTGATTGCAGAGTTTCATTGACGGTGCTCTACTCATACATTTTCTATAGTTCATTATTTTCCATAAAGTCCACATAAAATTGCCACGGTCTTTTCCATTATAATGTCTAAAAAGATGTCACATACCAGATTGTTATTGTGTTCTCAAAATGTTTTTCCATGCTCCTGTGAAAATCTGTGCCTGGTTCCCATTGGGAGTTACTGAGGCATGTTAATAAATTAGAGTGTAATGAACTGGTGCTCAGTTTTTCCAGTTAAGGCATAGGTACGGAGGTTGCTTCCATAACTGGCAAAACTGTGGGACATGTCTTATTAGTATATAAAGATTGATCAGAACAAAAATTCTTATCTAAATATTCCAAAGTTCTGAAAAAAAAATAAATCCAGGGTCATGATTTAGTAAATTTAGTAATTAGTAAGATTAGTAAATTTAGTAGATTTAGTAAACCAGACAGCTATGATTATTTAACTTGGGAAGAGTGAGAGGTAACAGTGGTGAGATGATCTTTATTTATAATTTCTAAGTTGGAAAGAACCAAGGGCTCATTCCTGAGACATGTCATGCAACCTTGCTTCTACTGAAGAACGAGGTCTCAAGAGCCTATATACAACTGAAAACAGGGCAACATCTGGACTGCAGACTGATGTCTCAGGCAGATCACCAGAACAGACGTGGCATGTCTACTACATGCTACTATTTGCTGAAAAGTACTCAAGAGTTTTCATCAGTTTCTGCAGAAAAAAACAAATCTTAATCATGTTATCTTCCATTAAAATTCCTTGGTAAAATGTATGCTGTTTGGAAGACATTAACACCTCAGTGCTGCTTTTCAGGGCTAATTTGCATGCTTTGCATGCCAGTCTAATGTTTTCCTAAGAGCACACATTTTCATATTGTCTCAGGCACTTACAGGTGTCCACAGGAGTCAGCAGAAGACCTTCTCACTGCCTTGGCCTAACCTTTGTGGAAGGTGAATACCTGAAAGACTCCACACATTAAAAAGGTTTGCTGACCATTGAAGACAGTGCTTTACAGGCAGTCCTGTCTTCCAAGATGATAACAGCAGGTAATGGAGGTCCACAAAAAGTTTTATTGTGTCACTTTGTTTGGAGATAGCTATTATATGAGAATACCGAGCAGACAGAGGCATAAGATGGAATCCTATTTATTTTTCTATTGTTAGGATCTGTGCTCAAATTTTTTCTTCTCTCTAAGCCATACTTCAAGCAGAGAATATCCCATCAGCAGCTCCATGTGTGTTTCTTTTCATGCTAAAGCTGTTTTACCCCGGGGTTTTGTAGGTAAAATGATAACACAGAATTGTGTGTTATCTTTAATTACAAACATGCTTGCTATTCCCCTCACAATTCTGAAAGAACAGTCAGCTAAAAGAGAAAACAAATCATTCTTTCAGTATGTTTGTCACAATTTTTATACTGCAAAGAGCAATGACAACTTGCCATGTATCAGTTTACAGGCAAGTATTACATGGCAACTGTTTAGTATACATGTCGCTAAAACTAGCCATCTAACTTGAAGGAATCATTATTTTGCTACATAGCTTAAAGGTGACTGGTCCCTATAAATCACTCATACACTATGTGTAGAGATATTTTGTTCTTTACAGCCTGTTTGGGGGGAATTTATAGAGTAGTTCTCCAATAAATAACTTAATTACTGAAACTGAAAGGCTGCAAATGTGTTGCAGTGGAGCAATGCCATTCCAAAATGATGCTACATCTTCCTTACTAGAACAATATCCAATTAAACATATTTTATTATTAGGAAGTCTGGAATTGAGCCGTTAAGGAATATAGCCTTTTTGTTTGTTTGTTTCTATACAAGCTTTTATTTTTCACCATCCCCATACACTACCCACTTTCAATCCCCTCCGTTAAACTATGGGCTGCAGGTACAGAAAGGGAATGCAAATGGAGAGGAGTCTCTCTCTTGTCACTGTCAAATATATATTTTTGGCAGTGTTCTCCTGACCCAGGGAGTGTGAGACTCTTAAAAATCAAACGAAACCAGACTGCATGTGGGATGACTTGACATAACAACATATGGTGCACCAAACAGCTTGGAAGTAAGGAAAAACAGTGCCATTTTTGGACAGCTCTGCTGTTCTCACCTCCATGCAGTGCTGCTACAATTGAGAACTTACACATGTGCCCACCTTTCTTTCTCCTCCCAACATTTTCATACTAACATCATAAGTATGAATTAAATTTTACTTTACATAGTTATAGATGCCTGGTTCCCTGTAAAGCCAGGTCATGCTTGTAGGCTGATGATGGCTACAAATGATTTGTGGCTCTAAAATATCTTAGTCTGTGAATGCTTAAGAGCGTAGCATAAAATTCATAGAATAAAAAGTAACCATATTTGATTTACTAAGTTCATACCAAACAATTTCCCAATCAGTTAATGTATTGTATTGCTTTTAATGTAACATACATTTCTGACTAGTAAGCGATAAATCTAGTGAACATAGCTCAATGGTATATCACAGCTGGGGGCATGGGCTCAGTTCTGGTGCATCTAGCTCACCATCTCCTCCTGCTAAAACAAATACACAGCATGCCCCATCTTAATGCATCAGACCATTGCCTTGATGGGCATTAAACTATCTTGAAGAACTTTCTTAATAGAACTTTCTGGTGTTTCCATCAGGACTTGTGGTCATCTTTCTCCCTGGCTTTGCTGTTTGCATAGTGAGCATTGCTTCTGGTTGTTTCCCTGACCTCAAAAGTACTTTGCTCAGTAACTTGTTGGGGGTACAAAGCAGAGAATGCAATTGAGCATCGGAATGTGATCCTCACCTCTCGCACCTCACATCAAGTCAGGCAGTATACAAGTCAGGGACAAAAACTGGCAGTGTGACAGAAAAGAGGATGTCATCTGAACACTGTAACCAAAACTAGTGATAATGCCTTGGTATTGCTTTCTGAATAGAGTAAGACAAAGCAAAACAAAACAAGCAGATTCATGTGATAAAGATTCGGTACAAGGTAGTAATTTACTTTGGCTGTGGACTATATTCAACTTGATTTAAATATCTTAATATTTAATTATCTACATTCATCTTACTGAAGTGCACATAAAGGAACTTCTTCAAAGAAATTAGCTTTGAACATTATTTACAGACAAGGTGACAGCTGTCTAATTCATTCTCTTGTGCCAAGGGAGAACAGTAAAGTGATGTAGAAAGGTTTTGAACTGTATTATTTAATTCACATAATAAATTTCAGTAGAGTCATATGGTAGGATTCTATTTGGTTCACTGCCTTTCTACTGATTATCTTATTAGATGTTTGTACCTCTACATCTGTCCCACCTGAATAATTTCTCTAGTTATCTTGAAAAAACTTCCAAAATCAAAAGACTGTTTTTCCAACAGTATGTATTCCTTCTGTTTGTGTGTGTGTTTGTTCACATATCGCTTGAAGTACTTGCAAGAGCACAATTCTGTCTTAAAAACCTTAATGCAGAGCAATGTTAATTTAATGTAGTTACCAGCAATGCTGGTTGCATACTCTGTAATGAGCAAGTTCAGTTCTGCCTTGAGTTACTTACTGACTACAACTTGATGGAAAATTGCAGCAAAACAATACTGCAGGTGGCTAGACCGAAAGACCTCTCAAGGTTTTGTCCAGTCATGACAGGATGTAAAGTAGTGAAAAATCAGAGCACTTTTGGCTTTGATTCTCCTCATAAAATGGAGTTGGGAATGCTGTACTCTGCAATTTCTAAAATCCTTTTAGCACTGAGCTGTGTAATGCTGGTCTTTCATTAAAATACTCTTGAGGATAAGGAAGAACAGATATAATCCTGACCTTACCAAACTTACCATTTTGGAGAGAGGAATTCAAACTTAAACGTCAAATAGCTGGTATGTCAGTCCAGAGCACAGTAAATGAAAAGAAAACTGAAAAGTTGAGATGTAAAAAGGTTAAAATCTATGTTTCAGCAATAGGCTTTGCAGAAAGTGATTGCTCTGATGTAGATTAAGCTGTACACTGACCTTTCAAAGAATAAGCATTTTTCTCAACTGTCACTGTATCAATGCACAAAACAAGCAATATCATTAGGGAAGGCACCCAGGCTGGCAGACTTTGAAGAGATTATGTCGATGAGTCATGACCCACCCATTCAGCAAATAAAGTGAAGGTTAAAGCTTACATGTATAGAATAAAGTTAACTGGAAAACTGCAATTACTTTGCTCTCTATAAAACAAGTCTTGGATCCAAAATCCGGGATTATTTAGAGCTAATATGCTCCAAAATTTCTCCCCTACCCCCATCCATGCCAAATATAAAAGGGCTAAAATCAGCTATTGAACCCCTCCAACCTTTTGCACCTATATGTGTTCAGTACTCAGTGGCAAACAGCTTTCTGACCCTACAATTACTATTCTGATTTTAGCCATTTTTACCTTGCATTTAGCAAATGATGTTAGAGAAATATCCTCTGCAAAATAGCTAACTTTTTAGGACATGGCTGCAGGCAACGACTTGAATCTGGAAATATCTTTTAAACAGATATCATGTTTTTAAGAGTTTGTGTGTGTGTGTGTGTGTTTTCTTTTTTTTTTGGTGAATATTTTGTTGAAAATCCCCCCCCCCTTTTTTTTTTTTTTGTTTTTATTTTTATTTATTTTTCCCAAACATCTTAGTAAGCCAACAATTGCAACTGACATAATATTTTATCAGAGTCATTCCTCACTAGCTCTGGGTGCATATATTGGAATCAAGGCCTGACTATAGACAGTAACTCAAGCATTGATCCTGGCACGTGGGTAGATCTACAGCAAGGTTTTTGCAAACTTCACCAAACACATCAACTGTATCCAAAGTGGTGCTGTATCATTCGTATCAAAGAGCCATGTCCAGTCGTTCTTAGCACTTGATAAGTTGACTTGTTCTGGGATATTTTCACTTTGTTTACAGAAAAATGTGACTGCTCTTTTGAGCACAGAGAAGAAATTGAGGCAAGAGGAAAGAAGAAAGTAAGAATGCACAAAAATTTAGGCCGTGCCTAAACTTTTTAGACTTTAAAGCTTTCTAAACTTTTTAGGCTGTGCCTAAAGCTGGTGGATTATTTCTTCATTGTGAGCAACAGTTATATCGACCTCAGATGAACTATTTGCTCAAGTTGAAAGTGTTTCCACCCCATAGGAATAAAGTTATATTGCAATAAGTAATGAATGCATTGCTTTTAGGCACAAAGCCAAGCTAGATTTAATCTAACTCCACTGGCCAATAAATGAAGAGATGGTGCCATGTATTTCAACACTGAAACCCTTGGCAAACCTGCCAGAGAGTGTGAGCTCTTACTTGAAGAGTCATACCCAGTGTTGACACATCTTTGCTGCACCTGAACACAAACTAGCAAGATTAACACTAGATTTGGTATATTTACACACATTTCAGCCAGTCTTCAGTGATGGAGAACAGACATTGCTCCAAGTGCAGGGGTTTGGTGTGTAAGCAGGGGTTTGGTGTATGAGCAGTTGCTGGCTGGACAGATCTGTCTGAGGGCTTGGCTGCTGCACAGTGCAGCAGCCAAGCATGGCCTCAGACTGGAAGAGCAGTAAACCACAGGCAGATGAATCCTTTTCTTCCATGCCTATTATGCAACTCAGGAGAAATGGTCAATATCTAGCTCTCTACCAACAGCATTTGCAAACAAGACAGATATTTCCACTAATAAAAAGCAAAAATAAGCAGAAAAAAAAAATTGACTTCCCTTATCCAACCCCTTCATCTGTGCATGAAACACAAGATCAGATTAATCCCTAGTTGATCACAGCTCACTGAACCACTTCACATATGTCAATCAAGGTTATGTACGCTACAAAGTGCAGGCTGACGTGAGGAATTTTACACACTCAACTCAATGCATTTGAAAAGCATCATTGATCTGGGTGATGCTAGCATCAGTCTTTGTCCTACCAAGTTTTAAAAGTGCAGAAAGAAAAAGGAGGGTGGGAAAAGAGGCCATGGCAGGGCAGATTTCAGCTTCTGCTACTGCAATGAAGCCAAAGAGGCAAAAGAGTGATAATGGAACACACCAAATAAGTCTTTCTGCTAATCACTCTTCACTCATTCAGTATGACTAGGAGACCAGGTGGTCATCACTGAACCAAAACCTGTTTTATCTGTGTACTAACATTGTAGCAAAATGGACATAAATGTTCTCATGTTCTAATGCTATGCTGATTTAGGTTATGCTGTTCTGTAGACAAGAGCTTTTTATCTGATGAGGCCTATGAGAATATTATTCTTCGAATTAAATTACATGCACAGCTATCAATGGGAACATAGATGAAACATGGGAAAGTTTCTTGTACTGTAGGTAAATGTGTAGAACTGAGATGTCCAGCAACTTAATAGCCATGATCTACCACAAAGAAGAAAAATACATGATTACATATGCATAAATTCTTCCTGTACAAGTGTTTGACATTTGAAGCTCTGAAAAAATTCCTAATGAATCTGGAGATCAGTGATCAAAGAACAGAAGGTCCTGACTTTGATTATTTTATGTTTCCCTTCAGTTAAGTTGGGGCTGTAACACAACTGTTGCATTCTCAGGAGTTCTGTTCACAGTGAAACTTTGCTCATGATGGGCTAATGCTATTCATGATGACATCCCACTGTCTCTCTGCTCACTGGCTTTGAAATAAATGCATCAAGAAACAAAATCTATAATAAAGTTTTTATGTCAATTACATATATCTACTTATTATATTATCTATTTTGTACAAAACTTGCTACATGGCATTTTAATGTGGACCGTGGTTAAACTACATTCATTTCCATAATGTTTTCTGTAAAGAAACTCTAATCTCATTATATGTTCATAATTTCTGTCTCCATAAAGTGTAAAGGTCCATTATTCATACCCACACAATGTTGCCTTTCCCTCTTTAATAATGTCTTTGATTTTGAAAAGTCAAAGGCAGGATGTGCTGTTGCACACTAGTATTTAAGCCTTCTTAATAGCCGATCTTGCACATAGGCACTACTAATATTCCTTTTTTCCCTGGACCATCCCTTTCATGCTCCATATTTGTCTAATTGTCATGGCATCGAAAACACATGCATGTTAAGGGCCTCTTGATGTCATGTTACTCTCACTGCATTTTTTTTATTATTATTTTTGTGATCCTGTGACTAAAACTGAAGTAAATCTGGACCCCATGCTATACAGTCTTTGTCCACTTTGCTGAACATCTGAAAATCTGAATCTGAAAAGAAACTCTGCCAGGAGGTAGTCAAAATAAGTTTCAGCAGCTCAGATAACAAAGAGTACTAGAAAAGGCCTTTCACAGATTCAATATTTATTGGATTTAGACTCATTTCAATTTCCAGTTTCATCCACTTACAGGTTCTCTGATTACCCCTGTCTTTGTAGTCTGGCAGTCTGAAGTTTGTTCTTCTGGACTAGGTAGTCCAATAAACAAAGACTTTCTCATCATATTAAACATGAGAGTTGCTGGAGGTTTTTCAGAACTATGACACTTAAGAAAAGACTGGTTTGCACTCTGCTGAGGTTAATAACTTTGCAGAACTCATAAAAGCATTCACAATTGTTCTTGACTGAATCATCATAACAGCAAGCAGGTGCTTATATATAATCATACCTTTTGGGAATTGTCTCAGATCATTTGTCTGCCTCAAAGGATGTTCCTCACAGCTATTCATCTGAAAGACATAAAATGGCTCAAATTGGCCACTTGGCTTTCATTTCTACCAGAAACAGTGTACGATTCAGGATTACTTTGTTGTTTACACATCTTGAACAAGAGGCACAAAAATGACATTTTTATATGTCAGAAGTAGTTTCTTTTGTGTTAATGAGTAAAAAGTCCTTCTATATTTTCACCCTTTTTTACAAAGTCTATTATGTCAATTTGATTTGTTTCATGAGATATGTTGGACTGAAAGGGTATAAATGTGCTTTCTGGGCATAAATGCTTTGCAACAGATTTCAGACCTTTTAACGTATAGTGCATCACTAGTAAACAGAACCACACAACAAAGAAGCCAATGGGCCTTTAACAAATGCAATAATATCTTTAAAAAGACAGAAAATGTTAACTTTGCTTGTCAAATGACAAGTGAGGAACAATTAAATATTTATCTTTCAACTGTCCAGACAATCGCACTTTCTTATACTGCTTCAGGATTTATATCCAAATGATTTAGATTCTTAAAACCAGTATTTCAATCAAGTATTTTAATCAAATTTTAATTATTATAATTTATTTATTTTTATTCAAAGAGTACCAGGTGAACAAGTTCTGAACATTATTAGAGTATTTAATGTAAAAGTTCCCTCAAAATTCCAAGACAGTTTTTTGGTTTTTGTTTTGTTTTGTTTTTCCACAACATAATTACTGTTATTTTCCCCTGCTCAATCAAAGATATACAGTGTGGTCAGATGTATAATGTAACAGCTGGAGTGTAAGAGCTCTACTACTGTTTTACAGTTTGTTTTGCATATACCGTCACACCACACCATGGTAGACCTAGTCTCTACATTCATCTGAGCAGCCTATCTGACAGCATCTTGTCTTTCAGATATTGAAACAATAAAAACCAAAATAATGTATGTTGTCCTGATGTCAGTGGATCATTTTTATTGTCTTTTTTTTTTTTAAAACATTTGCTCCTTTGCCTTAAAATCTTAATACCATTACCCTGCATCAAAGAATCAAACAGCTGAAAGACAAGCTTCTGGGTCTTGTTTCCATCTACAAAAAAATGCTGAGCAGTAATCAAGAAAATACCTTGGTTTCTTTATGATTTCTCTTTTTGCTTTGCGATCACAGCTTCATTTCAAAGTGCATTTATATATCTGAAATCTCAGGGAAATGTCTAGGAGGGCCCTTTGATGTCAATCAATTGCACGTGAGCCTTAACAAGTACTGTGCTCCGTGATTTTGTCATGTTGTACAGTGAGTAAACCATTGATTTAAAAACTGAAGCAAGATTTAGATGATTAAGTATGGAAATTATTCTAAACTGTTTATAATGAAATGTAGATTTATTTTTTTTATTATTATTATATTAAATCTGTAACACCAGTCTGGTAATTTAATGATTTTTTTTTTTTCCCTTTTGCAGATGTGTGCAGTTGAAGGCTGATTTCACACTTTGAAAGCAGAAAGCTTTTGTTATAACAACTTCTCTCTGTGGAAGTAATTGACTTTAGAAGGTGAGATATTCTTGTGTCTCTCCACAGATTAATTCTTTTGGATCTTATCTGCAGTGGCAAAAAAATGGAACCTGTGTCTCCTTAGCTGCAATTTAAGCATGCTCAACTATTTGTGTAATTCACCATGGATTCTGACATATTTATGATGCTGCTGGGTCCTTACCTGTAGGGACAGGCTTCCTTCTGCCTCATCCAGACCCATGCCTCTGGCTGGCAGTGCAGTCAGTCTGCAGTCATCCAGAAGGAGGTGTTCTGCGAAACCCAGAGAAAGTCAATAAACAACCAGAATTAAACCTGTGTGCTGGAGAAACAGATTGCTCAGGGTAGCACTGCAGCAGTGGTGTCTGATCACAGCAACCCAATTCTTCTTTGTAATGGATGGCTAGAGGGGAAGTAAAATGGATGCAGAGCAACGTGGAAAAAGAGCAAAAAGTTCTCTAGAGACCTGGATGTCAAATGAATGTATAAGGGAACATTTACAGTACATCTTGTTTAACTGGAATTAAACTTATCTTTAAAACAATTCCCAGCCTGCAGAGTGTGAGAATGACTGATTCTCTTTATTAAGTATAATCTTGTAAGATATCTACTTAAAGCAGATAATAATTAATTGCAGAAGTATACTATAATTAGCTTTTAATGAAAAGTACTTATAAAGATAAATATTTGTATACTCGTTGTATTGATTAGAAGTTTAAAGAACAGAAAGCTCAGGCAAATATCTGCAAGACCAGTCAATGATCCTTTAATTTTAATTTTGGAGAGATTCATACCACTTATTTCTAAAAATTGAGCTAAACTGCTCCAGTTATGAATCTAGTTAAATAGGTCCACTCTATGCTTATAAGTATCTCCAGAACTAGGCCTTGCCTGAGCTAAGCTTTCTCTGGAGCTTTCCTCTAGAGATTAAAGCACCAGACATAGTAAGATTCAACATAGAAGACATCCAGTTATGGCAACTGGACTTGGTAGAGCATTTACTAGGAATCAGTGTCTAGGCTATTAGAAATCTGTCCTTTACAGCTAAAGTTCAGGAAGGGACTGTATGAATGGATTGTGAAAGGTTTAGGAATCATGCTGATGAAGCAGGTCCATGTAGGCAACTTTTGCCAAGCCATGGCATAAAGCTTAGTGCTCTTTAAATGTGCAAACAAGGAAGCATGGAAGAGCTGTAGAGAGGTTTTGCTACTTCACCTGGCAGTAATCATGCCAAATTAAACTTCTGAGTCTGGTTCTGGAGCTCGTAGTTTTAAAAAGTTTAAAAATTGGCTGCATCTCACCTGTGGCCTGAAAGAAGACCTCTTACAATGGAAAACATAGAGATTTAAATCTAATTAACTTATCCAGAGGAGACCAAGATAAGCTTTGATTTTATGGTATACATACCATTATGCAGAGAAGACAGTCAGTACTAAGTTTTCTAATCTACTGAAGAAAGGCAGTGTAGAAGCAGCTAGAAGTTAACTCTGGAAAGATTCTAGTAGAAAGAAATTACACTGGTGCTTAGAACACATTGGAATGAACTGCTGAAGGAAGTGCTGAATTTTTCATTTTTGAAGCTTTCATATCACAACTGAATGCCTGTCTGGAATTGCCCGAGTTGAAATCACATCCTTGTGCTCAATAAAAGCATACCTAGATGTAATGCTTGATTGAGGTTCTCATACTAAATAACCTAGTGGTCCTTGTTGACTTTAAAATATAGCAATCTATTTCTTCTACAGGCTGAGGGGAGAAAAAAAAAAAAAGGAGAGATAAAAATTATTTCCATATTTTCATTTTTGGAAGGTGCTCAGAAAAATATGATGCTGAAGTACATATATAGATAAATTGACAGATGAGAAATGATGACTTCTTACCTTGAAAAGAAAATTCTCATACTTGCAATATAATAAAAGAAACATCAAAATAAAACCAATTAATTTTTCCTTTAATTATCACAGTTTCTACAGCTGTTGAGCAAATTATAGCTTCTTTAATATGCCAATTTTGAAAGTACTTCACATTATAACCAGCAGATAACAAGGGAATAAGAGTAATTGGAATTAAATTTATACAGTGGAGAATTCTCAGTTTTAATGTTGTCTAAATGGGTTTTAACATATTGAAACTGCCAGAAACTCACATGTGAATAAAAGCTGTTATAGAAAAAGAAGAGGAAGGAAAAGAAGGATTAAAGTAAATACAGCTCCAGAAAACTTTTGGAGTAAAATGGGTCTGTGCAACCCACAGACCCCATGGAATTTCACTATCACTGATGAGCATTCGGATAAACTTATTTAAGTGTCTGCACCAATAAGGAATAGATAAATCTCACAAAATATGACTCTCCCAGGTGACAGGTTATTTTTCTGCATGACATTAATCCTTTATTTCTCATGAGATGAGAAACCTCAAATGAAACTCAGAGGAGAGGGAGGAACTGCAGTTCTCTCAGAGATCAATGTTGTATTTTGATGCTGGTATTTGTTTGGCAGGTGACAGTCATTCTTAGAGCCTCCCACTGTGCCAAGCTCTTGCAAGTAAGCATGAAAATAGACCATATACAGTTGATCTTGCAGCCAGAATAACCCATATAGGAGGTAGGCCGTGAAAGAAGAAACAACTGAGAAGACTTGTTCAAATACCCATGTGTGTGATTGAAACCAGGCCCTGGGACTGTCACAATAGTTTGCTGTCCGCAGTGATGAGAACCAGGGCATGAATTACCACTGAAGCTTACGGTGAATTCCAATAACATAGTCTCTGCTAGACCTACAGCATCTTCATGCTGAGATATGGGTTTTCCTGAGCCAGTCATCAACCCACCATCACCCATTTGTGCAACATGATGCCTGCATTCCTGGGACAAGCAGTCCCATGCTCTGGTCCTTCCCAATTTCTCTCACCCTGAAAGGCATTTTATCTTGGGGGCACACAGACAAATATTCAGTTGATACTAAATTGTGGTATTACCTGAGGCAGCAAAGGAACCTCCACTTCACAAGCTTTTGTTTGCATCCTGGCTCTTGTAAGAATGCACTGAGATTACATGTAACCCTGTTGCCAGATCATAGCCATGATTTTCCAGACCCTAAGACCCTTCACATCCTGCTCCTTATGAGGAGGGAAATAGAGTTCTGCTGATGTCAGTGTTGTTATAAACACAAAAACCCCAAAAGAACAATGTTCCCTGTACAGATAGTAATCCATATGCAGGAAGAATATAGATGATTAATACTTAGCTGAAGTATTCATAAGAAATTAATAATGGCTATATAAATCTGTTCTGCTGGTTTCTAAGTCTGTTTCATTTCTAATTTACAGTCAATAAGATTTCTGAATGCCACAGAAGTGCTCCACTCCACAAGTGCTACACAATTTCTAGGTAGCTTTTGGATGTGATGGTAAAGACGATAATACCTCCTGGAAGGCACAGAATACAACATTCTCTAGAGAGTAGTGAAAAGATAATTTTATGACATTATATTCTGACACTGTGTGAATCAATTTTAATGAAAGATATACTTGCTTTCTTTTGCAATGATGAATCTGGAAATATTTAACCCCCCAGGCTTGAAGGAAAAAAAGTCCTACTTTAATGGAGTAAAAATGTGCTACATCTTTGTATTGAACATGAGGTAAAAATACTTTTGTTCCCATATTATTTTCACAGCAACTGAATAAAAGCAAGAATATGTACTTCATCTTTCTATCAGTAGCTGGAATCTGCCTGTTAATTCCACCTTGCACAGATTTTTAAAGATGGAAAAGAAGCTATCCAGACTTTGAAAGCACTAGATAAATATTTGTCAGAATTACGAGTTAATTAAAATCATCTTACAGTCATATGCTCTAAAGAATCAAAGTACTTTTACACATGTATGTGCACAGAACATTCAGGAGTTTGTGAAATCTACTTTTGAAAATGCAGCTGTTTGTAGGGTGAAATGTAGAAACTAATTAATTGTAAAAGTACACAATAGCTTAAAACAGCAGGTGGATAAAACTTTTTCCTGTCACAGCTGTGGCATAATATAATCAGACAAAATGCAATTATCCAGTTGGAATTTGAGAAAGATCTTATAATTAACATAACTATTTTTCTAAAGAAAATCTTTGGATGTACATGCTATAAAGAAAACTAGAAATACTTCAAAGAGGCTTGATGCATCAGGGCTTTGGTTTTGTTTTCACTGAAACAAACCAAAATCAAGGTATCCTCTTCTCACTAAGAAGAAATATTGGTTGATCTACAACTTAAATATTCACTCCTAACTTCTTTATTTCTAAATTTGTCTTGCTAATATCTTCCTTTGGGTTCTGTAATCACATTCTGATGGATATTTATGCATTTCCCTTAAGCAAAAAACAAGCAATATGACATCCTATCTATTCTTTCTGGTGGTAATTCTACCTGTTGCCTTCACTTCCCATGGGGGACTATTTCCAAGTTTTGTATGCTCTTGAGAGAGAAAATAAACTAAGCTGTTTGTGTCTATTCTTGTAATATGGTTTGTGTTCATTTGGGGGATTCATTCTTCCTTTTGTTTTGTTTTATTTAGTTTTATTTTATTAGTATAATGAAAACTGTCTATTCTTCAATTACTTCCACTTCTGTTTGAAAATTTTGACCTAACTTGTAAAGAAAGTTTTTTTTTTGTTTTCTTGTTTTTCACCTCTGGTTGCCTGTTTCTTGCCCTGGTTGTTCATTCTATTCAAATGATGAATACAATTTCTATTATCATCATTATTTTTGTGATTATTTTCTGAAATGAACAACAAAGTTGCGCCAAAAACTTAACATATATTAGCAAAACCTAACCAAACCAAGAAAAACAAACAGACAAACAAACAAAAACACTTTAAACAAGCAAACAAATAACAACAAAACAAACAAACAAACAAACAAAACCCACAAAACAAAACAAAACAAAAAACCTGCATTTAGAAACAGATTACTTGGATAGAAAGATAAATTTTGCCATGTTAACAACATGATAGGTAGCTTCCTTAGGTTCAGGTGTATGGTTTCTCTCTACTCAAACATCAAAGAATGATCTGCAAGATTTTTTTTTGGTAATGGAAATCTGCTGTTGTTTCAAATCAGGTATGGTTCCGTAAGTCCCTGATTTCACTGGAAGCATCATATATGAATTAATGAAAAAATATTTATTAAGTTTTTGCAGTCCTTAATTTTAATTGCTGCAATTAATGAATGGAACTGCAAGTAGAGTTCAACTAAGGGTTTTTCTAAACCATTAACGGAGACTCATTAATAATGCTCCTGACAGTCTACTGGGAGTTATCTAACAACCATGAGACATTATGTATAGGACCTCAGCTTGAACTTTCATGACTCTTCCTCAAATAAATTAATGATGTTCCACAAACTCTTAGAACCACATCCCCAGTTGTTCCAGAGCTTTGAAAGAAAGACAGTTTTAAAACTACCTTTGCATCCTACCAAATCAAAATTTAATTTTATAACTCTAAATACATCATGAAAAAGATCTTCTAGGAGAGAAAATTCACTTTGCTTTTCATTCTGTAATATAAAATTCCTCTTGGAGGACAATGACTGATTTGACACTAAATCTTAGCTTCTAGAACAGATCTGCTAGACTCTTTTAGGTTGCTGCAGCCTTAGAGATATTTCACAGCAATAGGATAAATTATGCTTCATCCTTTCAGCTAAAAATATTCCTTTAACTTTGACTTCTTTAAGAGCTATTGCAACATGAAATTGTATTTATTCTTAAAAGATATGTCTTGTCCACAATACAGTTACAACAGCATCTTCAAAATAGCCCCTGCACCTACTGTCCCTTCATCTATCTACATGTAGCTTTATATTTTACTTGTTGTAAGCTTTCGGTGTAGCATCAATACAGGAACTGGAAGAAAAAGTCACAAAATAACACCAATATTTCAATATAGCTCTTGATTTAAGAATTTTATTCAAATCTGAAATTCCCTAGTTTATTTTTTTTTTCATAGCTATATCCCAAAATAATTTATTTCAATGTCACCAAAATAAATTGTTTAGAAGTTAATTTTATCTTCCATAGGTGAAAATGATAATGATAAAATAATCTATTTCAAAAAAATTCCAAGATGATCCATACATTCCCATCTAAAGTTTTCCTATTTGATTTCAAAATTTGCTATTTATTCAATTGATTGATGTTTAATGGAATATGTTTAATGGAATGTCTGGAAGATTTATTGTTTTAAACAAGTTGAGGCTAAAGAAAGCTGTGCTCAAATGCAGTGAGGCTTATATTGTGGGATATGACCTGATCTTAGCTTTGGTGACTTTGCACAATGGACACGTGCCCAGGGTGGACACATTACCCAGGGTGGCTTTGGTGTTGTCTTTTATTGAGTGATCTCTCTGAATAACTGAACTCAGTATTATATAGATGCCTCATCCATCCATAACAGATAGATCTATTCAGAATGTGTCCTGACTCTGTCAAATGCTGACACTGAGCTGATATGACAGATGAAGAACTTCACTCTGACTTGTGTGTTATTCTGCACTGAACTATGCCACATTTTAAGTCATAGCAGGTGAAGAATGCAGAGATTTCCCAGATGTGGTAGTGAGGAGATAGAACAGATGTGACACCTCTGTTGCCTGCAATGCACATAAACATGCACTAGCAACGTGCTAACAATTCTCACATGGATTAAGCAACCAAACTAACAAACAGACAAAAACTAAAAAAGGCAACTTCATAGTAATAGAGCAGAATAAAGGGTAATATGGTCTAAGAATGATTAAACGAACAGACACTAGGGTTTTATGATCTAAGCCACTTGAGTTAGCAGAGCATATTTCCAGTGAATCTATGATACACTGATAGTTTGCTGAAAGTTAATTTTCCTCTCTGCCTGTTTCCCTCTCTTTGTGTTTTGTTTTTGTTTATTTGTTTGGGGTGTGTGTGTGTAGTAGTAGTAGTAGTCATGGGTTAATGGACTACAGTGAGGATCAGGAGATCAAAACTTAAGACCTTGGTCTGTGATTTCCCCCATGACTTGAAAAAGTCCTTTCATCTTTTGGACATCCCTACATGAAGACAGTAGTTTGGAAATACCAGTGAGTTTGGTGAGATACTGGAAACAACCTAGCTGCAGAAGTACTTGGTTAAACAACTATCTTTGGTATCTTTGCAATGAACATTTATCTGCAGGAGCTCCTATCATCAACATTCATCAGCATTTTCAAAGTTGTGAGTCAAGAAGCTTCTGGGGAACTGTGAGTATACTAATCACAATTCACTAATCTATTCACAATCATAAATGGGAGTGACCTCGGAATAAACAATTGATTTTATTTCAAGCACTATGACAAAAAGTCTTTCATGGTCTGGGACCATGCAGGAAAAGAACTAGTTAGATCAGTTAATCTGTTATTCTGTGTACAGGATCAACATTTTCTAACAAGAAGGAAGCTACAAAATCTCTGGTGCTCAAAGAGAACAAAGGACATTGAGCTTCTCAGTAGCTACCATATGTATGTATTTATTGTTGTTTTTTTTTTTTTGCTCTGATTGGGCTAAGTTTTTCCTTTCAGGGTACTTATGAATATGTAAATTTTGGTGCCTAATTTTAGATACTTCTTTAAAAGTACAGGCTAAGGTTATTGATACTGCTCCCATACTAAGGCAGCCCGCTGATTGTAGGTAGTAATACACGACTGAAACTCCTTGCTTAGTGTTCAGGAACGGTGAAAGGTGAGCTGAGGGCACACAAGAATAGTATCTCCTCAGTGATATTAATTCCATTGCAGCAGCTAAAAGTTTACATGGGGCTGAAGTTCCCAGGGATCAGTCATGCTGACTATCTTTTAATACCAGAGCTAGGTACACTTGCAGCTTTGTAAACAAGTAAAACTGGTATGAAGAGCAGATACAGAGTACAGTCTATCACGTAATGCCCAGCAGGCACTAAATACTCCAGGGGACAAGCTGAAAATCAATTATCTTGAAATAGCATAGCAGAAACCTTCTCTGTTCTCACATACCAGCATCAAATCCATTTAAATAACAACATCTTAGAGCACAAAAGCAAAGTAAAGCCTCATGAAAGTATGTTTCAGTGAGGACTGCATCACCCCAATCTTTTAGCTTTACCTCTTCAAGCAACTCTTTCTCCCTGATGTAAAGATGAAGAATTAATCATCCTGTTACATAAAATGCATACTCCATGGGGAAGATACATAAAGCACGCATGAGATGGATGGATTTTTGTAGAGTAAGGTCACCCTCAGGGGGTGAAAACATAGGGAAAAAAGTGCTCTCTGAGTGATTACCGTTTCTGGAACCACTGGAGACTTGCAGGTTGATGCCATCTAAAAGAGCCTATGATTTTCAATTAACTCTTTGTTCATGCAGATTGGTAATTACCTCAGTATATGTTGGGGTGCTGTTTTGCACTAACTTTGGCAGTGAGCTGAAGAATTGGAAATGGTCCCATTTGCCCGGTGGTTGATGACTGTTACAGATGGGAAGCTCAGGCAGGGCTTTCCTCAGCTGCTAGTCAAAAGCTGGCCAATTCTCAAAGGTTGGGGAAGACTAGAAAGTTTCTTTAAGGAGAAATGGGTAGGAGAGCAAGCCCCATTGTTCATGATCTTTGTGTCTGTTTCCAGCTGGGTCTGAAAATGACTAACAGTGTTCTGCTGACTGGGTGGTGTTGGTAGACTGGAATCAGCCCAGTATAGCAGTGAGCACTGGCATTTAGAGGCATAGGCAGGGGCTTTGTAAATTTGGTACCTGCCAAGCTGACAGATATATTCTAGGAAATTAAGAACAGGATGTTAAGAGGAAACAAAATGAAAGAGAAGAGGATTTTTGAAGTAAGAAAGAGGAAAGAGATGGAAAAAAAAATAAGTTTTAAGGTGTATCAAGCTAAAAAGGCTTCACTGTTTTAATTACTGCAAACTATATTTCTGAGAGCCTTTGGTAGCTTGTTAGAAACATACTGTAGCTTTAATTAAGCAATTAGAGAGCTTGATGAGGAAGGCAAGGATTTTAGAATTTAAAGTATTCTGGAGAGAGTATAGGCAGGGGAATCTTTTTTCAGGTGTCTCTGTATTATATAATGATTAACCTTGAATGAAATGTTATGGGAAGGACTGAGAGCTTTTATTCATGTGTCACAAGCATAAAACCTGACCCAAAAGTTCTTTGAAAAAACTCTCTAAGAGGACTTTGTCAATGTGTAAGCCTGTAGGACTTAGTTTAAAGTGTGCATTCAGGGGTCAGGTGAAGATTAGCAGAACAACATTTATTTCCTGTAAGGACAGACTTAATGAGAAACAAGTAGAGCTTCTATGTTACAATATGTTGATATAATTCAGTTGCTGACAATTTTTGTATTGCATTACACTTCAGATTCCCCATGGAAAAATGAAAATGTAGTATGAAAAAGCGAAGACTACAGCTATACTGATAGCTCTGTTAATTCTCCTATCATTTCCTGTGTAAAATTATGGCTTTCTGTATGTGAAGTCAATGGTATTGTCAGATGAAGGAAAAATGTTATCCTATGGAAAGGATTTCTCACATTGTCTTTTTTGAGAGAGGTTGGGTCTGGTAATGGAGGTGGGTTCCCTCCCACCTCCAGTTAAGTGATGAAAAGTGTGTTAGGTGAACCTTGTTGCCAGCTCCTTTCCCTTAAGGTCTCCATGATTAAACCAGGATGCCTGACTGTCTATTTTGCATAAATGCTAGCTTGATCTTTACTTCTTTTTTAGAGTCAACCAACTAGTTTTATCTGAAATAAATCTGAGTAAGTTTCTGGGGATGGTTCATGTCCAGAACTACTCCTAAAGGCAGCATGGATAAGACTGCACTTGACATGGATTTGTGCAGCTGACAAGGTCCTCCAAAAATATACCAAGTGACCTTATCTCCTTCTGCACCCCAAACATTCTCTCACTCTGTGCTAGCAACACCTACTCTCAGATCTGCGCTATAAACCATCATCTCCCTAGAAGGCTGCAAAACAGCCATTACATTATTACGGATGCTTTTAGCTAGAATGTGTTTCCTTCAGTAATTTTTGCATTTCAGTACAACAAGGGCCCAGAGAAGCCAGTTCAAATACCATAAAACATAGACATCCTGCTCTAGAGGCAGCTAGCTCTAAGTTGTGTGTCTCCAAGCTTCTGCTTGACCATGAGTTCTCTGTCATGTTTAGCTGTACTGGTATAGCTTGTGAGCATGCTTCTTGTTGAAGTCTCAAAGTAAGCAGGGATGCTACTGTACACAATTAACTAGGTTGAAAAAAAAAAAAAAAAAAGGAAAAAAAAAGTCTTTGTCCATACAAGGTCTTCTGGGAGCTATAGAAACTGTGTGGGAAATGTCAGCTGTATTCTTTTGGGAGAGTCCTTCAGCTTTTTGAGGTACAAAGATAAATTCCATCCTGAATAATATAAACTACCTAAAATATCTTCAAAAGCATATCTACAGAAACATAAATACTATATAAACAATATAAACTGTGTTCTGATAGCATGCAATTGGTGTCAATATGGTTTATTTTTAATAAATCAGTATATTTTACTCAGTGGGGCACAGAGAGACATGTTTAATCTTGAAATATCATTTGTATTGTGTTATTTTGTGGCACATTTAACCTCAAAGGTTACTCTATTCACTTCTTCTTGAGTAGAAAGTCTAATCCATCAGTTGGTGCCATCTCATTATAGTTCCACCAGGGACACCTAA
This sequence comes from Anas acuta, assembly GCF_963932015.1. Lineage (NCBI taxonomy): Eukaryota > Metazoa > Chordata > Aves > Anseriformes > Anatidae > Anas > Anas acuta. The sequence continues at coordinate 15,104,028 of NC_088982.1, read as the reverse complement.
TGACAGTGGATATTTAATACAAGTTTGTAGGTGATTTTGAAATGTGACTCAATGCACTTGGGAGGTGTGAGCAGCTCTCTTATATCTGAGAAGGCATAGAACAAAGGGACAAGGAAGCAGGAGCTAAAAAAAAAAAAAAAAAGTGATCACTAGAAAGAACAACTCTGATTGTTAGAAATAAGTATTTTAAAACTATAATTTAAGCAAATTCTTCAATATTTACTTTTTTTTATGAATGTCTGAATATTTTCTGTTACAAATATGAAATTAGGTGGTAATTATAATTATGTCTGTTTATATCTGCCTATATCTTGCCAATTATATCTATAGATCTGTGTATGTATACTATACATACAAACACACATACAGGTATAAGTATGTGCATTCTTAAAGAGTATAAATACGTGTGAATTGCCTTTTTTCCATCACTAAATACAACCACTTCTATGCTGACATTATTTTTATATTATAGCTGGATCAAAAGCATTTGGAAAGAAAGAGGAATACATTATCCATACAAGGAAAATGCAGAACATTATACTGAAATATGATAGACTACAATGGTCAAAGTACTACAGCAATGTCAATATAGTCACATATAGCCATGCTTCTCAGTTTCATTAGAGATTACAACTCTGCAAGAGTAAAATTTATCTCTGTACTGAAGAGTTTTCATATTTGTCTAAGCTGGATTTAAATCAAACCCAAATAAGTAGAACTGCTGACAGAGTGATCACCCTTTTTGCATTTAGATGTAACCCACACTATCCAGCTAATTGGTTCTTGTTTGTGTGTTTGCTTTTCCTTTATGGTTGCAGTCTTATGAAGACATGAACTGTGTCTCCATCTAAGTTTGGGAAATGCTTAGCACTTCTGTACCACAGCATAAACATGTATGTCTAAGTTGTGCTGCAAACTGTAGTTTGAGGCTGGAACAGGCTTCCCAGAAAAGCTATGGAGTCTCCATCTGTGGAGGTTTGCAAGGGTTAGCCAGACAAGGAAACAGCCAGCTTGTTCCTGTGCTGGTGAGAGACCCGCGCTGAGCAGAAAGGTGGCCTTGCAACTTCCAGAGTAGTCCCTTCCAACCACAGTTTCTACAACTTTGCAAATATGTTTGACAACAAATACTGTAAGTACTGGAAGAAATAAAAATAAAATAAAAACAACAAGCTCAAATTTGTTAAAACACTATAACGATTTTAACCAGGGAATTTTGTATGTTTTCAATTTCTCATCATTTTATTCCTAAATTATGAAGTGTTTGAACACCCTGAAAATAAACATCTGATTCACAGAAGATATTTTATTTGAAAAACTACCAGATTTACAAACCTTTTTTTTTTTTTTTTTTTTTTTGATACTGGAGGTTTTAGACCAAAATGAAAGTAAATACTGTGATAATTTAGAAGTAGTGTTAGCATTATGCCAGATTGCATCATAAAGTGAATAAATGTGGGATGATGGGAATAGAACTACAGCATGATTAACTCAGTTTGGGATTGTTAGGTGTTTGTCATCATTAACTCCTGTAGGAGACAAGCAGATCTGCAGGTATTTGGCTGCACATCTGTGGAGGTTGGGATGACCTCCTAGTAGCTTTTCCTGGGGACCAGCCACCCTTCTCATTCCCCTCTATCTTGAAATGCAAACTTCCAGTGACTGTTTAGAAGATGGATGTGATGGATTTGTGTTGGGAAGAGCTAAGAGAACATTGTTTTGAAGCTTTATTCCAGCCTTTGGATATACCACACTTCTCCTCACAAAGAATGTCCTGAAAACAGAGCTCAAAACATTTCCAAAGATTGCCTTAATATGGGCAAAAACTGTCACTCTGTAACAAAGTCTCACATATAACCTAGAGCAGTGACATTAATGTTTGATATTATTTTTCTTTAGTAATGAAAGCTGAATAAACATTTCTTCATTTACAAAACATGTCAATTAAATGACTATATTTTGTCCTGCAAGTCTTCACAATATTTACCATTACATAAATCTTCACAATATTTACTATGTTATTAATGTGTAAAAAGTGCCTATTGAGGTCAATGGGATGTTTTTCTAAGTAGAAAGTCATAAGGATGCTTTATCAAGGACACTTGAGACAACTTTATCTAAGAGCAAGAGAGTGTCTCTGAAAAATCCTTTGGATAAGGTTTTAGATGCCTTAACTTAGAAGATGCATTGTAATACTACTTTGCTCTACCAAAAGAAATTTAACTTTGTGACTACTGACTGATATAGAAGATCAGAGTGAAAAATAATATGTGTGTGTTTAAAAGTGGGATAGTGCTGTTTGTTTTCCTGAATTTGGAGTAACTACAGAACTTACCAGGTTTGTGGAAGCCTCTGTATCTACCAGGTTCATAATGCACTTCATCACAGCAAATTAGTTCATAACTTACTCGAAGCTCTACTCTGTATTACTTGATTGACCACACTTTGTGGCAAAATCCTTGTATTTGTTTTGGTAGGATTTTTGATCATTTGTTTTCTTTCTTAAGAAAAGGAACTTTAAGTGATGGTTTGTTGGCAGATTTATTTGTCTCCCAGGGCCACGAGTTGCATGGGTGTACGCGAGAGCAGAGCTTGGTTGTAAATGACTAAAATGCTGTGCTCCCTTGTCTGTGAGATACTGAAGAAGTGCATAAAAACAACTTAGAGCTTCAAAAGTAGCAGAAAGAACCAATGTAGCATGCTGCCTCCTTCCCAGGGGGCCACCAGAAAGGTTTCTGCACCTTCAGTGGGTCTGGCTTACCAGGACTACACAGAATGACTCTGTGCTAAGGGTAGAAAGATGCCACATTCAAAAGTAACAGTAGTTAGCTAACAGGAGTTCCCCTGTTGATCAAACATACTGGGCTGATGCCTCGGATGGAGAAGGGTGAGATGGAGCATGTCCATGGCTGCAGGTCTTCTGATGTATTGATGGTGGATGAAGAGATTCAGAGATCTCCAGTGGTGAGTGCTGTGTTGCCCCAAGAGTGGGTTTGGAGCCCCTTTCTGCAGTTGGGTCAGCCCAGTGGTTCAGGAGATGCCCCCAGCTGACCACTCACCACCTTTCATTTCCAAAGGCAGCACTCCAGTGGTTGTGTCCCCTGTCACTCCAGTTTTCTTGCAGCATGACAAGAGGAGTTTCTACATTTCGGCTGAGTTGTAGCCTCTGTAGTGCATTGTTACAGTCATGAGATGACTTGCCAGTACAGTCCTGTGTATAAGCACTGCCTCATCGAGTGTTTCTGTTTTCATTCATTGCACCCATTGAATTTTTCAGAACACACGATTTTTAGGTAAACTGAAAAGTTAGGTTCAATCTAGAAGAGGAGCAGTTTAATGAGAGAGAAAAGCTAACGCTGCAGTTTTTGAAAGCACAGGGGAAATTTAAGCATGGAGTACTAGAAATGGGATTGCAGCCTTTGTTCTCAATGTGTGTTGCATCTAACAATTCCATTTGTTCCGCTGTTCTTCAGTGCCAGGGCTAAGCAAATAGTTTGCAATAAATAATTTAGCCTTTGAATTTAACCTTCATTTCTGCTCATGGAGTCCCCATGCACTGATTGCAGTAGTTTCAAACTTATTTGTAATTCAAGATCATACAACTTTTAGGGGTGAAGGAAAGGAAGAGGTACATGTATTTATTATTGTGATGTATCAGTGTGTTATGACACTCCCAACAGATCACAAGGTATTCTTTGTCTTCCTTGATCTGATGGCAGCAGTGGTATCAGAGGTGAGGAGGCAAAGTGAAAGTTCTCATATTGAGATGAAACATGAATTTCTCCTTTTGAAAAGATTAATATTTTATATATTTATATATATATTATATTTTATATATTTTATGTATATATATATATATATTTTTTTTTTTATGTGGGAGACTTAAAATAGAGTTGCTATTGAAATAGGCAAGGCTATTTCTCCCTGAATCATTAATTCTAGAGACTTAATCCAAGGTTTCATCTAAGGGGACACTGCTTATGACAGGCAGACCTCTTCCAAAATAAATTACAACTTTTGCACCACATTGTGAACCAGTCCTTTTATGCAGAAAGTAAAGTATTTCCTGATGCCTCCCTTATAAAACAGAGGACAAAACTAGGTCACTCAGAGCTGTGTTTCATCAGTCTTTCATTCTTTGCTATGGTAAAATGTATGACTGTGATCTCACCCTGAGAGATTGTGGCTTTGCCTCAGACAAGGCCAAATTTTTTGTCAGAAGGAGTTACAAACACTCAGCTCAGAAAAAGACCCAAAATAGCTCTTCGTACTGCAGCATGAAGCACATAGAGGTAAGCTGAGAGGATTACTGCCAAGCTGCTTTTCCACCAAGAAGAGAAAGCGAAGTGCAAGTTGTATATGCTTGACATCATAAAATACTGCTATGGCAACAACTCACTGTTTATCTGATTAAGCATCATTTTGGAGGGCAAAATAAACAGTACAAATACGAGAAACAGAATTCTCTTATATTTAATCTCCTCTTCCTTTCTTCTTCTATATTTAACTATGTTCTTTGAATAAACCTCTAATTCTTCAGAATTAAAATGGTGTGATTTGGAATTGCCAAACTATGGAATCAGTCTCTGTCTGTATGACTACATTAGAAATAATAATGCCTTCCGATTCATATTTTGTTGGAAGATTTCAAAGTTTTGGAATAGTGCACAGAAACGTGATGTATCTTTTTTTTTTTTTTTTTTTCCAGTTTGGATATTGGAAACAACAATACTTAGCATGGTTTTGGCAGAAAAAAAAAAAAAAAAAGAGAGAGAGAGAGATTGGAAATTCTGTATGCAGTTCTATATGTAAACAGAGGGAAAAGGATGAGAGAAAAACAGCAATACAATTTTACCAGTCCAAAAATACATGAGAAGGATAACTAAGAATGTAACTGACCATTTAGCTTGTAAGATTCAGTTTTTAGGCATTAAACTTTATGTGCTTAAGAATGCAGGTAGGTTTCTTAGAGGCATCCAGAAGCAATCGTCCTCTAGCCTCAGTGATACAAATTTTCTCAGGTACTACAGATATTTTTCTGGACATTAAGGAGTAAAATGACAGAAAAAATGTCTTGATATTCTGTTATTTTTAGAAATCTGAACTCAGCTGCCAACATTTATCAAAAATTCCACTGTTTTTTTTTTTTTTTTTTTTTTATTGTTTTGTTTTGTTTGTTTGTTAGTTCTTAAAACAAAACCAGGTAGACCCCTATCAAAAGGTTGAATGCTCTTTTATAGGAATGACTTAGTCTTTTAAACTACATAATGGTTTTATTTCTCTATCTTTATCTCCTTTACTGTTGTTCTGTTTTGTTTTGTTTTGTTTTGTTTTTCCCATTCAAAAATTGTGATTTCCTTTACTAATTGTTATCTGAAGTTTTCTGTGTTTATGTATTTCCATTTTTGAGAACAGCATACAATTTGTTTTCCAGAAAAAATGGATAATAGAAAAAGGAAAATGGAAAACACCCTCACATTTTAATGCGGACATACTGGCATATGTAGAGGTAAATGCCAAGTACTATGTGCAGTTGGAGGATAATCCTTTTGTGTACTACATGAACTTGTGAAATCATTATCCCAACAATTAACCAGCATGATTAATGAGAAAGGGATAAAAGAAAAGGTGCTGTTATTCTGTTGGTGCCGAATTTAAATGTCCCATGACTTCATCTATTTTACTGCACATCTTGCATGAGTGTCTTCAGTCTTTTAGAAAGAGAGTCTGCCATGATTCGTGGCCCAGCTATTTTTGTCTGGAGCAAATGTTAGATTAATATTGTCATGCTGTCCCAGCTACCATTCTTTTTTTTCTTTACAATGAATGCACCAGGGTCTTATTAAATAAATCAAAATTAAAAAAAGAGAGAGAGAGAGAGAGAGAGGCACAAATCAAATGAAAGCAGAGTGGGCTCTGTTCACAGGCTGTGGCCTTGCTCCCACTGGGCCCACGCAGCACGTGCCCTTTTATCTTAGTGCCTTTAAGCTATGGTGGTCTGTTCAACCTTCTGGGGTTACATATGTCTCTGGGCCAGGATAATTGTTCTCAACAGCATGAGCTTAACTTTATCATCCCTCCTGCCTCTTGACTTACTGTAAATTAAACAGTGGCTCCATGGAGGAAGAAAAAAAAAAAAAGGCCGGGAAGTTTCCACAGCCTTTTTTTTTTTTTTTTTTTTTTCGAACTTGTCATTTTATGGTACTGCTGAATATTTTCCTAATTTCTGTTTGATAACATGGAACTAATCCTCTCCTCTCCTCTGTTTTGGAACTCTTGGGCAAAGAACCTTCAGAAACAAATTAGATTAATGAGGAAAAAAGGCTAGACATGGGCATGGAATACATGCAGAAAGCCAAATTCCCATTCAGAGTTTGCCAAATTACCCACGACTCCCTTTTAAAGTCCTCCTAATAACTCCCCATTGTATGCAAAGCCCATAAGAAGAAAGTTAATAGCAGTGTATGACTATAAATTATACATTATAGATGTAAATCTTACAAGCCTCTTGTAATCGGTAAGAAAGGGGCTGTCTTTGTGTCATGCACAATAGAGAATGCACTGTCAGCACTGAGCAAATGATAAAGAATAAATAACAATAGGCAGGAAGCCTCTTCTGTTTATTGAGTCACATTTTTAACTTCTTGAAATACAACACAAGCAAAGCAAAGTTTTCATTAATGGAATCATCCTGATCTGTACTGCAAATGTGCTTTAACCCTTCAGAATCCCTTGAATTTCTTGTTTTCTATGAATTTACCACATTTGTCATTTCAAGTAAAAAGAAGAATCAGGCAATGTGAATCTTCCTCTGCCTTAATCTTAGTCCCCTTCCCAACACCTATTTCAGAGTTTAATTCCAGCACCTTTTTCAGAGTTTAACTTTTTTTGAATATGGATTTATGCTTAGTCAGATGATTTTTTTTTTACCAACACCTTTTATAGTGAAATCCATATTTTCCTGGAAATACCTATTTTGTATCATTGGTTTTATTCTTTGGTAAAGGAAAACATGAGAAGGAAAAGTGTTTTTTTTTTTTTTTTTTTTTTTTTTTTTTCCAGAAAACACAAAGAGTAAAAATCATTGAACTACAATTTTAATATTCTGTCCTGGAAACTGTCCAAACTGAGACTTAAGTCACACCAGCTAACATCATGTTAGGTTTTAGCTCCCTCTGCTAGGCAACTGTAATTTTCATTATATTCATTAGTTTTCTGCATTTAATTATATGTGCTGCTTTCTACACGGGTAACAGTTCTGATCAAGGTTTCAGGTCTTCCTACAAGGAAGACCATGGTCTTTTAAAAAGAACTTTCTTTTTCTTTAGTTTGATCATTGTTTTCCTTAGTCTATGATAAAAATGATTTAGTATGAAAAAGTATACTTTATTTCTTGTGAAGACATGATGTACAGTTACATTAGAAGTAGCAAGGTTCCTCACTGAACTACCTTTCTACCCTAGGTCTTGTGCTAGGCTGCAGAAGCCAAATGTGTAATTTAGACATATTTTTCAGTGGTCTCTCTGTCTCTTTCTTTGGCCTCAGGACTATCAGAAAGTTGACATTTCCTTTTCAGCCTTTTTGCACCAGGGATTTGAGGTTAAGCTCAGAAGGGAGCTTTATAGATGGGTATGAGATTCTTATCCTGGTTATAAAGCCCTTAAGGTCAATTCACAATTTGAATAGCTCCTTTTTTTTTTTTTTTCTTTTTTTTTTTTTTCTCCAGGTCTTAGAAAGACCTGTGTTGGGCTTAGCATTTCCCTTACAGCTCTTAAATACCATTGCATAAAACCTAAAATAGTTCTGCTCGCAGTATGAAGAAGTCTTCTAGAACTACGGCTCTAAAGGTACGTTATGTTTTAAGTAATGGCTACTGTTTACCTTCTCCAGTCTGTCAAGTTATAATTGCTTTCTTGGTGACTAAAGACAACAAAGTTCATTATCAACTCTTCAACAGTCTTGCTATACTGGTAAAGACAATGTTATATTACCAGGTTTGTAACAGAGGCAATAAAAACTCTTTTTCACTGTTTCACAACTATCTTAACGGCATTCACTGTAGAAATCCACTGTAGAATCAGATATTTACCAGAAGTAAACAGATATTTATTGAAGTGTATAAATGACTGTAAGTCCACTTGGACACTTAATGTAAAATAAACTCTGATATATTGGTAGCATGTCCAAGTCTAAAGTGACTGCTGTCACATGTATAAACAAAGTTGTGTGGCCACAAGACATTGATGTTCTCAAAGCTGTATGGACATTACCCCTTCCCCCCCCCCCCCCCCCCCCAAATACCTCAGCATTTGCAGCCAACTCTCCCACTAACATATGCCTAAGGGTTCTCCAGTGTGACTCTTCTGCAGGACCTGAGCGTCATGGCACACCGTGCTCCTGAGGGTCTTGATGTAGGAGATGTGAAACCCTTGAAAACCTGGTTAAGGTAACTACACATACTCTTGGGCTGACAGCAGGGAGGTGAAAGCTGTATTCAGCCTTCCCTGTTGTCACAGTCTAAGCTTAATACGCTTGCCATTTGTGTGCCTTGACATGCAGCCTAAACTGACAGATGCTCCTTGCTCCTTTCCATCACACTATCAGGGATCATGCAAGGCTAACACAGCCTCTCAAGTGTGAGCTGAAAGAACAGTCTTTGGCCCCTGTCTTATCACTGTCTTGTTCTTAATCAGTGCGGATGAGCTGAGAGATCTGTAATTAGATAGCTGTAAGTTTTTTCTGTGCTGTTTCAGTAAAATATTCATGCCTAGCATGCAATACAGATCAGCTTTAAGCTGCATAGTTTCTACAAACTGTCTACATTTTTCTGAAGAAACATTTGGCCTCTCAATATTACACATTGCCAAATTCCACACATACAGCAATGTCTCCTTTGCATAGCCTCTTTAGGTCCTCTCAGTTGGCTTCATTTAAGTATCTGATTCATCAAACAACTTGTGCAATTTGGGCCTGGTGCAAAGCCAGTTTAAGTCAACAGTAAAATAAACCAGGCCTTTATGTAAGGCCTGATTCAGCCTTTATTTTCCTTTGTCTCGGTTTCTTGATTCCTTGGCCTTTTCGAGGTATAAAATCCCCCTGAAAGGATGGCTGGTCCTATTCAGAGCCTACTTTTCAAGGAAATTTTTATTTCCTATTTTCGTTAGATTGAGACAGAAAGCTGTGGTTTGTATATCCAGAATATAAAATAGAGTAGCAGTGTTGGCCTACAGAAGTGACCACCACAGCCCAGGAGCAACCAGAGGGAAAGAGTACATCCTATGACCTGGCCTCTCCATGGTGCAGGCAATCCTGGCAAGCAGTTCCTGTGGTTTTACAGAGCAGAAATGAGGCTTCAGGGGTGTGTGTGGTTTCCAGTATTCCCCAAGGTACTGGGGCTTCTGCTCCCTGCTGAGCTGTCAGATTCTGTTTTTCTGGATCATAAAATCAGAATCATAGAATAACCTATGTTCTAAGGGACCCATAAGGATCATCGAATACAACTCCTAGCTCCACACAAGAGCACCCAAAAATCAGACCATGTGCCTAAAAGTGTTGTCCAAATGCTTCTTGAACTCTGGCATGTGCAGTGCCACGACCACTGCCTGTTCCAGTGCATAACCACCCTCTCACTGAAGAACCCTTCCCTAACACCCAGGCCAAACTTCATCTGTCATGTCTCTGTGGATCACCCTACCTTGCAAGGCAGCCTGAAGTGCTGCACAGGCAATGGAGAAGCCTCAAGCAATGACAGTCCCCATGTAGTATACAGAGACAGGTTTCTTCAACAGTACTCTGCAGGTATACTCAGTAACTCAAGGGACTGTATTTGGTTTAAGTATGATTCCAATTCGGATTAAAAATATTAACAACAGCAACAACAAAAATGCATAATTCGAAAAAGTATGATATCGGAATTAGGAATTTCTGAAACTTGGAAGTGTTGGTTCATGCGCTGCCACAGAGATTTGGTGTGTAATTGGGTAAGTCACTCTGGTGGAGTTGAAGGGAGTTTATGTGCTTACTCTTATCGACAGGATTTGATCACAGCTTTTGTCTTGGGACGAAGTTTCCCTCCTCTGAGTCAATCTCTTTATGGGGGCTCAGTAGATTTATGCACGATGTTTTAGACATTCACATTAAACAGCTCTAGCCCAGATCCTACGAGATAACAATGGGTGTTTTGAGTATAAATGACATAGTAAAGCTTATATTTTAAGAGCTACCTGGGACTTAGCCAAAATACTAAATAAATAAATAAGCCTTACAAATTTAACAGTTGACCATATTGAGTATACTATGAAGCTAAAAATGAAGAAAAATGTCCCCAGAACACAAAAATCCATGCAAGGTCAGACAGAGAAAAAGCATTTTTAAAGTTGCAATACAATGAAATGAAGTGGAGACTCAGCAGATGGTTAAAATGCTGTTCTTGTCTCTAGCAAGAAACCTGACTATGTACAGGTAAGAGTGCTGCTTTATTTCCAGGGCTTACTAAAGCTGTGATGAATGCATATCTGGAATGTATTTCTTCTTGTGTGAGTGGACTACATATCACTATCATTATCTCAGCATGTTTATCACGGTGTATTTCAAGGAGGTGGGAAAATACACAGGTTACTGCTCTAATTCTGCAATAAGTCATGGATCCATCAACATGTTCATTGTTTTTACTGTGAATTTCATATTTCAGAATCTTTTTATTCCTCAGAAATGGTTTATGCAAAATATACTAGAAATATGTATGAATGTTATGCCCGAGCCTTGGTAGCATTCCTGTATATCAGCTCAAAGCAAAGAGTATTTCTTCACTAGAATGTGTTGTGTTGACTGAATAATGTGTTAGTGCAGTCAAGAATACAGTATTTGTCATCCCTGGCACTTTGAGAAGGTATTCATTCAAAAAAAGTTCAGTCTGGTTCTGTAAAATATTTGTTGCTAGTCTTATATTTAGCATTTGTTGGTAAGGTTGGATGCCTCTATTCTTTTTGAAATTTGTTCCCTGTACCACACTGTTTAGGACCCTCATTGTTTTCAGCATCCAGATTTCATAGCAGTAAGAGGTAATTACCTCCCCAAGAAAATCCCCTCTCTTCCTGATTGAGGCCGTGTCGCTGCAGCAGAAATGTTTGTTATTCAGCAGCCACTAGGCATCCTTGGTGGTGACATCTGTTTGGTTGTCTGGTGAGGGATTGAGGTATAATCAGTCATATAGGTGTTGAATAGTATTGGCTTCCTGACAGGCGGTCAGAGTAGCCATAGCAGCAATTTAAAAATCAGCCAGTTTGTTTCTGCCACCCAGTAAAATGCTGTGAAGTCAGGGGATCAGTTTTACTTTCAGTATTGTATAAAGCAGGACAAGATATGACTTTCAAGCCAGAAAAATATGACAACAGAAAAAAAAAAAAAAAAAAAAGTCTATCAGATTTTTCTTTCCTGATTCCTCTGATTGCAAGATGACTAACTCACCTGTGGCATCCCTAATAAAGAGTTAAATCCTCCATCTTCTCTAGAATTTCAAACTGGATTATGCAGTATTGTCTAAAATTTAGATGAAGGTAAGGCAGAGCTTGCAATTCCATTGTTATCAGGTAGTGAATAAAAGATGAAGATTAGCATGATTAAAGAGAAGTGAAACAGGGGTTCAGCAGCATTAACTCAAGGGAGTAATTCTCCTGGACACTACTGGGACTGTGTCCATGACTAAGGACAGAAGAATTATGCTCTAAGGAAAGAAAAAGCAGAGCCTGTCTAACCAGACTCCCTTGGGGAATGTGAAGTGATTACAAGGCATGCTGTTTTCTCTTCTTTTCATGGGCATAGGAAGACGTGGGACGGTACCAATGTAACTAGCATAAAATCTAACATAACTGAATTCAGATGAGCAGGTGAGGATTGTGGTTTAACATTTGCAGAGCTGAGAGTGAAAAAAGAGACATAGCCATTGAGGTTTGCGTGTCTTGTGAACAAAGCCATTGAGGTTTGAGTGTATTTGTGAACAAAGCCCAGAGCAAAACCAGGTCTGCGTGACTTCAGTTTCTCCCAAGGAAGACAATATAGACAAAGGAAACTGGCATGAGGATTTGATGGTTGTATGCATGGCAGGAAAGCAAGCAAGAAAAATGTGTGGGATTTATCTCACCTAATTGTAGGCACTTCACTACAGATGGCCATACCTGAGCAAGTCATCCAGACTCCCTTTAAAGCCTGTAGAAATAAATAGTTGCTTTTAGAGTGTAATTCATCTCAACCTCAAGTAAACAACTAAAGTGTGTGAAGTGAATTGTGCCCCAGAAGTGTCTATTTCTCTGCTTTAACTGTGCAGGGCATCTGAATGAGATGTGGCTCTGCAGTCTTGGAGGTATGGATCATCCCCTGAGGTTTTTCAGTGGGAGAATGGGAGAGACAGGCTCCAGGGCTCAAACATCTGCTCCAATGCTGAACTGCACCCAGAAGGTCATCTCTCTCTCCACTCAACTCTCTGTCAGCAGATATGGAGAGATCTGCAACTAAACCTGCGTTTCTCTTAAAATGTTAATGTTCATCTTTGCTATCACCTGCTCAGTACCTCCAGTCATATTTAGAAGAAATAAAGACACACAAAGTTGTTCCTTGTTGATTATTAGATGCTCAAAAACTTTAATATATAAAGACAGCTTCTTAGTATAACAGCATTTCAGTACACATTGTGATAAGTTAACACAATTTATTTACACACAGACCTGTATGAGAAACTGACTGAGCTGCTATAAAGATGCTGCATTCCAACCACAGCCCTGAAATAAATGCTTTTTCAGTGTTACCTCTGTCTCCTTCCACTGGTTTCCCTGCAAGCTTTGTCTAATGAACTCTCCAGACTTGCAGCAGGCAGGACACTCAGCTGGGTTTGTGTCCAGATTCTCTAGCTGCTGGGCTTGAAAGGTAAAATAAGATCTTAAAATAGGGAAACTAAACCTACAGCAGATAACTAATAGGACATATTTAATGCAGAAGTACAGTTAGGATACATTAGTACAGCTAGTCTTTATTAAGATCGCTATATTGAGAAGACTAAAAAAATGGCAGATGAACTGTTATTTACCTGATGTTATGAACAGCATACATGTAGACACTATCATATACTCCAAGAAATGGAAATATAAATCATGAGAAAGTTTCTGTTCTTTTGGTAACAGGAAAGCTAAAAAATAATTTTCTGACAGCATTTCTGAAGGTATTCCTGGCTATGCAGCTTTATGTCAGGCAAAACCAAGACATTACAGGACCCTTGAAGTAAAACTGCCTGATGATACCATTAAGGAAGATATTATACTTTCTTGCTGTCCTTTTCTCCAGCTCTTAAGTTTAGACGTTTCTGCTGTATAATGCCAGAACATTTTGAGTTACAATTCAGATGTGATTTCTGTGACTGACACAAAGCTTGTGTAAGCCATAAAAAAAATGGTGAAGCTGACATGGTAAGGAAGAAAATTCTTATATGATACTGTAAAAAACCTGTAATTTAATGCACAGTGGATTTTACTTTTCCTTCAGCATTTGTTTAAAAAACATTAAGAATGTTGTGGTTCTATGAGCCTTGTTTTGTTAGTTGTTTAGCAAAAAGTTAAGCAAAAGCCACATTTACTGCTATAACCCTCTGTCTATGACGAGCAGCAGCATAAGACAGTTTCAGTCTGAAATGGAACAAAGAGCCAGATATTTAGCTTTTCTGCCTTAAAGAGAACAGGAAAATTTTAATAGACTGTATTTCCAGAGAATGAAAATGCATAGTAATGCTTTTTATTGTTTGCAAGCCAGGAAGGAAAATATCACCCTCTGAATATTCTGATCTTAAAAGGCGTATTGGAAATTATGTTCTCCAGCCTTGCCTTCCTGCCTTCCAGCAATCAGCAGCCTAGGGACTGTCTTAGTTGGAGGTCACACCCATACTGCTGCTTTTAAAAGCCAGTCTAATCCCTAACCCATTTATATTTTTGGCTTTCAGAACTTCCCGTGTCTATGAGTTTTACAATATATGTGTTCAGAAAAGTACTTCCTTCAGTTAAGTTTAAGCCTGCTGTCTAATGATATTTCTGTTTGACTCGTTGCACATGTTGTCAATATATGTTGTACCTGCAACTTCTCTTTGGAAAACCTGATTTTATAGACCTGTAATGTATTTCACCTTACTCATTGCTTAAGAACATTATCTTAATCTCTAATATCATCCCTCTGCCCAAAGAAGCCATTCAATAATCTGATCTTTATTGCTCTTTTCTGCACCTTTTCTAGATCTATTTTATCATTTTTGTAATTTTGAGGGCCTGAACTGCACATAGGATTCAAGAAATAGGTGCACCATTGATTTCCACTGCAGCATAATGCTTTCTTTTCTGCTTTCATCGTTCTTCCTGTCCTAACAATTCGGAAAATGTTGTTTGCTCTTTTAACCACCACTAGACACTGAACCGACATTTTCTGAGAGCATCTACAATGAATCTAAAATCTTTTTCCTGAGTTTTATTAGGTACTTTAGAGGCTCTTGTTGTATACATGCAGTTAAAATTGTTTTGCGACATGCACTGAACTTACCAACACAGAATTTCATCTTACATTAACCACCTGGGTGGTTGGTGTTTTGAGATCCATCTGCAACTTCTCACGGTCGGCTTAGGACTGACTTTGCCACCTCACTCTTGACTTTTCACTGTTCCATCTGCAAAACCTATCAATCTCTGTCTAACTTACCAGCACACTTAATTTTTGTATTAGCACAGCTTATCTGAGGTCATATTTCTTGGCATAAATTGCTTCAGGGATTCCTTTAATATAACCTTTTTTGTAGTGTCACTTTCATCATTGTGTATGCTTGGTCTTCTGAGACCAGGACAGAAAACAGTAGACCTGTACTGCTTGAAACACTTTTTTCTTTTAGTACTTTTGTCCTTACCCTTTTTTATTTTGAGTTGCTATTATATAAGACAGTACAAAGAAATATAAAACAATAACATTGTATAAAAGCCACTAATTGTGATATGGATAGAGCATTTGATGAAGAGGAAAGTGACTTAAGTACTGAAAGGCCATTTATCCTTCTAGCACCACAGTTGTAGTGCTAATATAGTGAAAAGAAGCTATGACATCCCTTTCCAACATAACCTCCAGACACCAACAAAAAATTCCTCATAAATTGCTAAACCGTAGAACTTGCATTTGCTTCATTCTTCATTCTTCATAAGAACAAGAAGATGCTTGAATTATGACTTTGGACTTAAAATGTGTGAATATATCCAAATTCTATAATATGATTTTTTCCAGTCCAAAGCTTCTGCCTAATGCTCTTGGACTTATCTGAAACATACATTCCATAACATTCCAATTTTTGCAGGAGCTTTTCAAAACTGAAATATTCTTTGTTTGCAGTTCTTGTTGCTGCTCTCTCTTTGTCAGCTTCAGAGAAATTTTGAAAACTTTTTTCTACTTGATTCTGATGTAGATTATAGAGTGGGAGGTTTTGGTACTGCAAAAACAAAGTCATTGCTTGCCTACAGTATAATAAAAGCTATTGCATGAAACATGACTATCATGAATGATGATGGCTTTATCTGAAGCACTTGGTTTTATATTTAATTCTAGTGACTGTACTGATTATAAAATAAAGAGTTCAATTCTAATGATATGTATGTATTCATTAGGGAAAACACTTTATTCACTGGCACTGTTCCCTTCTGTTCTGACATTTCTGAATCAAATATTAGCTATGAATTGTTGGGCCTGATATTCTTCCTGCTGGGCAAATTAGGAATAACTCAAGAGAAATCAATGAAACATATAATTCTAGTTTATCTCTCTGTCTGTCCATGCATATTCCCATTCCTATTTTTATCCTTCCTTTCTCACTCCTACTCCCCATTACAAGTTGCCTTCAGGCAAGTGCCTATGCCTATGCTTAGTAAAAAGAAATATTCTCAAATATTTCCAGGGACAAAATATATAGCACAACATACAGGGAGAGGGCAGTCTCATGTGGAGGCAAAATAGATGTTTCATTCTGGTCCAAATTAACTTCCTCTACAAATTACATCATCCACTTGGGAATTTCCCATAGCATTGATCTTGCCTGCTCACAGAATCACAGAAACACAGAATGGCCAAGGTTGGAAGGACCTATGGAGCTCATCTGGTCCCACCCCCTTCTCAAGCAGGGACCTAGAGCAGGTTGCCCAGAACCACGTCCAGATGTGCTTTGAATATCTCCACACAGTAAGACTCCACCACCTCTCTGGGCAACCTGGAGTGACCATTTTTTTCAGGGCAGATTGGAGAAGTTTTCTTCATAGGAAGCATTTTCAAATGTTTCAAATGCATTGTGAATATCATGTAACAGTGCACATCTTTCTAATCTCTCTTAATTTACTCCTGCAATTTGCCCTAGTGTCCTCTGCTTTTTCCCTGTCTCTGATTCCATACTTATGGCTTTTATTGCAACTCTAGGTCCTGAATTACATTACTGAAGATATCATCTTTTGTGTTAAGAAAACAATAAATAAAAACTTTACATCATCACAGTTGCAAAGATATGGAAATACAATCCAGCTACATTTTAAAATGTCAAAGCTCATGACAAGTTTTGAAAGTCAATAGTTTTTATATAATTATAAATCAAATTTCATAATTCTGATAAAATGGTAAAGATATCCTTGCCCTTGGTAAAGATGTCCTTGGACTTAATTACAACTTAACTATTACAACTTAACAGTCAACCATCAAGGATTTTTCAGTGGTTTACTTCTTTCCCTAAAGGGATTCAAAACTCCAAACCTCATGGTTTCTAAGGACGAGCTCTTTTCTACTCCACAGGCAAATTCTGAGCTCTAACCCATAATTTTTTATAAGAGATTTGAAATGTTAAGCTTCTTAATGAACACAAAGGTTCTCACACTACTGTCTTTTTTTTTTTTTTTTTAATTTTCAACTATAGAGCAAAAAAACTTCTATTTTAGAAGATAAGAAACACAGGAAGTATTTTTCATCAGATCAAAATGCTTGAAATACTTAATAGTGTCCCTTCTATTTCTGCAGAAGGTTGTCTGTGGCACTGCAGGGTCTTTTATAGGATGCTGATAGATTTTTCTGTTGTGGGAGAACTTCCCAAAATGTCCTTCCAGTTTTCCATTTTAGAGATGTGTTGGATGAGCAGATTCTGTAACTGCTAAAGCTATTTATTGTTTTCCTGGATGCGGATTATGTTTCTTTTGTTGCCTATAAGAAAGCAGTCATGGAAAGAGATAATATCATCACTTAATATTTATGAATGGGTAGTTTTCTTTTAATGGTGAAATCGATACTTGTCGCTAGAACAGTTTGTTTTACTTCTAAAACAGAACAGTGAACAGGACTGCCAGATAGTTTTTCAGATTCCACAAATAAAAAATATCTGCTTACTGGCTTTTTTTTTTTTTTTTTTTTTTTTTTTTTTTAATCTAGCTTTTTCTATTATGTTCTTGAGCCAGTCAAATGGTGTTCAAGAGAGGTTGTTGAGTGCTTCTCTAGTTTTATAATATTCTTCTCCTTGATTGTGCAATTGATTTAAGACCTATTCCATATTTCACTGAGGCTTATACATATAGATGTGGATGTGTGCATCTGTGTGTGTGTTTATTTATGGAATCGTCAGTCTGCAGAGAATTGTCTGTGACGTAGACAGATTTATTTATCTGGTTATTTGGAGCATAGTTTCAAAATAATTGCCAGGTGAGATTGAGATTTTATTGCTAGTCTTCTCTATTTCACAGCTTTACTGAAGTGGTTTAATTATCAGCTATTAGAGGTGATAATTCATGCACCAAATTTGAAGAGCACTTTAAAAAACCCTCAGTGCACCATCAATGCTAGAGAGAAGAGTTCTGCTTGCTATTTATACTCCTTAAACTTGTTTTTACCATAGCCAATAAGCCATGGTAGAATGTTGCCTCTCTGGGACTTTTTTGTCATTTTGTCCTTTCAGCTGTGCTCATTGCCTGTGGACTCGTCAGGGGCGTGGTGTCTGGTACACTGCATGGTGCTACAAATGGAGCTGCAGTGGAGTCACAGGCATGCTGCTGCAGTGCCTGCTTGGTCATGTCTACCACCCAGCCGCCGAGCTGTTGGGGTGTTGCTGGTGGTGCCTGACAAAAACACATTGTGTAGGACCAAGGCTTTACACCCAATGATATTTTTTCTCAATAATGATGAACACGTTCAAAGTGCTGATCCTTAAATACTCCTTCAAAAGAAAAGTGTTTGAAGATGTGTAACTGAAGCTGTTAGATATGGGGGGGGGGGGGGGGGGGGAAATGGGGAAACCAAGCCCATGCATGGGAAGATCATCATGTGGAATATATGAAAGATATAGATAGCTGTACTTTGAAAAATATGTTGAAATCGTCACATCGAGGCCAATACAACCTTTATAAAACTATGATAGGCAGATATTTATGAATTATATAGCCATAATGCCACAATCCTGTGGATGTAGTCTGTGTCTGTTATTAGTGTTGACAATGTCCAGTAGGTTGATGAGTGAACACATGCATGTGATTACCATTTTTTGTCAAAGTAGAACATCACTGTAACCAAAACTCATCAAAACAGGATGGCTCATTCACCTTGTTTTGCTTTTTTGTTGTTTGTATCTACTAGAATAAAGGTGTATCCAAAAGCTAAGAAGTTCATAAATATTTTGATGTAAACTTATGTATACAAAGGGTATATAGAGTAACCAAATGATTGGTGTGGTTAAGATCTTAAAATTCTAAATTAAAGGCAAAGCTTTCTGAAAGGAAATATCTTCCTTTCTAGATTTCTGTTCTGTAAAAAATAAATTAAAGTCAAATAATCTAAACAAGAAGGTTGCCCTGAACTATGGTGATGGGTTAAATATTCAGAACTGAAATAAGATGAGATAAAGGACCCCAGGACAAAATAAAGAAATAGAAAAGCAGAAAAATTTTAAACTCACAGAATAAAATATTTTAATTTGGAATAATGAAAGAAAAGAAAACATAGAGGAAATTTTAAAGATATAAAAAGATTTTAAAATGTAGTATATATATAATATCTTTAAAAATATAAAAAGATTTGTTAAATATAAAAATAATTTTAAGTGCAGGGAGGTAAAATGCATGTGTTGTTTTTTATAAAAAGGGAAGTAATTAATAACAACAGTGGCAAAAATGCTTCATGACTTCAATTTCAACTTGATTGATATTAAATATTGAGTGTCCATTTTGTTAAAAACAATACATTTTTTAAATGATACATTTTTAAAACTTTGCCTCATCTTTTTTTTGTTTTTATTTTCCTCCATGCTAATATGAAACATCTCTCATCTGAATCTTTTCTTCATCATATTTTTAAAAATCATCTAAAATTGTATTCCCTATGTCTCTGTTTCCAGAGTCACAGGCAGTGGAATTGTTGTGTTATAGTTTATTTATACTGCTGACAAGCATTTATATTTTTATATTTATATTTATATTGCTGACAAGCATTCAATCTAAAATGACTGCATTAAATACTTAATGCAGCTTTAGTGACACCAGTGCCTCCATCATACTGGAATAGCAATTGTGGGAACTATTGACAGAGGAAGTAAGAGACCTGGCATTTGTGTAGCACTGCTGAAGACAATGAGACAAAAATGTCTTAAACATAAATTATGTGTGACAACTTTAATTCATATAGCAGACCGCTAACTTGTTTAAAAACCCTGACCATATCAGACAATACTGGTTTAAGTATTTTGTAAAAGGGGAGGGTAAAGGGAAGTAGAGGAAAAGAAAGGAATTGGTGGGTTGAATCGATGGATAAAAATACAGTTTTATTGACTCATTTTACCTCAGATGAGTATGTTGGGAGGATTTTTAGCTTAGCTCCTTATTGCAGCAGATGGGGATCCCAGCTGCTTGTTTCTTTCTATCCTGACAATCTGGTTGCATCAGTTTTCTAGCAGTTTGCATGTCCAAGGTTTTAATCACAAAGAAAGGCTAGAAATGTCCTTTCTTCAGAAAATAAAACTGAAACTAGACATCATTTTCCAGCTTTTCTTCCAGTTGGGTCATTATTGGTGAGGATAGCCATTAAGTACATAGGCTGAATTTGTTAATATAGATGTGACCAAGTATGTCATGGACATCTTGCTTCTCTTTAAGCATCTGTTTACCTTTAAAAAAGAGATGACTGTCAGTCACAGAGCTTTTCTATCAGACTTGGACATGACAGCCTTTGCATCTTTAAGTTGCACCTTGCAAATTCTCACTATTTTATAAAAGTGGAGTATTTTATTTAATTCCATTTTAACATAGTTGGACAATGAACTATAGAGCTCAGTCTCTGAACCTCTTAATTCAAAAGCTGTAATTATCATTTATTTAAAGGGAGAACTGATATTAAATTGCAGCACTGATGACTGTGACTCCCTAACCAATTGTCTTGAGATACTTTACTTTCACCCTTAAATGAAGAAGGATTTTTCCCAGCTTAATGAGGCAAAATGTAGACTATATTGAATCTGGTAGAAGGAAAAGATGAATTATTGAAGGATTTTGAACAGTGAAAGAAGAAAGGGACAAAGAATTTTTGGAGGCTAGATAGTCCCACTGAGAGCTTCTTTTCTGGTTGGAAAGAGGGACAAGAGAGTGATCAAGGAGGATAAGGGTGTGTGTGGTGTTTAGCTGCCGTCTGGGTTAAACCACTACAAGTAAGAAAAAAAAAAATTAAGATTCTATTTTTATTAAACTTTGTGGAGCACAATTTCAAAAGATTATAGGTGAGGTCTCCAGCTTCTTATTTAAAATACAGCGAATAGTGTAATGACTGAAAGCTGAGACGTTTGTTTAATGAAATATTTTCTGTAGGACCTTTTCAAAATTGGGAAGACGTGGGAAACAAAGAATAAACTGCAGTAAGACTTGCAATTAAGGCATTTATCTACTGATATGAAGAAATCTGTCTATATATTCAATTACACTCTCTTTTCATGCTAACCAAGGCATTCAAATTATTAGGTTTTTTTTTTGCAAGAACTCTTGTGTTTTTAAAATTTTATTTTATTTTAACCCGTCCCATTTTTCTAAACATTTACGTGGAATAAAGCATTCCAGGATCTGTATATTGTTAGTTCATTTGTTTTTTAGTTCTGAGAATTCACTGTCACCAGTTAAATTGGAAAAATCTGTTCCTTTTACATGCCAAATGCTATATAATGATTTGTCTTTTAAAAATATCAGGTGCTAGGTACCTTAGAATGAGCATTCAATGTTTGTGAAGATTTTGACCTTTACACCTCCACGCTGCTGCTGCAGTGTGCAGAGCACTGCTGAATTCCAGGAGGAAAGGAACAGTCCTCACCCCAGAAAGTGTCTGAGTAGTGTGCAGTGTGGGGCCACATACTAAACAAACATCCATCTCTATAATTCCCAGCTTCATCTTCCGTGAGAGGTACTGTGAGAGGTATATTGGGCTTTAACTGGGTGAATGCTACTGCTACAAGCACCAAGTGACTGGTAATTCCTGAGGGGGCTATTGGTAGCCTCTTCATAGCTGTAGTAAATAACGACTATGTCCATGAATTACACAGGCAGTTAATGCACTGTGCCTTGTGTTCTCTATGTGCCCTTTCTGGCATTCCAGTTGGTCTACTTTATATTATAGTAGCCTGCAGTTTCAAATGATGTTCAGGCAGTCTTTGAAGAAGACCATGAAGAATCTCACAATTGCACCACTCTGCTTGCTGCATCTCAAAGTGGGGACAATTACTCAAAGCTTTACTAAACCATTCCATCATCCTTAACTTTTTCATCCTGGGAAGAAATCTCGTGGGAACTACTTTGCAACAGAGCCATGGCTTGTGTTGTTTACCTGAAGCGTGAAGCATGTTGGTGCATGAAAACTTGAGGACACTTTCCAAAGACTTTTTCTCTATAAAAAAGGTGCAGTTGGAGCACAGATTAGATTCCAACCACTCTCTGGTTTGTCTCAGTGAAAGATTTATTCTCTTCTGCTAGCATGATAAATCACAACAAAGGACAGCACAGTCTCCAAAAGCAGGATATACCCTCATATGGAGTGGTATTCACTCTACCTAACTCTATCAGTTAGTTGTCTTTTCTAGGCATGCTGCCTAAATTCCCTCTGCAGTCAAGGAGAGAGAGGAGCATTTCTAAAGGCTGATTCATCCCATTCTGAGTGTCTAATGCAGAATTGCCCTCTGGATGTGCCTGCCTCTCACTTTTTTCTCTTCACTGACTCTAGAGGGAATCTAGATAACCAGTTTAGACTAGACACTTTTTAGATGAATAAAGATAAATGAGATGACTCCTACCCTCAGGTGTGCGTCTGTGTGAGAGAAAAAGTATAGGTGATGGGGGAGATAAAACAGTCTAAAAGCAGCATGGGGGTTATCTTACCAGCCTCTCTATGTGTTTGCATGTCTAGTATCTGTATGTGTTTTTCTTTGCGTGATTTTCCTTTACTCCAGGATAACCACAAAAAAAGTCCTTCTGGAATTCAGAGTAAATGATGCTTCTGTTTAGCAACAGGTGAAGCTGCCAGCTGTTGGATACTGCAAAATATCCATCTAGAACATGACTACCTTATTGGACATCTCAGGAACAATGCTTCAAAGCACAGGGTGGCATCTTTGTGTCTGGGCCTTATGGATTCCAATGGTTTGGAAATGAAAAATCTTTGCATGGGAAATTGATTGTATTAGATTTATTTGATTAGGAGGCACAAACATTCTCCCCAAAGAGTATAAATAAACATGTTGCTACAAACAGGATAGATGTGGTGATCTAGAAAGCCAGACATTACCAGTTCAATGTTAGCAAATTTTACATAACTGCAGTTATTCTACAAAGTTTTGCTTACTTGCATCAGTTCACGGTAGGGAAAAAAAAAGAAACACTTTGAAATGACAACTTGGGTGAAGTTTTGGTGGATAAAACCCATCGTTTTCAGAAATACATTCCTGCCCTTGAAATCTATCAGTATTTTTTTGTTGAAACCTAGAGACACTGCTTCCTCTGACTGATTAACAATTTTCTTTGAAAATTTAACATTTATTATTTATCACTGCTTCCCATTTAAAAGACATTTTTTCTCCTTCAGTTATGACAGAGCAAAGCTTAAACCTATTACAGTAGCATAGGCCTGTCATCTACAGCAGCTTTAATTGCTCAGTGGTGGCATGTATGTACACACATAATGAAGTGTATATACACTGATGAAACCAAGACGTATAAGCTGCTAATGTACTGTATGGCCTGAGAAACCTGCAAAGTACAAAGTAGGGAAGTCATCCACCTGGAACTAACTGTGTTATCTCCAGTATGTCACCTCTTCATGTGTGCATCCCTTCAGTGGTGCCTGTCTTGATCATGTTGTTAGCTTAACAGTCCC
This sequence comes from Anas acuta, assembly GCF_963932015.1. NCBI lineage: Eukaryota > Metazoa > Chordata > Aves > Anseriformes > Anatidae > Anas > Anas acuta. The sequence goes on along the minus strand of NC_088982.1, from coordinate 15,080,613 downwards.
GAAAAGCAATTTTTTTTTCTTTCTGATGTTATAGAACAAGTACCAGGAACTTCAAAGGTGCATTTTTTAGGGATCTCTTAATGTCCCAGTAACTTCACCTTTCTTTAAAGCATGTCAACTGCACTGAGATTGCTTAAAGAGGTCAGCTGCTGATGTCGGTTTCAAGCTGACTTCACTTCCAGTGATTAAAAAAGAGCATCAGCTATTAAAAAAAAAAAATAATAATAATAATAATCTTACCTAAATCTACTGGGTAAAAGTTAGGTTTCTGTTCCCAGCTTTTCTGCCAGTCCCTTTTACAGTCAGTGAAGAAGCATGTACTCTTCCAGAGTAATGATTTCCATCTACTTCAGCTGCCCTAGGACCACCTGCTGATCCACTCTCCTATAAGCCATTGCTGTCAGTGACAAAATCAGGGCCCTAAAAAGAGGTTTGGACCAGTCTTAATTGTAAAATTATCTCGGTTCTCTGAAGAATTGCTCTTTTTAAAAGTATTTTGGTACATGGATTTATAACATTTAAAGCACTCTGGCCATTAGGATTGAGCTAAATTAGGTTGCTGCTGCTAAACCACATCTTCCAGGGTTTGCAAAACCGGGCTTAAATGTCATCATATTTTATACTTCTCAAGATGTCTGAGAAAGTCCTCATAAAAATGTTACTGTAGTAGTGGGGAATATGAGATACAAAGTAATGGGGCAAAATTGTATGAGGTGGGATTCAGCTCACTGTGGTGCCTGCAATGGTGAGCAATATGTCTGAGTTACCAGTGTTCAAAATCAGTGGAAAGAATAGGCTGGAGTTCCCTTCCTTCATGTTGATGTCTAATAGCACCTTAGTAATGACTGTTACTTTCCAGTGATTGTAAAAAAAAATCTAGGATGAGTAGCTTACATATAGACATATATACTTCACATTTTTAAATTCAATAAGAATCCTCTGCATACAGTTTCTTTATGAAAAGATTGTATTCCAATTTTTGTGATTTATTTATTTATTTTTAATCATAGCTGTCTATCCACTTCTAGGTGCACGGTAATAAATTGAAGACCACTATTAAATAAATTAATTAGTCCAATATTTACATGTTTTTATATATAGGATTTTACTCTAAATGCAAATTTCACTCCTACAGAAGTTCTTCAATCAGATTTACAGAACTAAGCCACAGGTACTTAGGATCTAAATTATGTCATTGTTTAATATTCAGAAATATTATGATTATATATATATTTCATATTTAAATTTGCAGATATTGTGGAAAAGAACTATTGTTTGCTAAGTCCAAAGGCAAGGATAATGCAGCCAGAAAAATAGAAAGTTCTGGAATAAAAAGTTTATACAGTAATTTAATTGGAAGACTTTTGGTTTGGAGAAACGTCACTGTTTGCATATGTGTTTCTATTCACATAAGACCACAAACCCAAGAAAACAGCTTCTTATTAGACAGAATGGAGACTCCCTCTGTAGGAATTGATATTTCTCTGTGTAGTCGTTAGTTTTACAATCTTTAATTGGCATATATATAATAATTCTAGTTGCTGTGGTAACAATAGTGTAGAATTTCTTAGACATAGTTTAGGCTTACGTGCATTTAAAATCTCAACCTGAAAATCAAAGTCCTTTTAGAAAAAAATCCAAAACAAAGGGGGGAAAAATATTGGTAAATGTGAGAATATCACGCCTTTTTATTTTTGAATTGAAATCAATCAGCCTTGACTGTGATACTGCAATGAATGTGCATTAAAGAAAACCCCACTCAAAACCCAGCATTTAGAAGTATGATAAGGCATTGGTGCATTCCTAGGAGGACAAAGAATCTAGACAGATAGAAGTGCTGAGCATAGAAATCTCACAATTGTTGAGCATTTTATTTGGATCTCCCAAAGAAAAATTAAACAGTGTAGCTCCATGAACTTCATACAGATTGCTCTGGGCACAGATGTCCCAAACAAATAGCAAGCCTCACAACAGGAAAATGTGAGTCTTACACTTATTCATAACACTGAACTTGGTGAGTTCACTGGCCCCAGTGTCACTTGCCTTGCAGTGTCTTGAGCATCACCCAGAAAGACACAAACAATTCTTCCTTCATATAGACATAAGGCAAGCATGGCTGCTCACGGTTCAGACTACGCCATGCCGTACATTTAGTTTTGACTAAATTATGTTTAGTTTTGACTAATTTATGCTCTGAACTAGGAACATTCACAACATAACACTTTAATATTCTCCATCAAAATCTTCCTCCACATTTTCCCTTTCCTTGCCACCCAAACTTTTTGGACAGCAGACTGCTCATTCTGCCAGAAGTGCTTCTGAGGAATGGCTTCCATGCCACTGCTTCCTTACAGCCCTGTGGCTATCTGCCTACAGCCATTTTATAAATAGTTTTTCAGATTTTGAGGATCTTTGCTGAGACCATTGTGGACTGTAGTGAACCCCTATACAAAGGGACAATTCTCAGGCAATATGGATATAAATATTTATCTATATGGAAAGGCAGTATTCTTATTGTGGTCTTTGCTCCCCTTCGTGTGCAGCACTATCTCATCCAGCACAATCTTAGCTACCATCAATTTAAAACCCCAAACAACAGAAAACAAACACGCAGAAACCTTTCAAATAAATAGAAAGACAAAAGCCTCTCCAAAGTGCTAGGAAACAAGCCCATAGCTTTTGCTGTGTTTCATCTATACTTAGCATTTTTGCCATGACTAATCCATTCTTTCACTCTAAATTCACCATGGCAAAACGACACGCCTGGATCTTTATATTGAACACCAAACATAGCTAAACCCTTCACATGTGCTGTCAAGGAGCTGCTTGATTTCAACACCAGAAAGGTCATGCCAGAATGGTCAGAATACAGAACAGCCTGGGATAGAAGGAAGTGACATATTGTTATGCAGAAATCACCCTTTTCACTTGTTGTGTATGAAATTACAGTATCTATGTGCATCGTTCTATAATAAGACCAAACCATATGGAGAGATTTTAACCTCCTTCCCATAGCAAAATAGCAGCACACCACAGTAATTCTCAACTTCTTTAAGTCTTGCAGTTACTGTATTTCACTGTGTTTTACACACTGCAATGCTTTTTTGTTTGTTTGTTTTCCCTATTACTTAGCAGATTTTGTCAGTCTCATACAGAATTCTTTAAGAATAATTCCATGTCAAACTCCTTAAAATTGAATTGGCAAACAACAAGAGAAAGGCTGATACTTAACCTCTTATACACCCACAACAGAAAGTCACGTACAATGAATAGATGTGGTTACTTGGCCTTCCATCTGTTCTATTTTTCCAGAAAAAATGAAAACCATGATCCTGGACACTTCTGTGGTTTCTTGATTTGACATATGTTCCCAGTTTCTGTGAAAGAAGGCAAAGTACAAATGAAGTTGATTAGATCCTCTCCTTTGCCAAGTCCACTTCTGCTCAGACTGTGGAGCTAAGGAGCTCCATTCCAAATATGTAGCAGAATATACAAGCCAGAATCTTGCAATGTGTAGAAGTCTGGACCTTTTTAATGACCTTGCTGTTGATTAAGTTTCTGTGATGATAATGAGATAATAAATTACCTCTGGTAATTATGAACTAAGAGTTAAACCTGCCTAGCTGGTACAGCAGTACAGAACACAAGCACTGCTAAACCTTTCCTCTGCCTTGGAGATATTGTGTGTTCCCACCACAATCCTGTGTCTTGGCTGACACCCTTTCTGGGACATGCTATCCTCCTCCACAAGACAATCACCTTTCCCTGAGGACTGCATATGCTGTCCTCAGCAGCCACTGCAGTCCTTCGCTAGTCTTCTGATAGCTTGGAAAATATATGCCACCTTCAAAATGTGCTGTCACAGATGGTTCTTTGGACAAGTCTCCTGCCCTGGCTTGTGACCGAAGAAGAAATTTATGTTTCTTACATTTTTCCTATAGCTGCTCAACAGAGGTTAGGACAGAGCCTCAGGCATGTTCTAAAGCTTCACTAATGTTTTCCATATCTGCAGAAATAGGGCCAAGTCTGAGTCCCTTCGCAGACCGTGGTGAAACTCACTTTGACTATTGGGACAGATACTTGGCCTATGTTCCTAACTTTGTGTTATTTTATCTGGTAGTCCCTAGTGCTTGAGGAATAAACTGTTAAGACTGGATTTATATATCCTCTAAGGAAGAATGGGAAGTAACTCAGAATACAAAGAAAAATAAAATAAAAAATATAAAAACAACAACTTTATCATGGCGCTGACAACCGACACAGGAAAGAAATGGAGTAGCTGTGTTCTATTCTCCATCCCAGAGGAGGCAGTGAGGGAATCTCAGCAGCAGGCTTGGCAGGCTCCACGCCGCTGAGAGGCAGGGTGGAGCAGCCTGCACTGGGTCACACGGTGAGCAGGACAAACTTGAAAATTTCTTCCTTCTTCAGAACATACCAAGCCAGTGAAAGCATGCATGGCCTGAAGCTCAACTGGCCATGGCAGTAAAATGCTTTCTGCGATAGTTTGCTTTGCTTTCTGTTCTTATTTTTGTTTCCAATGGTGAGTTTAAACTTAATAAAAATGATTATTTTACTTAGCTTCTGTAGTGTGAAATTTTGTCAATCCCTCTTCTCAAGTGAGTGGGAGACATGTCCACCTTGACTGGTCTGTTGCTGTAAGACATCTAAACTGAGGTAATGCTTGCACACCAGGGCAGCAGAGCCAAGCACGTGCTGCAGGGTGGAGAGCTGGTGACTCAGGAGGTGGGACTGTGTCCGTCTTCCCTACGCTTAACACACTACATGTGCTGTTTTCCTGAAAGTCACAGAATGTAGCGGGCTTATTTCCTACAGTGGGCCCTCTGTTCTTCCACATCTTGATTCAAACACTACAAATAGGATAGGATTTTTTTTTTTGTGTTGGGGGAGGGAGGGGGTTCTTTCTTTTTTCTTTTATTATTATTAGGAGCTCATTCAACCGTGCCAATCCCATTCTAAGATCTGTTTGCTAGGAATACAGTACAGGACATTGATTACCACTAGGATCGAATTGTCCCCTTCAATTGACCAAGCAGTTGGTCTTATCCACCACATCAGTGATGAAGGCACTGCAGAGGAAACTAGGAAATGAGTCTTTTTTTTTTTTTTTCCTTAAATGTACATGTTCTTTATAGAAGGCAGATGTCTTCCACTTGAAGCTAAATGTGCTTATGTTTACTGTAGACCTAGAGACTTTAGGTCCTTTCACTGGCTCATAGTAAGCTTTCAGTGAAAGTCCCATTTTCCACCCAGAAGATCTTTGCCTCCTCAGAGAAAGTCCAGCTCCATCACGAGACCAGAGCTGTTGTTAGTGACTGAGTCCTAAGACTAGACTTGCTTTTCTTTCTGAAGCCTGAACAGAGCAAACAACACAAATGAAGTGAATATGCCCAGTATTGACCCTGCATATCCTGTTTAATTGAGACCCTGTTAATGAAGATTCTCTCTGCTCTCTTTGCTGATGTACTGCTTCACAGTAATGTCACCTGCACTGTGGCTGATATTTCTATGAAAGCAGCAGGAGATCTCCTTGTGCCTCTGATATCTGTTGAAAGCGGGCAGGAATATCAACTGTGAAGATTTTCTGATCACTTACGGCTGTAATTTTGTTTTGGAATATATGTCTCTCTAAACAAGCAGAGGGATTAATTTTCAGATGGGAAAAGATTTACTACCTGCAATTTTGTATTGAAGTAGTAATATTTTTGACCACTCCTGGAGTGAGTGTTTTAGTTCATATTTTTAAAGCTGTGAGAAAGCCAGAAATCATGGCAATAAAATAAAGCTGTTTTCTAGTCAGAGCTCAGTGTCAATAAATATCATGGATAAGGGAATAATTCAGTGATTATATTAACAAAATATTCCTGTGTCAAGGGCAGGACTGAAGTAGTAGTGTTTTTTTTTTTTGTTGTTTTGTTTTATTTCATCTTGATAGTGAGCCTGCCTATACAAAAATCAAAAGAGGGACTGATATTGCCTCATGATGGGCTTGGGGATGGAAATTAATATCATGTTATGCAACCATGCTGCAGTTTGGTCAAAATACCCTATTTTTATACTGTTAAACAAAGTGGTCCATAGACTGCCCTCTCTCCATTAGGACAAATTTCCTGATGTCACTTGTCTGTCTGGTCAGCACCTTGAACATAGGAATAGGGTGGCATCTGATTATACCTTTCCTGATCTTCAGTGTCACCCTGACATTGCCTAGGCATAGTGTGGGGTTGTGATACTTGGCCCAGGAACAACCCTAGGTCAGAGCAATGTCATCACTGGTGGGGCATGAGCAGCCTGTGACAACCTCAGGGGCAGGCTGTAACAACTTCAGGGGTAGCCTGTGACAACCTCAGGCCTGGGCCCTGGCCTTCTTCCACATGCTTACATAACCATGGCCTACAAGATCTGAGGTCCAGAACAACTCCATTAAAAACATTCTTTCACTGCCACTTCAAGCTTCTTAGTGTAGTGGATATCGATTTCTGCATTTGGTTCCTGTTTGTCAGCAAGCAAAGCCACTGAGAATGTGCTTCATTTCCACCCTCATTTGTATCATTAGTGACAATCTATGTGTTATATCTTGATGTTCAACATACACGTTCATACAGAGCTTAGATTCATTTACCTACTGGAATCTACCTTTAGCCACGGTTCTAAGATGGGTCTTTACAAAAGACACTTTTCTAGGACAGTCAGTGTCCTCCTGCAGTGAGTGAAAGAGAGACATGCAGAGTCCTCAGGAGTAAGTAAAATAAGTAAACTTTGGCTTTTGCCCTGTGATAATGGTCTGAATGAGCTTATCCTTCTCCATCAATATAATAGAGAGCAAAAGGGAGATTAACCTGGTTAGCTGAGGTTAACCTCACATGTCCTGGGATACTGAGTATCCTTCATTGCTGTTTTTTCCAAGAGCAGATTCACAGCATAATTGTGGTTTGTTACATTTTGTGTACCATATTTCACATTACTGTTATTTTGCAGTTACTGGGGTCACATTGCCAAAATGAATTAATAAAACCACAGTTCACAGCCTGTCATCTCATGTGCAGCTCCAGCTGAATAACTCAGCTCTGATGCTTGCCTTTGGAATCTTTAGTGTACTTCTATCAGTATAGATAAATGGGGTTACTTATGTAAAAAATGCTCCCCAGAGAGAACAGAAGGTTCATAGTCAGACTTTATTTTATTTTATGTTCTCAGAGCCAAGTACATTGCTGAAGAGACAGAACCCTTTCTTCTTTTCTTCAGATTTTCTGATTGTAAATATTTTTTAATTCCATCCCCTTTAGGCCTGTTATACATTTAGGAAAATTGTTTAGTAACAGTAGTAAATCTGAAAGTAACACATGAAGTAAAAAGAGAAAAGAGTGGTTCTGAAAGCAGAAAAAATATTTTGAAAGGTATTTCTCATACTGTGTACAATACTTTTGTAATTGCATGTGATTAGCTGGATAAGATCTCCCCTGATGAAAAGAGAAGTTTTTCATTAAGAAGAGAAGTGTGACATGCTATGCAGAGGGAGACACGACTCAGTATGACAGTTCAGCCCATAGATGGAGGTGAGAATATTATTCAAGTCAACTGTAGGAAACTTCATCTCTAAATAGAAACTTTTCCATGAATAGAAAATTTCCCATGGTGGTACCAAGGAGAAGACAACCAGCCTAACAAGATGGCATAGTCTCCTCAACCTTATTACCTTTGATGTAACTGGATGCCAGCCACTGAGTCATTTCTTTAACTTTCTCCACATATATATGTGAGCATTTCTGTGTGTCTTCTTTTATCCAAACACTGTATTATGGGTCTTATGAAATCCTACGGATTTCAAAGTAATGCAGTTAATAGCATTAATAAAGGCTGCCACAAAATTGACATTTTATACTATCTTAAAACCAGTTTTATAGATTTCCACTTTATTTTTATGTCTGACACTTTCCACAGCATGATGGATAATGTTACAGTGACAGTAAGTAGAGTTGATAGTAGAAAGAGTCCTCGTGGAAAACAGCTTGTTTGCATAGCTCATCCATTGGATGCCTCTCCAGAACTGGTTCCAGTTTGTAATCTCACTATAACCAAATGGTGAAGTGAACTGTGTGCAGCTGGAGTTTACCTTGCAGGTTTAGTCTACACAGAATTACAAGGATTGTGTATAAGTGGTGCTTATTGCAGTCCTCTGAAGAATTTTTACTACGTTCATATTTTGTAGGGTTTTTGACTTCAAATTTGTTTTCCAATAGTTATCCACAATGGCTACAGGTGTTTCATTTGCAGCAGCTGCAAGCCAAACAAAGAAGGCAGTTACAGATCATACAGAGGTTCTGGTATTGGGCAGTAAAAAAAAAAAAAAAAAAAAAAAAAAAAAAGATAGAAATTATATGGAAAGGTTGCCCACCTTAGCAGTCTGATATTATAGTGAGTAAGACTTACTTTGCAATAGCTTGACAGGTCAAAGTGTATTGCTTGTATCCAGGTGCTTGGGCATCACAGTAATGAGTGCCAGGGAAATGTTGAAAATTCATAACAACTTACACTACAAAAAGAGAATGGGAAAAAAAATCAGAAACATCTTTTCAATGACCTCATTCCTTATTATTTGCTGTAGGGCTGCCCAAACCAGTCTGCCTGGGAGACTGTAGCTGCCAGAGCCATGGAAAACTAAGCCTAAAAATTTGCAGAGTGGAGTAGATTGCAGGTATTCTTGTGGAAATGCTTATTTGTGCCTTATAGAAGGATGGTTAAAGTGAAAGGTTCTGGGAAAAAAAAAAAAAGTAAAAAAAAAAAAGTATCCTTCTTTTTTTGTAGCTGATTTTGGCTCAGCAGACAGGGTACCACCAAGATCTTACCCCAAGCTTTGTATTGAAACACAGTTAAAGAAAGCTCAGTGTATTCATATGTAAAATGATTAGTCAACAGTATGATGATTCATCATACTGGGTCTACTATGTTTTACAAAGTTCAGCTCATGACCTTTTCAATGTAAATATGATGCGATGGAAATGTACAAGACATCTACATTAAGCCTTGAATTCATGTTACTTTCAGCTGAGGTTTGATGAGTTCAGTGAAAACTGCAGTGAACAAAGAACATGCACATGGCTGAAGGGTGCTGTGCTCTTCCCCAAGGCAGAGCTTGTCCAAGTGCTTCCTCTCCCAGGCACTGAGCACAGCTTGTGGGGTCTGCATCTTGGTAGAAATCCATAAATGAGCTTGAGATACAGTGAACTCACTTTTCAGGGTTATTTTTGTTTAAATTATTATTTTTTTAATGTTACTACTAATATCTTCATTTAGTGGAATTAATGGAAAACAAAGACCAAAGGCATGTGAATGTTGAAAAATGTAGAAATCCCATCAGTTAACAAGGTGAATATATACTTTTTTTTTTTTTTTCTTTTTTCCGGGCACAGTTTCTCTGTGAGTTTGTCTAACCTGCACATCTCCTTAAGTAATTCAGTCAAAAGTTTATCTGGGTTTATTTGTTCTTTTCATTGCCACCTTTACTTATTCCCAAAGGAATATTTGGCATTTGAGAAGAACTCATCTTAATGAAAATTGCTGGGCAGAATTCTGAACTTATATACACTGCTGCACATCTAAATTAACTCCATTTATGCTTTTGTATAGCCTCATATTACCTAGATCAAAATGTCACCTATTGCTATTCAGCTACTAACTTTTTCTTCTGTGCAGGTTAATGAAAGTTTTTCCAGTGAGTCTGGGGAGATGTTATGTTATTTTAAGCCCAAATATAAAAATATTTAAAATGAGCTTCTAAAGCTGCTTTGTTCTTGTATTAAAGGAATCATTTTCTATGGACCAATCTCAATTATTTGCAGTTATAGCTGCAGAAGGTTCATCATTTGTGATGTGTCCCCACCAGATATCCAGATATTCATAATTTGCTCTAGACTATTGAGTAACCTTTTTTTTTTTTTTTTTTTTTTTTTTTTTTTTTTTTTCCAACTTACTATCATTTTAAATAAGGTCTCAGGAAGTATCAGCAGTGCACACTTATGAACTCAAGCTGTCCTGTTTTCATATTAATTAATTATTTAGATTTTGTTTTGCTTTTGTTTTTTATTGCTATGCCAGTTTTAAAGATCAGGGCAATGACATACAATTAAAAATTGCTCATAAGTCACTGATACTTGTAAGATTAGTAGCAGTTTTATCTAAATATGTGATTGTCTAATTGGATTTAAATTAAGTGAGACTGGGTGAAAGGAACAGGTTACTGTAATCTAGTGATTGAAAAGCTCTCTTATGTCATCGTTTATTAGCAATCTCCATAGATATTTTTTTTTCTATTAACTCTACTATTTAGTTATGTTTATTTTGAAACATGTGACTTTAAATTTCCTGTAAAAGTCACATCCTGGTAAACACTTGCCTTTGAAAATGATAGTGTTGATGTATAAGGTAGGGGCGTTGCAGGAGCTGAGAGGTGTACTTAATGGTACCTTAACAGAAAGGAGTGTTTTCCCAGGTTAAAATGGTTTGTGTGATGACACACAATGCTGAATGTTTTTACTTGTAAGTGAGTTATTGGAGAGTTGGGAAGGGCAGTTATAGATCTGATGGCAGAGAACTTTTTTTTGAATGGTACTTTTCAGCTTTTGGTTGGTCACTAATATGTAGCTCCAGCCTCTAAAGGTGGGCATCAGAAGCAAGTTGGCTTCTCTAGTTTTAAGACTTGCTGAGGAGGGGGCAGAGAGGAGCTCTGTTCTGATATAGGGATAACAGTGGTACTATCCTTGAAGGTGAATGTGGCTGATTATTTTTAGGAAAGTTTTGTGGTCTGGTGGTGTCCTGTTTCCTACACCACCCCTTCCAATTTGAGCATTTATTCATTTCTGTTGTGGATTGAATGAAGCTCTTTTCTTTTCTTGATGTGAATTCCTAAGTTTCCAGAGATGGTTTCTCTTCCCTAGTATCTTTCCTGCGTTTGTGAGAAGGGGGTGACCTGGAAAGTGGCAGGATAGGCATTTATGTTCCTGCTCTCCTCTCCATTCCGTCTCTTAACTCCTACCAGTTGTTAGCTTGAAATCCCATCTGAACCAGATGGGGCTTCTCTGAGGGCTTTGTGATTTGATATGCAGGGAATGGAGACATCACCTTTGTGTTCAGACCAGCTCCCTGTTGATTGTGACCTCTTGTAGTGGAATAAAGAATGACCAGCTATTTCCTGAACACACATACCCACAATGACTATGCAGCAAACTGTACTCTGCACAGCTATCTCTCTACCAGACTGAAGGCTCACAGTTTATTTAGCCATTCTTTACACAGAAGTGATTTTTAATGGTGTTCTCTTCAATAAATAAATAATGTCCCAGTTTTTTATTCTTTTTACTTTCTGAGAAATGGGGGCATGGGTGAAACACTGTACTTAAGACACAGGTAAACTATGGATTTATTTGGCATTGTAATGATGTCTTCCATCTTATTCTCCACTCTTCTCCTAATTGTTCCTAATATTTAGCTGGCTTTTTTTTTTTTTTTTTTTTTTTTTTTTTTGTGTGTGTGTGTGTGTGTTACTATGAATCAGTGAGGTAATAGCTCCATTAAATTATCTATTATAACCCCATGATCCTACTACTGATTAGCAGCAGTCAGAGCAGTGACATTGAAGCTGGATTTTTATTTGTGTGTGTTTGGTGGGAGTTTTCTCATGTGCATTAATTTACATTTTTCTACTCTAGTCAATAAAATGACTGATGAAAGTCAGTTTCTCAGTCCCATAAAAACATTCTGCAATGCTTCACAGGTGGACCTCAACACCATTCTCTTGAATAATTTAGTAGACTTTCAATCTTGTCAGATCCCTCAAATCTTTATGTCTGTGACCTGTGTGGGTAGGGAGAAGGGGACTATATTACACTAGTGGTTGTCAGAAATAAGAAATCTAATTAAGCTTCTCTTTCTAGGTGTACATTCTGTCTTTGGTAGGGAGATGACAAGATAAAAAGCAGTTAAGTGAGTTAAGTGAAAATAACCATGTTTTTTGTCTGGTTCAGCAGCATTCCTAACATTTAAACAAACAAACAAACAAAAAACTTAATCCTTGTGGCTACAGATACCATCCTGAAAAGCAGTGTAGCAATAGGAAGGAAGACACTCTTGGTGTAGTGGTAGGCTACATCAAGAGCTAATGGTGAGCAGGAGTCATGTGCTGCTTTCTGTAGAAGTAGTGAGCTGCAAAATTGCCTTTGCATTTATAAGGGTTTTCAGAGAATTATGGCCCATCTCCACGTTTAGGGGGGAGGCTTTTCCTGTATTTCTGCGAGGGGTAAGGCCTAGAATGCTGTTAGGTCATTTTATCTTTATTTGGTATATATTATATATTTGGTATTTACTACAGATTTAGCATATGTGACTAGATGGGTAGAGGATGGGAGTTGTTACAGCTCAGACAGACAGCATTTTGACCTTAGACAATTCAAAACCCAGTTTCTTGCACATCAAAATTCAGGGAAAAGTCACTCAAGAAACTTTTATCAAAGATGTCTCTGAAGTTCCTTTCCACCATTTCTAGTGAAAGACAATTCATTGACAGAAAAAAAAAAAAATCTGGAAGAAACACCTTTTTAAAATACCAAAATTAAATGCTTCACCAGTTTCAGAACAGAATGTTTTTGTTTGTTTGTTTTATTATTTTATTATTTTAATTTTTTATTTTATCATTTCTGATGAAATTTATTTTGTTTATATAAATAAGATATTCAGAACCTTGAAAACTATACTTGAATGTTATTTTTCTGGAAAAAAATCCTAATCAGACTGTCACAACTTTCTGATTTTTATTTATTTATTTATTTATTTTTAATCAGGAAACACTGAAATATTTGTTTCCATTCAAAAATGGAAAGAAGAAGAAAATCAAAATGGCTTTTTTTTTTTTTTTTGGTTTGTTTTTTTTTGCCTCAACTCATTGCTATAGGTGGAAATTCCTGGCATAGACCCTGACCTCCTGCTGATGCTTACATGGTGCAAAAATATTGTCTATATTTTAATGACATAAAGTAAAGCAATTCTTTATGGGTTTTGCTTGTTTATTTATTTATTTATTTATGACTGATTTGGCCATATGACAGTAAAATGCTAGTGTATTTAAAAAAAAATGCAGAAAACGCATTGTCTAATCTTTATGTCTTCAAGGGGAAAAAGTCTTCTTGGAAGATTTGTTTGCCAAAGAGACAGCAGCTTTAAATTCTGAAATTAGTTATGTTATAGCTGCTCTTTGGCATTTTGCTCTTCTAGTTATTTGACTGAACTTTTACAAACAATGAAACTATATCTCTGTGGACCTCAATTTAATAAGTCTCCCTGGACTTGGGATGTTTGAAATACATTCAAAATTAAGCTAACACAGTACAGGTGGAGTCCTGAGCTTTGGGACTGATGAAGAGCATCCAGCAGGCAGGGCTGTGCTGATTGGGGTGCCAGGTGGATGCAATAACCTTGGCCAGGCTCACTGCTCTCAGTTGCTGTCTGCTCACACCACTCTCCTACTGTCACCTGGTTACAGGTGGTGTTAGATGGGCAACTTTGATATGCTACCCTGTGTTCCCTGTCAATTTCCTGCAATAAAAATCAATCAAACAAACAAAAACAACAACAAAAACCTCTATAGCAGGATGTTTTAGCTAATTAGTAGTTTTTGGTTATTTATAATGGCTGAACTGCCTTCAAAGGAAACTACACTGGATGACTATAAAATGACTCATGTCCACCAATGGCAATTAATAAAAATTAACCCATCTTATTGCTGGGGTTTTCCCTGTGTTAGGTTAGTATAATCTTGTACTACTGCAAGTTCTACATTAACTAGAAAGTTTTCAGTAAAACTCCTTCATGAAAAGAGAAGTGAAAGAGTCTTTCTTTTTAGAAACATAAATTACTTATATTCTTTTTAGCTGTAGCCTGTTATACTGTTAAATGTTGCTATAAACAATTTGAAATTTGTTCTGAGGAGACTGATAGCTAAAAGTGTGCCTGGTAATTCCTACTAAAACAAAAAATGGAACTTGAGAAACTTAAAATGAAAACTTTTGTGATGTGGGTAGCCTTCAATATTCAAAGGTAGAACTCGATGACTCAGACAGTTCATTGAAATGTTGTATTTTCTGTCCTTAAATTTAGCTTGTACTTGACATTGAATTTCTGTTGCCCAAGTGCTGCCTTGTGATCTATTTTAAGAGAAGATCTTTTTCTAAGTCTGTCAAGCACTCTCCTTTGTCTAGACAAACCTAGACAAAGTGTTGACACCTGCAAATACTGATATGGCTGTCCAGCCCTTTTCCAAATAATCATATTAATTGCAGGTTCTAAAATGGCTTGGCAGTTTTTCACTAGTGAGTTTCTAACTTGACAGTAAGCTATATCCTTCTATTTGCTTTAGTTTTGTCAATCATTTTCTGAACTGCAACAGAACATTCACTCTTCTTACATGATTACTTTGTTTTCCTAATTGGTTCCTCAGGAAATACATTTTCAATTAAGTACTTCAGCTTCCAAGTGAACTTATTTACCAAATGGTCTTCATCATCCATTGTTTAACACTCTTGGTACATTACAATAGACTAGAGACAAACAATTTTCCTTAATGAAAGCTCTGCCAGATTGGTCTCATAGCATTCTCATTTTGGTGATTTTATACTTTTGTCTTAATTACTGTTCCCAAACTTTTCTGAAGATTCATAGTTTGCAACTCTGAGAATTCCTTTGTTTCCCTTTTTGGAAGGAAAGGGTGATGTTTGCTACCCTGCCATTCTGTGTTTTGTTTTGCCTTTTTTTTTCTCTCTCTCTTTCTTTTTTTTTCTTTTTTTTTTTTTTTAAATGAGTTATTCTGTATTTTTTGTTAGAAATGGTGGCTTTGCTTCTAAGAGATCTCCTGGAGGGATGCCATCAGTCAGGTGACATGCAGCTCTTTAATTTATCAGTTTAATTTCCCTACTCTTCTTATGTTGACAGCTCAGCCTGACATAGCCTGCTCTTTATTTCCTGATAAGGCTAGGGCTTGGATGGGTATCTCCACTGTATTTTCTCTGCTGAAGACTGATATTGAATGATATTGGTTCATTGTAATGCTATTTTAATGCCTACAACTTAACTTCTTTCAGTCTATCTTTCTGTATTGTTTATAGCCAGGTGTTGTTTTATTCTGTTGAATTCAAATATGACCATAAGTTTCTGAAAAATGCATTATATCATGACCCTATTAAACTACCAAACAGGCTAATTAACTGGTTTCTGCTTTGAAGCTGTTAGTCTTGGTATATGGACGTTTAAGGTTGTTGCTGTCCTTCCCTGTCCCCACCTACCCCCTCCCAATATGCCTATTCTTATTTAATTCCCTTTCCTAACAGCCTGATGCAGGACTGCAACCTGTCCCTCTCCAGTTCAGTCCCAGTTTCAGAGCTGCCCTCTGAGACACAGCATTACCCTTGTGTTTCTGACATCTCTTGCATGCAGGTGTCTGCCTGACCCAAGCTCTCCATGGCACCTGCCAACCTGTGTCTTGCTATGAGTCTAACCAGTGGCCCAGAACTTGTAATTCTGTGCCAGCAACCCTTTTCCGCTTTGGGTTAAGCTGAAGACCATTTTTCTGTTTAGGCTGTCCTCACATATGTCCCTTAAAGTCTAACAAACTTCAACCCTGCCCTGTACACCACCTGCCCAAATGTTCACTGGCTCCTTGTGGGATGTTTGAGGCAGCTTGTCTGGTTCCTGACTCTGGAAGTAGAAACCCTGTCATATGCACAGTAGGTTGAAGTCTTTTCCCCTAGCAATGTGTCTCCAGGTTCCAAAACGTCTGTACCTCACTTTTCATGATACGATATGCTGTCATGATATTGTCATTGCTCTGAAACATTTTTTAAATACTTGCTGTCTTTATTTGAAATATGGTCATATAATTTAATATCAAAGGTTTAAACAAATAATGTATTAATAAAGAGCAGCCTCTCCATTTCCACATGTCCAAATAAAAAATAATTGTACAAAGATCAGCTTTTAATGGGAAAGTAAATTTTGTGCCCATAGCCTATGTGAAAACAAGATGGCATCATTTCCTGCAAAACCTATTACTGTATAGGGAGATTGTCACTTATCCCAACACAGGCTGTGCAAAGATCAATGTTTACCCTTCTCTGAATCACATATAAAACAAATGATGTGAAGAGAAGATTCACCATCTATTTAAAAACACTGGTTTCTATTTTGGACATAACATGTAAAATTTCTGTTTAGCAATTTCAGTTAATTGTTAGATTAACATTTTTGGGAACAGATTGCAAACTTCAAAATGGAAAAGATCATTTTAGGGAGGGAACCAAGGCAGCTGTCAGTGAGCAAAAATTAACATAAATTTGCATAACAGATGTACAGTAAGGTGTCTATGACAGACAATCGCTGAATATTAATGATACAGACCACGACATCATTTGCGTAAATGCTGTCTGCTGGGTATTGAAGCTGCTGCGCTATTTGCAGAAGACAAAGGAGCACAGAGCTGAACAGATGCACCAAATACATCGATGCATCTTAATTTATGACATCCTCATGAAAGACCTTGTGGTGCGATTTCAGGTTTTATTACAAATAATTCGGAGATAAAGGAACTAAGTAATTATCTTTTCCACTACAGTCAGTTCTTTCAAAGGGGAGGGAAGCTTACTTGTGACAACCATTGTGATGATTTTTTTTGTGTAAAGCCTCTTTAAAAAAAAGACCTCCATTACAAAGAGTCAAATATTCATCATTATTAAAAGATTAGCGCATATT
The DNA here is from genome assembly GCF_963932015.1 of Anas acuta. Taxonomy (NCBI): domain Eukaryota; kingdom Metazoa; phylum Chordata; class Aves; order Anseriformes; family Anatidae; genus Anas; species Anas acuta. The sequence continues at coordinate 15,063,807 of NC_088982.1, read as the reverse complement.
AGCATGCTTCATGGGACTTGCCACCTAACGTACCATCACCACCACAACTGGAGTCCTCCAACAGACAATGCATTCAAATGACTCTGCAAGGGGTAAAACTGGAGAAAAAGATAGAGATCTGATAAAGATTTTTTTTTTTTTTAAAAAAAGCTATTGATACAATTTTTTAGATTAATCTTAACTAGAATTCACCCTCAATCTATTGTGACTTTAGTTTTGTTATAAACTCCATGTACATCTGCAGGCCCTCGAAGATTCAGAGGTATCTGCTCCATATAGAATATTCTTATAACACTTTTCCTCCAGCTAGAAAAATTGATGTAACTTATATTTTGATAACAGCAAAAGGCAGAATAATTTGGGCCCTGACTATATAACGCAGTAAAGTTAATGAGCGAGGAAGAGATGAAAATAAAAATAACAACCGAAAACTAGACTTGTACACCATGTTTATAGAAAATCATACAAGGCAGGGGATGCTTCTCTTCTCTGTTATTAATTTATTTAGGCCTTAATGGATTCCTCTCCAAGCCCATGCTACCATAAGAAAATGAGTTGCTGACATGATGGATCAGTCGGTAGTGCATATAGAGTTTTTATGCGCATAGTGTTCAATTTAGTTCTTGTCAGCTAATCAGCAGCAGCCAGACTTTTTATTTCAAGGGATTTCCTTTTCCCATTTGAACAGAGAATATAGCCCAGTAATCACTCTGCAGAGGCACTGTGCTAGCTGTTATTTCCACCTGCTTTTTCCTCAGAATCTCTATCAAAGCCTTAATCCAGTAACCTGATAAAATCCTTTCAAGGTCCTGTAGGGTCCATTGTGAAATTGTTCCTCTGAATGGATTGTGAAATAACATGAAAGTTACCATGTCCCAAAAACAGCCATATGGTGATTATTTTAATGGATGCTTACTGTATGCCCAGAAGGCAGTTAACATGTTATTTCACATTTTGTGTGAAAGAATGGAACAACGGCAATCTGACACTCTTCTGTCCAATTTTGCACCCAATGCCTTTTACAGAAATGCAGCTTTATTCTGTGTTTCAGTACACTAACAGCAGGTGATAAGCTGATGCCCAGATATGCTAACAAGAGTTAATACTGATAATCCCCCCCCTCTTTTAGCCTTCCTCTTGAATCCCCATTCTAACTTGGGACGAGAGATGGGGGGCTGAGTGAGGAAGGACTACGTCCAAGATGTGCAGATCAGGAAGGAATCACTAGATGGTCACTTTCTCTATTGTGATGGAGATCATCTATTGTTCTTCGTCTCAAGTAATAGTACAGAAAAGCTCTTGCTGACTACAAAAGGTTTTTTTGTTTGTTTGTTTTTTATTTAACTGCAGTGAAGTTTCATACAACTGTAGGTAAGCAAACTGCTTTTTTCCCCTCCAATAGTTTCTGGGCCTTCATGACCAACTTCAGTTGACACAGTTGAGATGAACCTTGAAGAGACAGCACTGAACACAGCACTGAAGAGGTCTCTTCCTCTTCTCTGAGAACAGTTTCGGGCTCTTCCACAATTTGCTGTTCAGCTTGCCAATGCCCAGTTACCTGGGCAGCATCTTAGCATGTAGGTAGCTTTCAGTGAACTTTCTCTTACCTGACCCATGAAGGACAGAGATGCTGTAGGGATGTGGGTCACATAAAATCATAATGGAGATGGAAATAAGGTTATTTCAGTGGGGTAGATAGACGAAACCTGTAGGAAGGGCCTTTGGACACATTCCATCTGTTTGAGGGTGACACTCAGGCTTGGAACTTCCCCTTCCATGCAAATTCCAACCATTTCATCTAGGTTGCACTCACACTTATTTCTTCATTGGATTTTCTCTCACTGTTCAAAAAGAGTGCTGAATGTGCCCATACTTAGGTGATTTAGGATACTAAAGTTGGGATTGTAGCAAGCAGTTTCCCCAGTTGCCTCAAAGTGGGTATTTCCACCTCCTGTGGCTGTCTTAGAAAAAGCTGACAGCCACTCTTGACTGTAGCCAGGAGCAGAGTCCTATGTCTGTACTGGGTGCTGTTGAGGAAAATACTGCTCTTCCAATGAAGCCTCTAGGTAGCTCTGCCAAATCGTTGCCTTCCCATTGGGCTGGGCAGGCCCTGGGTGCAGGTAGAAAGGCAGGCTGGCAGCCAGGGCTTTCTGAACCCTAGAGGAATGTGGCTTGAGAGTATCAGCACCCTCATGTGGAAAGGCAAGTCGGAGGATGTTTTCAAGACTACAAACTGGAGTTTAGCAGCCTGGCTTTTCTATAACACCCATTTAAGGTGTTCAAGGTTTCTTTTTACATGTGGTCTTCTATTCACTAAGCACAAACAGAATTAAATATGACAAATGACTCTGTATTCTTTCAGCAAACATAGAGGTTGTTAATAAATAATGCAAGTAAATTAATGCAAAGTTGAAAGCTCATCTCCAAAATAAAATGATTGGTTCTGACTGAATAAAAGAACCATGATCCTGGGTACTATGGGATTTTGAGAAGAGTGTGAGCCCATGTTTGAGGGAAGGAGGAAGAGAGTATGTGACAGTTGTTTTTAGTTTCTATTTAATGTTCTTCCTTCATATTTGGGTTTTAGTAAAAAAAAAAATCTCATCGATCCCATTTGCCACTTCAAGGAGACATTCAGGATGTCTTTTATTACAATTTAGCAAGAAAGCATGTGAGGATAACAAACAAGTGAGAGGAACTTCTATGCTTCTGGCTAGGAAGTCTGGTTCTGGTAGCATTTGCAAATGGCTCCATTGTCATGGGGTATAATAGGGCTCCTTTGGTGCCTGCCAAAGGGCTCCCAAAACCTGTACATCCTGTCACTGTCTGTTTGCCAGAATGACATGAAAACACTTGGCAAATAAAACATGAGAAGCTTCAGAGCTCAAATTGCTTGCTTTTACACTTAGAAAACCATTGACTTCATTAGATTTGCTCTGAATTTGTCCTGATATAAGTGAGAGCAAAAAAACGTTTCTATAGGAGTAATATGTATTTTATTCATTCTGTTTTTCCCTAAAACAATTTGAGAGCCTTAGTAGAAGGAGACCTAGACTGATGCATAATATACTGAGCGGAATAGTAACTAAAATAGATTTTATTTCTCTCTGTTGCAAGTCTCACTGGGTCACTTTTTGAAAACTGCTACAACATATTTCAATAAACAAATATTTTTGTATTCATTTGGATTCAGCTTTCAGAATGAGGTCACCTTCGGAGCGGTATCCTGCAGCTCAGGCACTCTCAGCGAGATGTGCCTAAGGAATGGGCTGCACAATTTGATAGACTCTGTTTTGGATAAACAAATATCATATTTGTTCTAAATGTCATGTGAAGATCTCCTTGCATGTCTGAACAGATGGAAGTTATAGCATGGTGATTTTTTTCATATATATATATATATATATTTAATGTGATACAACATGTTCCTCCTTTGTATGGTTACATTGTGAATAACAATTTACTGTTGACAGTGTTGAAGATATAGTCAAGCTTCACCATACACATCTTTTTATTTTATGCTTTATGTCTACATAATGGTCCCTGTTTCACCCAGTATGTAAAAGTCCTCTGGATAGGAACCAGGGATTAGTCTGACTAAGCAAGGGAACTATGGACTCTGACTGGGAGCAGGGATCTTTTTGCTAATCATGTGCCCCTTGAGGTAACAAAAAAAAGCTAGATTTTTGATGATAGACAGGAAGGATGCCTTAAAACTACACTGAAAGTATTATCTAAAATACCTTTTCAATACAGTGCTTTGGAACCCACTATCCTGATCAGGTTTATAAAATCAATAAAATAATTTTTTGGGCAGAAAAGCCTAAGAGGGAAAGTATTACAAGAGAGTGAACAAAGTCAGACTGTGATCTATTTGCTGTGGTAACTCAAATTCCTCATGTAAGGAGTGGTTCTAACTTTTATACAAAGTGAGGATGATGTTAGTACACCTGCATCTGGAGATTGTTGCAAGCATAAGAACAAGTTACTCATGAGGAGAAAGAGGGAGGCCCTGAACAACTTCTACATAAAGGATTCATAAACTGATTTTTTTCCTTATAGAAATAAAATAAAAAAAAAAAAAAAAAAAAAAAAAAACAAACCGTCACCATGAGGACAAGAACAGAAGTGCAGAACTAATGGAACCTGTGACAGCTCGTTAGAAGCCCCTTTAGAGAGGAAGCAGAGACAGTGGTAGACAGGGGAAACATGGGAAGCTAGTACAGAACTTCAAGCCAGAGAAAGCACTGGCAGGAGAGGAAAATGGTGTTAGAGAAATATGTCCAGTGGATGAGTGAGAAGAGAAAATGGTGAAATAAAAGGAGGGAAGATGAGTAGGATAGTGAAATGTGAGAATTACTGGAGTATAAATTGGAGTCCAGAGGACATAAAATGGAGAGGTACAAAAGAGAAAAGCAGTAAATTTTGGACAAGCTGTGAAAGTGCAAAGAGGAAGAGATTTTGGTGTGAAATTGATTAAATGTTAAAGCAAACTTTGGGTCTCTTATTTAATGTAAGATTATGTCCTACTGTAGCAATGCCAACTCCACAGCTTCAGTAGAAATAAATTCTAAAACTGGAAAACTTAACCTGAAGTATCTTACTGAAGCACAGTAAGCAAAATTTGTGGGCAAACCTTAGAGCAGCCCAACAGCTTGTCACAGTGAATTTCCAAAAATGAGGACATGAAATGCTATTAAGACAGACTAAGCCAAAATTTCTAAAACAGTACTACAGAGAGAGAGAGAGAGAGAGAGAGAGAGAATGGCAAGAAGTAAACAAAACCTGAAGTCGAAAAATCTGTATCAGTACCTCCCCTTCACTAAAATCTTGTACCTTCCTTCCATTCAAATCAAAGAATAGATTGCTGCCTAAAATGTTATTTCTGTTCTGAGAAACTGATAAAGCAATAAAAAGGAATCAATTCAGAATCGATTCAAAGTGGGCAAAAATCTGCTGAACACCTACCTCAAGCCTGAATTGACCCATGTTATTCCTATTAACTAGTGGAATGTTCTTGGGAAGGCCAGCCAGGAATAAGAAATGTAGCCCTGAGACTGGGGCATATGTGTCAGAAATGCAGCTGTGTAAATAGTGAATCTTTTGTTTTGCTGGTTATTCTGAAAAGTAAAGAAGGAATAATTTTGCATAGAGTATAAGGGAAACATTAAGAGAAACGAAATTATATTTATTCAGATTCATTAGTTCATTTGATCTGAAGCAAAATATATTGCTTAAATTGTACTTCCATATTTTTACAGTTTTAAAATAAGTTTTTTAGAAATTTTCCAATTGAAATACCTTTTTAAATGAACAAAATAGAAACACTCAATTTTCCTTAAAGAACAACATTATTTTTTTTTTTTTTCCTTAGGAGGACTTTTTATGCTCAAACTATTCAGTAAATTCAACAGGAGTAGCTGATGTACTTTGCTGAACACTGAATTATTTTCTCCAAGAAATATTTTAGCCAAAAATTTTCACCAATCTTTAAATTAATCTGATTTAAGTATAAATCTACCTGTTTTCCAGAAGAGTGAGAGATATAATTGTTCTCATAGCAGCAGATATTATTGTTGTTGTTATTCTTTAACTAGTAAACACTTCTAAACCAGACACACAACTGAAGAAATTTATCACGTTTGGCAAATCTCAGGTGTCTCTTCACTGAATGGTTTTCATGGAGAAATATTGCTGCTTTTTCATCAAAAGATGAAAGTGGCCAAAAGGGCAGCTGGCTGCCTCGCTGTGAGAGACTGGGGTAAGAGTGGTTGAAGGTTTCTCAAGTGTTTAAGGATTCTGTGCTGTGAAGGAGCAGCCTGAGGGGCTGGTGGAACAGAGGGAAGGTGGGTATCAGGGCTGGAGTCTGGTGGTACCAAGGACAGAAGTAGGCTGTAAAAATTAAAACCTATAGTATTTCCCATGGTCAGAAATGTTAGACATTTACAAAAGACCTCCATCCCTGGAAATATGAAGATTCAAACAACCTGGAGGCAGTTTCTGACTAAAAGCAACAAATCTCTTTCAAATAGCACCTTTTCAATTCCTTTCTGAACACTTTCTCTCAGAAGCACTGTAAAGGATGCTTTTTTCAAGCTGTGTTGGATTTTCTTATCAGACAATCTTTATGTTCATGTTTTATTGCCCCTTTCTCCAAAAAAATCCATCCAGCCCAGACCTCTTTGACCAAAGTGTCCAAGTTCCTGAGCAAGAACTTGCCACTTCTTGAGGTGTCTCTCGGAACTGCCAAGAATACAGTCAGATGCTGGAACACAACCCATTCTTGGACAACATGGAATCAGATATGCTGTGGTTGCTTTTCATTCTGCATTGCCAATGCCTTCTCCCTGCATTGCAGTCATCTGTGTTTTTCACCTATGGTCCTTTAGTCTATGTGCATGGACTGGAGACAAACTCAGCAGTGTACCAGTCTTGTGTGGTTTATAAACCAAAGGAAAGAGTTAATAAAGGGCTGAATTGTTTGAAACAATGAATGTGCCCAGATGAGTTTGGGGTTATACAGATTGTATTTTTTTTCCTACCTATAATGAAATTCAGAACTGTTTGTGAATTATAGTTTTGCAACTGATTTTCAGACATGCCAGGAATTACATCTTCCTTCCAATTGAGGCCTTAATTGTGGCTGACCTCTTAATGAGGAATTAGAGAGCATTTTTGATTTATATTTCATAAATGTTCTTCATGACTTCCTCTTTTTTTTTTTTTTTTTTTTTTTTTTTCCCCTGGGATGCTTCTGTTAATCTTTGAGCATTTAACCTTGGATTTTCTTTTCTCTGCACACAAACTAGATCTCTAGGTGACATTCGTATTCCTTGACCTATTCTCTATGACATGCAGGTGGTGCATGTTCAAGGTCATAGTCATTGTTGAAAGGCAGGAGAAAGAAGATCATTTGAAAGATCATTGAAGAGCAAGAAATTATTTGAGTAATTATCTGCTGCTTTTGGTTCTATTGAAACTAAAGCTTGTACTGAATGAGGACCTTCTGCTTCTTTTCATTATAATATGAAGGGAGTATATTTATGTTGGTATTGCCAGGACTAATTTTCACTGTTGAAAAATACAACAAAGAGGAGGAATATGGATATTGTGAACCAAAGAGTGGCTAGTGTCAGTACCTGGCAAACAGATGTCCTCAGTGAAACATATTTGTAGAAATTTTCTCTGTTAGTGTGCTTATAGAACAGAAATTTCAGGAAGAGGAGTAAAACCAATTTTTGTGGGTTAGTTCATATTTATTTTACATAGATATTTTCAAGTCAAAATCTCATATTTACATGATTTAAAAACAAACAAACAAACAAACACCTTAAATGTAAATGGTAACATTAAAAAGGGTGAAAAAAAATCCAAAACCTCAGGAAATTCATCTCTAGCTGTTCATCTCACCTGAGATTTTTTTGTCCTTCTAAGAAAGTATATATATATATATATATTTTATTTTTTTAATAAGCAATTACTGGGATGAAAAAATATGTGCTCAAGGCTAGATGTTGCTATGGTTCAAAACCTGGCTGCTGAGCTACTGGCATTTGAACTTCATAAGTAACAAATAGTAGAGGACATTAAATAGTCAGGTTCATGCCATGTAAAATTTGGAGAATGGCTAACTGTAGATTTTGAAAAGCTCTTCTCTCAGATTATTTGACTGTATATATACATTTGTATGAGCATTTTTTTTTTTTTAATTTTAACTTTCCCAGAACCAAAACAGAATTACTGTCTAAACTTGTGGCAAAGGTTTATCTATCCCTTTATAGGTGATCACATGAAGTTTGGGAGGCTGAGGTCCCTTCAAGTTCCATTGTAATGCAATTTCTGCAAAACATGTTAGTTATAAGAATTTGAGAAAAACACTGTCAATCTTCACTCTGACTCAGTGCTAGGATCTGTACTTTGATCTTTCATATTTTACCAACATAAACGACCTTTGTAGGAATGAAAGCTATGTTGTTGGTGTTTTTTCTCCTCAGTTGTACTTGTGACCAATGTGATGGAGTTTTAGTGCAGCCAACAGATGCTCTCAGCAGAGGTTCTCTCCGCTCCGCTCCGCTCCCCTCCCCTCCTCTCCCCTCCCCTCCATTTTCTACTGTAGCAAAGTACACAGGCTGCTCTTCTGGAAGACCTTTACCTGTAAGACCTTTACCTGTAAGAAAGCTAGTACCTTCATTAATGATGCAATGTCATATGGATAAACTGAGGCTCAATAGTGGAGAAGCATTATTTTGTTTTTAATTAGATTTTTCTCTCTCCTTATTTTTTTTTTTTTTTTTTTCTTTTTTCTTTTTTCTCTTTCCCGGTGCCCTGTTTTTGTAGCCAGATGAAAGTTTGTTCTGTATTTATGTTTTCAGGATCTTGTATTCTAACCAATCTGATCTCAGGAGATAGTTTGTTGGTTCTTTTTCCTTTTCCTTTTCCTTTTCCTTTTCCTTTTCCTTTTCCTTTTCCTTTTCCTTTTCCTTTTTTCACATGTACTGTAAAAGTTATTTCCTTCAGAACAACTGCCCTGTCAGCAGTATAGTCAGCAATATTGCACATACATTTCTTTTTCCCTTCACCCCCTATGTTATATTGCAGCGCATTTTTGGAACAATCTCATCCATAAATCTGCTCTCTTCATTTCTAGAAGAGCAATTTGCAATGTTGTATTTTCTTCCCAAACTTCACCAGGTACTATTGCTTTCTTGATGCAAAATAAATAACAGGCTCTGATAGAGACATCTATTTCGACACTACTGATTAACTGGCACAGCCATGTCTCTTCCAAGAAGTAGCTCCTTTTGAGTAAGCAATCCATTTCAAATGGTCTTTGGTCTTGTTGCTCCACTGTGTAATCTGTTTTTTGTTTGTGTGCGTGTGCGTGTATGGGCTCTTTAATCATAGCCAGCTCCATTGGTTTCAATTGATCCTTGGAAGTGTGCCAGTGTAAAAGTAGGCAGAGGACAAGAAAATTATCTTTCTTTTTTCCTTTTTTTTTCTTTTCTCTTTTTATTCTTTTTTTCCTTTTTCTTTTTTTCATCCTTTTTTCTTCCTTTTCTCCTCTCTCCTTTTTCCTTTCTTCTTTATTTTTTCTTTCTTCTTTCTTTCCCGTTTCCTCCCACACACCCCTTTTTTCCTCCTTTTTTATTCCCCCCCCCCTTTTTTTGACAATGACCTTTGTAAACATTGGGATCCTTTTGTGGGGGTACAGACCCATAACAAACATAATTTGATGTTCCTTTTTTTTTTTTTTTTTTTTTTTTTACATGACTGTCTCATAGCCATTGGAATTTACAATCAAAAAGTTACAATTAAAAGCTTGTATCCAAATATGTTCTAGGTAAATATTATAATATAACATGCATCTGCCATTTTAAAGAAGCAACAGGGATTAACAATACTTTACAGAAATTGGTGTACCAGTGCTGTCCTTTTTCTCCATTCCCTGAAGATGGATCAGAATCTGCTGATTTTCAACCTTCCAACACTGGGTTTTACAAACAGTTTAACAATTTGTGTCCTGTGAAACCAATTCCAAAGCACTATTTCTAACCATGGATCTATTTGAAAAGAACAGCTCAGATTCTTTTAATCACCTACAGCCAGATCATTGTATGGGCATTGTATGATGTCTACTGCCTTCTGTCCATGGGTACTCCACAATGTGTATTCACAGTGACTCTGCAGCTCATTCAGCCTTTGGAGATGTGTTTATGAGTTGGGGAATATTATGGCATATGCCTGAGCAGAACAAAAAACTCCTTTCTAGAGAACTCGCAATGAAATCAAGGCAGAGCATGTCACTGCCAAACAGTGGGTAAGTAACTCTAGGAGAAAGCTACAGCATTAAGGCAGATTGTTCTGCTTTGGTGAAGAACATTGTAGGGCACAAAATTTCCTTAGCTTAAATAATGTGAATGACACATGCATGATGGCATATACCACATTTAGAGAACGGGTCTCTTCTTCACTGTGGAGATTCTCTGTTGCTGCTTTGGGAAATTTCTCTAATTATTTATGTAAGTATTCCAGGAAAGCTGAAAATAAACTTCTACCGTGGATGTAATTTTTTTCCCCCTTAATCTCTAAGGGTTGTAGTATTTTCATGTCTCACTGCAACCTATTTTCACTGTTGTCTCATTCTGGAGCATGTTCTTCACTTACTTTTGATTTTGGAATTTATGTGCTGCATCTAAAAAAAGATACTACAACAGTTCTGAAGTCTAATGGGCAAAGTCTGCCTCAGCTGCTGTCTTTCTTAGGGCCTTTGCAGAATCCTAAGGAATACATCCAAGAAGAGAGCTACATGACCAAAGCAACACCAAAGTCAAAAGTTGTATTTTTTAACCAAGGAAAGCACCTACTGTTTCCCTGCCAAGATAACAGGGATAGCAGTATTCTGTTATCACTCCTGGAAATGGAAGGTTTGTGAAACTGGGAGGTGTCATGCAGGTATAGAAAGGTCCCCACAACCCATCTAGACTGCTTCATATCCCTGACCCATATTTATCAGCCTTGCTTCATTGTAGTTGAACTGAATACTGTGATCTTATGTCTGTGTCAGTGGTTTTGAAGCCAGCTTTCTCTGAGTACTGGTTCCAGCTGAACTTCTTTCAAACTGACTTCCAAGTTCATGGCAAGCTGTGCAGAAGAGGTTTTCAGAGGAGAGCTCTAGTTAGACTTAGCTAGCTTAACCCTGTGTAGGCTTTTTGTGTTAAAAAAGGAAATTTGGTTTGAAGATTAATTTTGACTTCTCCCTTTCCCAGGATGCTAAAGGTCAGTGCCCTGCTGATTCTGGTTTGCCTGAGCCTTCAGGCCATTCCTGAATAGTCTTATAACTACAAAGTAAAGTCTCAGTCCTTGGAAGCAAAAGAAAGAGCTGCAATTCAGTGCAGATCAGCAACACAAGAAGATGGTCAGGGGAAATAAGAAGGGGAAAAATGACTGACCCAGAGTAATTTCAATAGCGTTGCTAATACTTGGAGAGGGCTAAAGGCAGAACTTAAACCAACGTTATGCATCAGAGCAAGATTAAAACTGAATAGCTCAAGCCACGTGCTGTTATGATGGAGAATAAGCAATCCTCCATGTTATATGGACTTGCTAGGGAGGACAAAACAGCTGTTGTCTCTCTTTAACTACAATGGGTAGAGTATTTACTTCTGGACACATGGTGTGACCATAATTCCCTCTGCCAGAGGAAAATCTCCAGCCTGGATCAAGCAATGTTCCCGTATTTTCCTGGAGCCCAGGAGAGCATTTAGTGCCCAGGACTCTGTAACCCCTTATTCTCACATCTGCAAAATGTTGAAAAAATATCCTTGGATACATGTTCAGTGACTCTGAACTTTTAGCTTAGCTCTTGCCTGTTACCCCTGGGTCCAAAAGGAAAACAAGCAGAAGGATGGGAGAAAAGAAGCTTAAGAGAATAAAGAAAAGGTCAGCATAGTTGAAAAGTAGTGTAGGGCTGTGGGTGGGGATGTAGATGGAAACTGGGGTCATTTTGTTTCTACTGGGGACTACCCTAGCTGAATGACAGTAAACTGATTATCTTATCTTTACAGCTAACATCTGTTTAGGCTTGGAGTTTCTTGTCTTTGGGCAAGGAGTTTCTTTCTGTGTATTAGCACAGTAGCTGAATCTGTAGATCCCCCATCTTAACTGAAATATCTGGATACCACTGTACTACAAGTAAATAATAATAGTGTCAGTTCTTGGAGTTGGATAAATGCGCATGGCCTCTAATTTGAGAAGACTTTTTTCCTGTGAAGGTTTCTCTAACCAGTATGAATGTTCCCTGTCCTAGTTTAGTAGAAATTGCTCCCATGAACCACTGGCACTTGAATTATCCATGAGGGTCCTGACTATTTGTCATGTAGTTTGTACCACAGAGAATAAAGTTTGCACATTAGAATGCAATGGGGTCAAACAGGACAGCCTGCAAATGCTGAAACTTCTCAGGCTGGAGCTTTCCATGTGTCTCCATTTTCAGAAGCAATTCAAAGTTCTCCTTTGTGAACAAGTTGAAGAGAAAGCACAATACTTGCATCAAGCACAGGCTTCTAAAAGACATTCACAGTATGGCATGGCTTCTGTGGCTGTTTAAGTTGCAGTAGAAATGTAGAACATGACTGTAAGTCATCAGAGAAGATCCTAGATGCAGACAATGTATTTGCAAGGGTGAATGAGCTGTTTTCTATTGAATGAGTGATGACATTAAATGATTTCTTCCTATCTATACTGCATTTCCTTATTAAACATTACACAAAGTGAGAAAGGGAAAACTACTTGGGAAAACTCCACAGCATCAGCAAAATTAAAGCAAAATTCTTCTTATAAAATACATTCTCTAAATTTCCATCTTAACCTGAGGAAATGTAAAGCTTGATCCCAAATGTAGGGAAGTCAGTGGAAAACTGCCTGTTGACTTGAACAGCCTTTTGGATTAGGCTCATGCGGAATAAAGGGCTTTTTATATTGGCCAATCCTTGAAGATTAATTCATGAGAGCAAAGTTCAGTCAAAGTTAAGTGCTTTTGAAACACCCTCCCAAAGTTTTTTATTTCAATAAAAAAGTAAAGAGTTATCCCCCTGCTTCGGAAAAGTTGCCCTCTGAAACAAGGCCAAGCCATTTCATAGAATCATCAATTTAATAAAACAACTTTCAAAATTATTATTATTTATTTATTTTTTTATGTGAGTGTGCATGTGTAGCAAGCCTTGGGATTTTTATTTTTTTTCTTTTTTCTTGATTTTTGTCTTCAGGGTAACTTCTGACAATTAGGAAGCAATTAGATGTCAAGCGAATTAAAGTAGCATTTTTTCCTTTATATAAAACAAACCTTATGTTCTGAAGTGGTTCCAATACATTCAAAGCACTGCAATTGGTCCTGAAAGAAAGGACTCACATCTGCCTCTCAAGGTCTACTCTCCTTGTAAACTCATGAATAATCATTGTCACCAGCTTATCACTGTCAGATTAGGGGCTTAGTATTACATTTTATTTAAACCTGATCCAGATGGCTGCCAAGAGATTTTCAGGCAAATGAACTGTGAGGCAGACTATCATCAAGAAACATTTTATTGTTCATGCATACGAGTGCATTGCAGGTCTCCAAAGTACTTTACCATACAGCTGGCAAACTTTTTTTTTCTGTTTTGTTTTCACTTTGGCACTTATCAACTTAATCTTTATCAGCAGTTTGTCAATATCATTCTTCTGGAGGCAGATGAACGCAGACTATGACCCATCCTTCATCAGATATTTCAGTTGCTTGAATTTACAAAGTCATTTAATTAACAAGCTATAATAAAAGCAAATAATAGAAGTAGGAGTCACAAAGTTATCCATGTCTTTCTGGACATTAAATTTGAGGATCAGTGACTTTCCATAATTTGTCATTGTTTAAAAATTGATAACTCAACATATCCAGTAAAACACTTGTATTCTTTATGTTACTTTTGGGTTACTTTTTACTCAGTGGCATGTTCACATGAAACATGCTTAAAATAAAAGCTTTTCCTATGAGAAGCTTATGGAAAGATTCCCGATGGACACAAAATCATATTGCACCTCTGTTTGTAAGTCTTTGGTAGAGATCAGTAGAGCTGAATACACAACTTCCATTTGAATATGGTATTACCTTATAGCTAAATCAGCTCCCACTTCATTTCTGAAAGATATGTTGGATTCTACTGTTTTAAACAATGGTGAATGTATCTTTGTATGTTACATGATTTGTTTCTGTACAAATTAAATTAATGGTTCAATTTCCTTTCTACAACTGCTGAATTAATTATATTTTAATATTAAATACTACTAGTTTGAAACCCAGCCTAGTAAAGGTTTTATTTATTTATTTATTTATTTATTTATTTTAATGGGGAAAAGATCACTAGCAAAAATGTTATTGTTGTTTCCTATATATTGAAAAAAAGACCCAAACTTTCTAATTTGTGTCTTTTACATTATGAGGTTTTTTTTATCTGTAAAAGGGCTGTATTATTTTGTTCATGTGGAAATAGGTGATACCTTGTTTCAGAAAAAAAAAAAAGGAGAAAGAAAAAGAAAAAGTAGAGAAAGAAAGCCCTTTTTATCAATGTTAGCTAACTAATGTAAAAATTTCCCAAAAGAAAATACCTCAGCTTTTACATCTCCTTATCAAACATTGATAATAGTACTGTTCCATTCTAAGATTACTATGCTAAAAATATTGTAAAAAGAGGCTTCTCCTGAAACATGAAAATACATGAAAATTCTGCAGTGAATCTATTATGAAATGATTTCTTTCCCAGAGTTCCTTTCATAAAAAAAAAAAAAAAAAAAATTGAAGATACTTATTTAATTTTGCATTCTGAGTTGGATCAGTTTTCCCTGAAAGTATCTTTGCTTTATATTTTACTGTGGTAAAGGCCAGCATGAATCCTTTGTGATATCTGTGACCTTCAGAGTTGAAATTCTCTTCTGCTTAGCTTATTATTTTCTCTCAAAACATAGGTTGAAAGATTTAAAGCAATGTAGGGGACACAGATACATTAACATTAATGGTACCTCAATCCCCTAGACAGCTTTGAAAATCTGAGCTCTAGATTTCAGATATGTTATCTTATGATGAACTACTGTAGTAGCATTGCATTTATATGGGTAATGGGGCCATTATCTAATCATCATTGTTCCATGTTTCACACTCTGCTTGAACTCATGTATTAGTGATTTTCTGCATGGTAAGAGTATTTTTAACATATATTTGAGATAACACATAAGGGCTGTGGGCACTTTTTTCATTGCAAAGGTTACAGAAATCCCAAGAGACTGTGAGTGTAAAGTACTCGGTGGCATCCAGCCTCAAGTCATAATTTCAGCTTTTGGTATCTAATAGTGAGGGACAATCTCTGAGAGGGGAGAAGGCACCTCCTAAAGTATGAAAACAAAATGGCAAATACTATGGTAAGACCCTGAAAAGAGCAGCATTGCTAAGCTCCCCACTCTCATCCAACAAAGTCCTACTGTACTGTTAGTACATTCTGTCCCTTGCTAATTTAACTCAGAAATGTCCTAGAGTGAAGGACTACAGTTACTATGGAGAAACCATGATATTTGCCTCCTTGAATGACACCAAAAGTTAGAAGTACTGTAACAGATTAACATTTGCAGATGTTAAACTGTAGTATGCTTTTTGGTTGCACCAAGGGAAAATCCCTGGAGAGTGAAATTTCCAGGAGATGCACCCAGCATCTTCTGTGAGTCAAAGTATTATGTCAGCTGTTAAATTGATTCTCCTTCCCAGGAGATAGGAAGGCAGAGATTGGGAAATTGTCCATTGTTTTGTTTTGTTTTGTTTTGTTTGTTTGTTTTTAATGGTCTAAACTGTGTGAGCTTGACTTGTATGTGTGCAAACTAAATAAAAAGGGGACCATATAGTTATATTTTCATACCTGGTCATCTCTCAAAACCAAGATGAAGAGTCAGAGCCTTCAGAAATTGCCTTTATGCTATGTGATTCTAATTCTTGTATCATGTCATATGCTATGATGAATTAAACTCTGTCCTACAAAAGGACAGGGTAGATTAATTATCAAAGTACATAATGCAAATTAAACTAGATTTTCACTTATTTGTAGATTTCTAAGGACTTCTATGGCTTGTGACACTGTATTGTTTGTAGATGTGATGAATGTGATTTCATTGTGGAAAAAAATACGTCATTCATGATGTCACTATGAAAAAATGTAAAGTCCATTTAAAGTGAAAGGGAAGTGTGGCAATTGCAGAAACAATAGAAAACAACTGTTATGAGTAATTTCAGGCACTTCCTTCCATTCAGACTGCAAAGACTCTGATGGTTTCTTCCTCGTCAATCAAGTAATAAAATTTCTCTATTACCATTGCTTTTCATACAGTAGTTTAGTGAGTTTGTCCCTGTTCTTTGAGATTTTGAATGAAAATCTGTCCTTGCCTTCTTTTCCAATCTTTCTTCAAATCTGCCCCTCACAATGATGTTTTTCCACCAGCATGTCCACCCTAAATGTCATGCTCAACTCTTTCTCTTCTTCCTCCTGCCTTCCTTTTGATTCTGTAAGGAATAATTCCATTTTCTGCCCTTCTAAACTAAAGTCATGTCCTACCTAGCAAGATTTTTATTATTTTTTTCCTGCTAGAAACTGTGTGTAATAAATTAAAAATCTTATAAATTCCCCTTGCCATTCCAGTGAATCTCACTACATGTGTTTGAACCTTTACACTCTCCAGGGTAGGTTTTATATGAGACAAATGGGAATGCAACTGTGGGTGCTTGGGAAGCAATTAGAAACTCTGGTTGTAAATCCATTGTCAAAGCTGGCTTTTGGTTTTTAAAAGTGGTAGAGTACTTGAAAGGTAGGAAGTAGCTGCTGAAAGCATTGCTCATTTCTGTACATGAGTGATTTAAATGACACTTCATTTCTGCTGGGCTGCACAGACACAGGTTGCTGTCCATCCTCATAAGCAAAGCACTGACGGGGCTTGACATTTCCCTTCATCTGCTACAAGCTATGATGCTCAGTCATCCACCACCAGGGCCATCTGTGAAACTTGTTTCTTTTGCAAATCTCTCTGGATATACACTGTACTGGGAGAGGCACACTGTCATCATGCTCTGGGTTGCAATGAGAGTGTATCAAAGACTTCAGAGCTCTGAAGTACCCTTCTTTCAGAAATAGTTACATCTTTCAAGTTCAGCACCTCTTAGGACTTGAATTATGTTGCTTGAACATCAGGAGAGAAATGCTGTGTTGGCAACACATGCCCCCAAATCAGTATTTGAAGGAGTTGCTTTCTTTTCATCGCCCCAGCTTCTCATGTCTGTGTTAGTACTCTTATTTATGAGGCAGGCAATCACTGTTAAGTACAGTTAGTGAAATCCTGGGCAGTACATTTTTCTTGTGAATAGTTTGAATAACAAATAGCTGTCACAATGATATGTCGATGTTAGTAATAATCTCATCTGACATTCAGACAGCAACCTGCATCATCAAATATTTTCTGGGAATTAGTGGACAGGAATGGGTGCCTGTTAGGAGCTTAGACTATTAAATGAAACACTGCCGATCAACTATTAAATGAAACTCTGAGACCCACAGACCCAGAGTGCAACTCACTTTACCTCCACCCTGCAGGATGGGCACAATTCCTGGTGGGAATTCATTACCTTTTCTATTAGAATTTTTAACTGTTCTTTCTCTCATTCAACTGGGTAGCATTCAAAGTGGGAAAATCCTAAATAGGTTTTTGACAAAACTAGATTATATTACTACAAAGAAAATTTGCTCGTGAAGAAAAGACCATCAAGGATTCCTAATCACAAACGAATTGGTACATTCTCTGATCAAATAAGTCATTACATTTCTGGCTGTCAAGCATGATTGTAACTGTATCATGCTGTTACATGTTTTTCCTAGGCATTTGTTCTTGGCCACTGCTGAAAAGAGGAAACAGGGATAAATTGGCTTTTGGTCTGTCCTACTACAGCAGTCCTTATGTTCTTATGTTCTTATGTTCAAATATGTAAGACACAATGTCTAAGCAGAGCCCGATCTTTCCAGAAGGTCACTAGAAAGCCTCCACATGTACATGAAGTTCCAGGACCATTTCTCTGTAGCCAATGTTGATTCATTTCACCCAATTTAAATGTACCGACTCCCAAAACTCATGATAAGTGTTTATACCAGTCACAAAATCAACGACAGGTAACAGATTGCTCAGATGTCCTTGCTCTCTGTCTTTCTCCTCTGACATTTCTCAGAAAAAGTTTGTTTGGCACAACCAAATAGCGAGTACATTATCTACAGAAATTTGGATAAGATTCAACATGACTGACATTAGCTATTCAAGGTTAGGTGTCCCATCTCACGTCCTCATTTAGCCTACCTCTGTGGCTAGGAATGACAGACAGGGTCCTCTACTCTAAGGCACTCCATCTATCTTATCAACTGACTTATGAAGGAGTCCAGAGTAACTCAGGCTAGATGCCTTATTTGTTAAGAGATAATAGTATGTTACATAAATGTCTTCCACTCTACTGCTCATTCATTTTTTTTTACTTCATGTTATAATAAAAGTTAAATTTCCACCTACTTGTTTATGCATGTCTGTGTGTCTCAACTGGGTTGAGAAATCCAGCATACTGGATTATGCAAAATTAACATAAAGCAT
The DNA here is from genome assembly GCF_963932015.1 of Anas acuta. Lineage (NCBI taxonomy): Eukaryota > Metazoa > Chordata > Aves > Anseriformes > Anatidae > Anas > Anas acuta. The sequence continues at coordinate 15,045,618 of NC_088982.1, read as the reverse complement.
GAAATCCCAGTCATGGCATCATGAAGACTTTCCTTTTAAACCTACAGTGAGAGGTCACAGAGCACTCTGGGTTTCTAAGCCATTTCTGGGCAAATAATCACAGAATGATCAATTAGTTCATTTTACCAGTTCACCAAAACAAGTGCAGAAGGGGTGAATGCTGTGGTGCTGATTCTACCCTGCCTTTACCCTTTAAAAACATACCTACCATGAGAAGGGAGAATAGAGGAGCCTATGCCAGCCCACACTCTCTCTTATGTTTATTAAGTAAAGATGTCTTGTAAATCTCATTCTCACCATTTCCAACAATATCGTCATCTCAGCCAGGAAATGTTGTAGTTCCTTATCCTCCTGCACAGCTCATTCTGCACTGCTTCTCTTTGTTCTGGCTGTGGTTTGCATCCTGTGTAATGTCCGAGATAGCACCCTGTTTGGTAGGCTGATGTGCAAATAGATACAGCAGCTCCTCAGGTGCTCCCTGTTTATTCCCAAACACAAAAGAGCTGAGTAGGGGTAAAGGACCCGTCTGTTGAAACAGAGGAATTCAATTTGTAACAAAAGAATGTCTTCAGGCAATTGTTTGGAAATATCACTAAGATACTGAATATCCACTTTATCCTCTGCTGCAAATGGCAAAGAAAATTAGCTAGCTGGAGCCTCATTGGTGAGCTTATCACCTAATGCCTGGCAAGTGAATATCGAAGTTGCTGGTGTTGCCAAGCAACTGCCTGAGGTTGACAGTGGTCAGAGCAAATGCAAGCACTTGGAGGAGCATCATGCAGCTAAAGCCAGCTCAATGTACTGTGGCATGCCACCATTCCTAGATAGCAGGACAGCCGCGTCTGCCCTGGAGGTGCAAGTAGCCTCTCTCTGATCAGCAGGGGTCTTCAGGAGCCATTCACAGTAAGCTGGTTGGAGATGGAGTAACAATTCTCCAACCAGCAGAATGAACTGAAAAAGGAAAACTCTTTGCAGCCAAACATGGCCTAACCTTCAAAATGTCATAGATGCAGCACTGACCTCATTGATTTTGCTAGTGCTAGCAGCTGAACAAGATGGTTTAGCATACCTGGGACAAATTTCTATCATGAGGACCAACTACATGAGCCCCATGAGTTTATGTCCTTGCATGTACCTCTCTTATCTCGAGCACCAGGTACTTTCCAGTAGCAATGCCATGAGCTGGGACTGGCTCCTGACCCATGGTAGCTCATGAACCTTGGCCAAGAAACTTTTGGGAGACTGCTGGTCAGCCTCAGACAAACACAGCTGGGGGCTGTTCCAGAGGTACACAACTGAAGCCTGGTGCCCAGGAATGCTCCCTATCACATACATTAAAAAGTAGCCTGAAATACTGCTTCCTCTATATTTCCAGTCTAGATTTACATCTGTAGAGTGGCGGAGGCCCAATTCTGCAGGTGTCCTCAGATGACTGTTAGATCCCACTGGCTTCTCCCTTGACTGAAAGTTGCCACTACCTTCAGATCTGCTTTTCTAGATAACTGATCACAAGAGTGTATTACCCCAGCAGAAAGCCTGCAAGGCCATGGGGAGTCTTCACTTGCTTACCTGTTTTGAATGCAGGGCTCTTGCACTTGTGATCCTTTCTCTAGCAATAATGAACCATCTGACCTTGGAAAAGTTATTTAATCTCTCTGCTTAGACTCGTCATCCCAAATGGATGTCTCATCGGCATGCTTTCAGGATTCATTATTTAACAGATAGTACTGCTGTTTAATCTTTGTATTATAGTAGCATCTGGAGGTCTCAGCTGAGAGGCAATATATAAATACAATGTGAAAGACAATTTCTTCTCAAAGATCTGACATTGTAAGCAGAAAAGCAGCATTGCAGGGTGATTTACTACAGATCACGCAGGGGAGTAGAGTCAGAGCAGTATCTCCCACCTAATTTTGTGACTGCTAAAATAATAGAATTGTTATAACCTTTACATATATGAAAAATAGTATATACTATAAAATGGTGGGTACTTTATGAAAGAATATTGGTCATAGCCCTTGGAAGATCAACAGGGTTAGTGAAGAGTTATTCAGAGGATAAAAGTAGTCAAAAACATCACTTAATGTAGATATGTTTGTAAGACATCAGTGAATACCTTCTAAATATGTTTCCTTAAAAGGCCTACGTCATAAAAAACTGATTTGAGGTGAAACTGATTATGTAGCTATTTCAGTTATATATACTGATGCTTCTGAATGAAGTAGAGTGATATTACTTGTTCAAAACATTTTTCAGTGAACATTGAAGATCTGATGAAACCAAACTGTTTTGTAAATTCTAGTCTGTTTTGCTGTAAAACATATGAAAAAATACTTTAGACATGCAACATATTAATATGCTAAACAACCAAAGTATTTGACCAAGCAAACTTCAGATTTTTTTTTTTTCAAAACCATATTTAAGAGTGGTTTTAAAAGTTCAAAATGGTCATTGATTTTTTTTTAATTTTTTTAATCAACTGAAACAAATGGTGCTACATGTTAAATATATATATATATATGTTTTATATAAAATATTTTACTTCAAAACTTTTTCTTTCCTAAAAATAATTTGAGTCTGAATCAACATGTATTGCATTTTGAACTACATGTTTTTTTATAGGATATTCTTTGCAAAATTGCAGTTTATAATTTCTGGCAGCCTCTCTGACTCTTACATTCATGATTATCACTTTTATCATTGACAGTTAATGGTTGTCTGAGTATTTTATGGTCTTGATTCATAAAGATGTCTCCATTAAGGAGAGAGCGTAAGCATGTAGTAGGATGCATGTTCTTGAAAGTTTTTCCAAGCTGCTCCATATCCAAATAAGCCTTTATTTTTTCATTATATTTTATATCACTAATTAATTGCTAATTCACATAGTCACAGAAATCTACAATAATCCTGCCCCTTCTTCCCCCCCCCCCCCCCCTTTTTTTTTGTCAGACCATACTGTGGCTTGTTCTCTTGTGCTGATGAATGTAGCTTCTTCTTAGCAAAGCCCTGGTCTTTTGTTAGATCCAGAAGAGAACGCTGATGTTGTCCAGAGCCACCTGAGGTCAAAATTGAACCTTTATGTAATCAGGGACTTTTGGATCCATCTCTGAGGTTTGACAGTGCTGAAGGTGCTCTTTGGCTGATGAAGCTACTCTGTAAAGTAGCAATGAAGCTGTTAATAAAATTACAAATTGTAGCCTGAGAACAAAGTCTTTTATTTCTCTGAATAAGTCCTTCTAAGTTTATAACCTGGCAGCAACTCATCTGGCATGCAGCATGTTTGGCAGGACTGGGGATATGACCATTAGACTTAAAAACAAAACAAAACAAAACAAAACAAAAAAGCCACCACCCTTATCAATGTCACTCTGCTGACATGATATGGGATGGTCATTAAAGTTAAGATTTGTAACTTTGCTGAGTCTTAGACATGATTCTGTTTTATTAATTTGTTATTTGTTGCCTTATTCAGGGTACAACAATGTGCACTAACTACACAAAGAAAAAAACAATACAAGCATTTTGCAATCAGTCCAAGAACCATACCCTTCAGCAAATATATTTAACTTCAAGATGCTCAGTTGAAGTTTAGGGAACTACTCACACCTAGAGAAAACATTTCTTTGGGCAAGTGTTTTGAAAATGGACAAAGTACATATATGACATCTTTCTCAAAGTAGCAGAGAAAGCTAACATCACAAGCAACAGGCATGCTTTCCCTTGAGTCTCCTGTTAGTCCTTTGATCCATTTGTCTCACCAGGCTGATTGATTTTAGTCTGGATACATAATTCCCTACATTAAGAGAAGCATGGAAGAAAATAAGTAATCTTTAGACATCTTTTACAGAGAACCTCAGTGCAAGAAAATAGCCAGGGACACTCTGCATGAAGTTGTCATGCTTTCATTAACCCACATCCGCTACATTGTTTAGGATAGTCCTTATTGTGGCATTTCATTGCAATCTATGAGTACATTCTGGGAATTAAAGACATACAGAAGGGTTCTCCTGAAGGAAAATCTTTCCGTCATCTATGGCACAACTTGCTTACTTGGTATTTAATTTTGTTTCATTCTGTTTTGTCAGTTAGGACCTCTGTGTGTATGAGGAAAAAATACCAGACTGATAGCAAAATGGGATGGCTTCTGTTTTTCCAGTGTCAGCCTCCCTGGATACATTCCCATTAAGCAGAGCGGTATAATCACAAGGCTTCCATAGGCGGCTGTTGCTTTGCTGAGTTTCACAGTATGCAATACTGAATAGAGGGATTTCCAGTAATGAATAGGACTCGCTTGGCTTCTCATGATTGCAGAGCAACACCAGGATGGACCCTTGAAGCTCCTGAGCTTCCAAGGCACCTTTCTTGATCCACTTGATCAAGAAAGTGGATCCACTCAATGTAGTCTGGAAAATATTTCAGAACCTGTCAGTTCATTCTTTTTTACTTGATTTAAAAGATGCACAGTGAGGCTGGCTTAAAAAAGAAAGCATCTGTGAGCCTGCATTATTTAATGCTGATTTTAGGTATGTGAAAAATAGTGAAAAAAAGAACCCACCCATAGTATCACTATTTCAGCTGTGTTAGAATACAGAGTAGAGACTTTACAGGTGGCTGAAAAATAACCATCAAAAATGTTTTCAGTAGAGGTATTTCCATTGTTTCTGATATTTGTGGAGGAAGAGGTGCCAAAAAGTCAAATGTCACCTCTTCAAAGCCCTGGAGAGCTTGCAAAATTATGGACTCATCTGCATTCTTCATTACCCACATTATCTGTGATAATTCTTTTTTCCCACCCCTATGATGAAAGACTGAAAAAGAAACGATGATGCATCTTAGAGGAAGCTGGAATCAAATGGCAAAACATTAAGTCATAGAAATAACAGTCTCATGAAAACAGCAACATTTCCTTATGAAGGTCTCTAGGTTTTCTGACAGAATATTTGTGAGTTTTAGGTAATTTTAATGAAGGCATTTGAATACCTGTTCATCATCAAGGCATTTAATTTTGAACTGGAAAAAAAATATTTTAATGAGTATGGATTTGCATATTTCACTTCCATATTAGAACTGGAAAGATGATCAAATCATCAAGCTCCCGTTGACACAGCTGAACCAATGCTAAAACAGCTGGGATTTTTCTCCTAAAATTCCCTGGTGTGAATAGGCTGCAGATACGCTAACACTAATATCTCAGAACTTAACATTCCCAGGCTTTGGGGAAATGCAATTCAAACACAAAATTAGATATGTAAGGTAGTTCAAAATTTATATATGCATTTTTCAAACTTAACTCATATCCAATTTAAATCATTCTAGAGGAGGTAAATTTAAATATAATGAGCAAAGTGTTTCACTTTATGGGTAAGATAACTTTAAAAGCCACCCAAGTGAAAAAAAAGGAAAGCTGTATCGAGAAATGTCCTCCTAAGTATATCCCATGTCCACAAAATAACTCAATTATTCATATTTTGATTCATTAAATATTTTTAAGGCTGAGCATTTTTAAGTTTATAACTAACTTTCTCTGTTTATTAAGTTTTGCTCACCCATCAGAAATGTCATTGTCCATGCAATCTATAACTACTTCACTTTTGCTTTGCTGAAGTTTGAGCAATAATAGTAAACACCTGTTCCCTTTAAATAATTAATTTATCTATTTATCTGTCTTCTGAATATCACACCATGTTGTGTGGTTCTGAATATTCTGGAGCATGGACTTGTACTAGGAATTTGAAAATAAGTATAGCTTTAAAAGATTTTCAATGAATGCTCTGCAAAGATCACTCAACATAGAAAATTTTTAGAACAAATGAAAGGGTGTTTATTTATTGCTACAAAAAATACTGTGATGTGGAAAAGAAAAGTGACTTGTCTTAAATTTAAGATTAACTTTATCCCCTTAGCCTGAGCCTTTAATCTGTAGAAAAGCCTGGGGATTTATGAGTGTTAACAGACCTGAATTTTTTATTTCTCCTTCTTTCCTTTTACTTGTTCATTTTCCATCTGTGTGTCCCCTAAGAACCTGAGAGCAATGATTGAAAGGAAAGATATGGTGATTTATTTGATATGTCTCTATTCTGCCACACAGGCAGCAGTACAGTTAAAACCAAGGTGATTGCAAATGACTTAACTGAACATAAAGTTTTGAAATTCAATGGCACTGAGTGTACAGCTGGTAGAAATACCTGGGAAAGCACATATGTTTTAAATGAGCACTGTTAATCTTATAGGACTATGTCAGTCTATGACCCTCAGAGGTGATCCATGGCTTTTGATGTTGAAAATTCCTTAGGAATTTTTTCCTGTTGCAGAGATGATTCTTCTAAATGTGAACATTTTGAAGCATATGTTGAAATATATTTTTACAATTTCTCTAACATCTTAAATATTCTTTATTGAAACATAAACTCTTTGTGGTTCACACAATTTCTAGTATGTGAATTTTCATTTGAATTTTCTAGAGGAGAAAGGAACTGAAAAAAGGTCTTCATGAGACTTACACTCTAATTACTATGCTGTTGTGAAATGGGCTTTTACATTAAAAAAATATCGTTCTAATAGCTGCATTTAAACATATTTGAGGTTATTTCAAATATCTTCTGCATTTTTTCTGATTATTTTCTGCATTCTCAGGCTCTACAAGAGAGAACTCCAGGTTCTGTATCCTTATTTAATTGACAAATTGAAGCTTCAAAGTTAAGGTTACATTTTAGATACTTCCATTCTTAGTGTTTCCTATTAAAAACATCTTCAAACATAATATATATATTTTTATAATGGATCATTCTTCTCAAGTAGTTTTCCATATGCTTGTGTAAAGAGTTATGCTCTAACACCTGCTTTCCAAATTTAATGTTATGCCTAGAATTTATATTTGTAACCTCTGACATATAAGCAACCACATTCTGTAATGAACTGGTCCAAAAGAGTTCATAAGGCTGCTTATCCTTGCAAATTCACTGGAATAAACTGGAAATAATTCTGCTAAATATGATGAAGTTACAGTGGTAAGGCAGCACTGAATGAGGTCTTTCAAAATAAGTGCAATTAGCACCTGATTTATCTAGGAAAAGCAATTTAATAAGTAATGAATATTTGAGAGAGACTTGCTGAAGGAAAGTAAATGCATTGGAAATAGATTAACTCACAAATAAATAGGAAAACATAAATTGGGGGAGGGGAATAATAAAAAATTCATCAACGTAAAGACAGTAATGAACAAGTGTATTTTAAATTCAAGAACAGTATCTTTTTGCTGAAAGGTATTTTCTGGTAAATTCTCCCCACCCCCAGCCCTCACACCTCTCAGATTTTCCTCTTGTCTCTTGTACCATATGTTTACTTGGATCATCCTGAACAATTGCAGTCTTCCTGTACTCAAATCTCACTTAGTGAAGCACCTGCAAGCACCAGTTGGTGTTCTTTTACGATAATCCAATAGGCGAATGGATAAACAAATGTTTTGTTATTTAGATACAACCAGGCACTTGCTAGGTAGCTCTACTGCATATAAATGAATATTGAATGAATAAGGATTTATACATTCATTCCTCCATTTTACCATTTCCTTTGCTTACAAAACTCATACATTGCAGCAGTAAGGAAAAAAAAAAAAAGTTTTATTTTTTCAAAGCTGGTTTTACCATGTTTGATCTTTTATCTTGTAGAATAATAGAAAGTTTAACTGTGGCTTTAGATGAAGTGAATGTCCTTAAAACCAAAGAAAATAAATATCTGAAAATTCAAATACACCATGTGACATGAAGATAAAATGAGGGATTAATAGATTTCAAAGAGAACACATGAAATACATCCCTTTTCTGAAATAAATGTGTCTAAACCTCACCACAAAGTTGATAAAAAGGGAAAATGGAAGGGGAAGAAGAGGGAGGAAGGGAAAGGGGAAAGGGAAAAGAAAGAGGAGAACATATTTGCCAAATCAAACCAGAATAAAAGCTGGAAGGAGTTTTCTGTTATAGCCTCAGTAATGTTACTCTTGTAATTCTATTTGGCAGTGAAAAAGATTTTGAACTTTGAACCCTTGCCATTCATTTCTGTACTGTGACCTCAGTAGCCTGTTTGATTGCCAGCCTGTTGAGGTACAAAGAGAAAAACAGTGGGAAATGACACAGCAGAAATCAAATTGCATGAGTCATATTTATTTATTTTTTTAATTTCCTTTATGTTCCTTATGTAATTCTGATGGCAGCAGAGCTAAAGTTAATGAACAGTAGTAAAAGCATCTGCTGTAGCTGTGTCTGTAGATTCACCTCTGTGTTCACAACTGCAGCTCTGCAAAATTCACCCAAGGTCTCTTTGAAACAAATTTTTTGGTGAGGTGAAAAATATAAGAATTATATAGCTCATGAAGGAACCACATAGTGTTGTCATACCATAAATAAATGTTGATTTTTCCTCATTAGTGACTACAATAGCAGTGGGTAAAAATTTTGGAAATTCTGTTTTTTGCACTCCATTAGGCTGCTATAAAATATTTATGAGGTTAAGCAAACTGAGCAACTGGAATACTGTGAAATGTTCACTGTGCCTTTTACACAGATTACCAAAGGCAAGTATCACCTTCTTCCCCTCAGGGGTGCCCAGACTTTCCGAAGTAGAAGAGAAAAACCCCATCAGATTAGTTTCGGGGCTTTGCAGCAGGAGGCATTACTTGTACATAATTGCTCAGTTTCATTATTCATGGATTAAGAGCAAGGTGCTCAGGTGAAAGAAAGTGGCAAGGGCCAGGGCACTACAGGAAAGATATTTAAGGGTTAATTCAATAAAATACTTTAATATAACTTATGAAAAAATAATCTCCTGAAAGAGGAAATGCCAAGCATCTAATTAATTTGTGTGTGTTGGTATTGTCATGTGCAATCTATGTAAGGAAGTCCATAGGGGACCAATTACTTTCTCATGAGAATCACATGAATAAGGGTAGGGTTTTGTTTGTGTTTTAATTTTAGTGCTTACTCCTAGAAATTAAATAGTGAATACACTCTAATAGCTCTAATTCCCACAAATGTTCCACTCACGTGAACTTTGTTTTCCCTTGAAGGGAGGCAAGCAGAGCTACCAGCAGGGTAGCAGGATGCTGGGCCAGGGGTCAAGAGCTTCTTGATTATTCCAAGCTTTCTCCCTTAGTTTCTTTAGGCCAAGTTCCTTAGGTCTAAATCCTCAAATGAGGAACTTAAATCCAATGAGTCTTGCTTGGCTAACTTGAGGAACTTGTTGCCTAAAACACGCTGGCTTTGGGAAAGCTGCTTACCCAACTTAGTCTTGATTTCCCAGTCTGATATATAAAGTCAATTCAATGTAAGCTACTACAGGCAGATTCATGAAGATTTGTATGCATACAATCAGGTGTAGGTCTTGCACAAATACCTGTGTGATAAAACTGTGACCTTGAGTCCTCTCTTCATTTGCTACTTATCCCTGAAGGCAATTGGACTCCATGGTCATCCACATGCCAGCTGCTGGGAAACAGAGGCTCCCTTGAGCCCATGCCCAGAAGAATCTTAGACCTGACAGTTCTGTGACATGGCACATCTATCTTAACTAAGTTCATCATTGTACAGAAACTAGATTTATGTATTTGTCCAGCAAAGATCTGGCTACAGGCATATCAAATTGGATTCAACTGAAAATGCACCATATATTTTGACTAGGTTTTGAATATTTTTCTGCTTACCTGAACAGAAAATAAAGAACATACCACCATCTTAGAAGGTGTTTTAACATGATAGTTATGGAGGTGGGAAACATGGAGACTGAATCTGGACTACTTACCCTCTGACTAGTATCGGTAGGTTCAAGAGATTCATTATCAGCAAGAGGTTGCCTGGGGGAACAGTGGCCTCAGTATCTCCACTCTTTTCTAGAAAGCAATCATCCTGCCATCCTGCTTTTAACCAGATAACCTTATTTCATATTGCTTATGTTAGCAATCCTGAAGTATGGTGGAGCTAAAGCCAGCTTTAGGCAAGTCCCCTGTTTAAAGAGGCTCTTATAAGACTGCCAGAGTAGCACAGAGCCATGACTTCAAGTGAAAGAGGCTGGGATTAGTTGTGTTCTCTGTTGTGGGATGGGAGATGAGGTTGCATTGTGCTGTCTTGATATCACTGGCAGTTTTTTTGAGAAAGAATTAGCATCTGCCTTACTTGCACATTAGTACTGGACTGCCCTGAGGCAACCAAAGAAAAGGGGAATATTGTCACTACCCACACTTTCAAAATAAAACAGTAAGCCATTTCCATTCAGCTTCCTTTAGAAAAGGTCACAGGCTCTTTGCTTCAATGAGTTCTGAACAGATGCAAGCACCTGAAAAGTGCTGTCTTTAGGAGATGACTATATTCTCAGAGTTTTCCTGCTGTGTTGTTATAGGCAAATCCCTGTTCCATGTTTTGGCCTTAGGGATTTTCTTTGCTGGAAGTGCTGATTATTTTAAAGACTTCTAGAATGTAATTTATTCTGCCTAAACACTGAATAAGGAGCTGAGGAACCTATCTCAGTACTCTAGGTCTCAGCCTCAGGAAGGCCAAATCATCACTCTAGTCTGTGTCAAAGCACATGGGTGTCAGCTTGGAGCCCGTCTCAGATTTTTATCTGGTTTAGTTTCCTCTAAAGGTTAAGCTTTTCTTGCTATAAATACCACAAAAGTAACTAAGTGCTCTGCGTCATATATAATACAAATTTCAAGCACTTTTACAGCCTTAAGACTGACAGATAAAGAAAATAAACTACTTTATCTATGTCACAGTCATGACTGCACTTGAATCTGTGGAGTGAATGCAACTCTTGTAGGTGACAAAATACTAGTGTCAAGAACAGGTGTGCAGTGCAGAGATCTGTTGGATAGCAGAATGATGGGGTGATACTGGGGCTCACAAGACCACACTGTGAGGTGGGGAGGACGAGATTACACTGCCTTTTAATTCTCTTGGGTTCCTGGGAATGCAGCTGACCTCCAGTACAGGTCACAGCTGCTCAAATGTGCACTGTGGCACATGTTTGCTGTGGGTAGAAGGTTGTTACAAGAGAGGAGGCAGCTGACAAGTAAGGAGTTATGGCTCCATCGCTGCAGAGGTCAGGGATCTCCAGCTCTCTGGTCTACATGCTGCTAATCCTTGCAAACAAAGTGTTTCATGCCATAGCCTTGAATTCATAGTGCTGGGAATATTTTTGGTCTAAAGACCAAAAATTTTTGAATTTGGTTTTCAACTTCATCCAAAAATCATGTTCTTAATATAAAAGAACAAATGCTATTTAACAAAACTGGAACCATGGTCATAATAAATAAGGGATAGTTACTTGCAATTTTATATCGCCTTTCATCCAGGATTTTCTGTATGCAGTATAAGCATTCATTAATGAAACCTCATGATAGCACTGAGTTACAGCTATTTAAAAGATAGAGGATTGATACCAAGAGACTAAAAAACTGGGTTGCAGAGGGATTGGCTGTAGAGCCAGTGATTAAAATATAACAGAAATTCTGGTATTACATACTTCTAAATAATTGTGCATCATTCAGAAGTCATTGATAAATATTTGCCTTCCTGAAACCTGAGACATGCTGCACTTCCCCTGAAGTAATGCAGTGTTACCTGATCATTATAGTTGCGTGGTCTCTTGTAATTCATAGACCCATGGATGGATACAACTGTGAAGGGTATTAGGAGAACCTTTAGTCCACTTCTCCAGAATAGTAGCTTCTGAGAGATTTGTTAGGACAGGCTGTTTTGCAACAGTATAATGTCCTTAAAGACCTCTAATGTTAGAGATCCTCTGGCCTTCATCAGTAAAACATTTATATTGATTTTCTATCTCTACACTTGCAGTACTTTCCATGAAGTCTGACTTCCATTTTTCTTCTAGTAATTTAAACCTCTAGCTTCTTGTCCCATACTCTGTGGCAATGAGTACCAGATGTTCCTCCTCATCCTTTCACAACAACCTTATACACACTTGAAAATGTTATCATGACCCTCATCATCCTCTTGTTTAGATCCCTTTGATCTCGGTGCAATGCTTCCTTGACTTCTGACTGTTATTGTGTCTCTGGAATATTCTCCAGCTGGTCTGCAACTTTCTAGAAGGTTATTGCCTGAAGGTTATTGCAAACCTGGGGCATAGCTAGGGGGACTTGACCACCACTTGCAGTTCTCAATAAGCCCTTATGTTTAGTTGCAGAATGGCTATCTGGCCAGTTCCCTATCTTTAGTTTCTACAGCTGAGACCTCCTGCCTGAGAGCTGCATTTGTCTCTACTGAATTTCACCTTGTTCTTTTCAGCCCATTCTTCCAATCTGTCAAGATGATTTTTGAATTTGAATCCTACCCTCCAATTTACTCACAGTCCTTCGTAGCTTCATGTCAGCTGCAAATTTAATAAGTGTATGTTCCATTCCATAACTCAGGTCATATTGCATAGACTTTTATGAGCTCTGGGAAGAGTGAAAGAAATCAGCAGACAATCTGACAAAAGCCTCTACTTCTATGTACCACTCAATGGCAAATAAAGTTGGTGGTTTTTTCTTTTCTTTTCTTTTCTTTTCTTTTCTTTTCTTTTCTTTTCTTTTCTTTTCTTTTCTTTTCTTTTCTTTTCTTTTCTTTTCTTTTCTTTTCTTTTCTTTTTTTCTTTTCTTTTCTTTTCTTTTCTTTTCTTTTCTTTTCTTTTCTTTTCTTTTCTTTTCTTTTCTTTTCTTTTCTTTTCTTTTCTTTTCTTTTCTTTTCTTTTCTTTTCTTTTCTTTTCTTTTCTTTTCTTTTCTTTTCTTTTCTTTTTTTCCCCAAATATATCTGAGTCTTTGATTTTAGTGCTCTTTTTAAAACTCCTTTTTTTTTTTTTTTTTTTTTTTTACCCCTGCTTTACTTATCAGAATAATTTTTCTAATACTAACTATTATGTTAATGGTTTTTAAAAGTTCATTGCAGGATAGAGATGTCAGATGGAGAATGATAGCCACTCACATTGTGCTAGTATTTTTAATGTTGAATTAAGCTATAGAACTCACTAATACAATACAAATGCCACTAATATGACAAAGATTATCCAAAACTGCTGACACCACCAACCTCCAAGGGAAAATTTCTGTGTTCAGCTTTAATCAGGCCTTTCTCAGAAGCTTTTATGTAGCTTTCCACTCATGCAGGTCAAGGCATCTGCCAAAAGAGTATTTTCCTTGCTGTTTATGTAGTGCAGCAAGTGACCATTTAGCTTAGAGGAAAGAACGTAAATCCTAATGTGTTTGATTTGTGGGGCTATGGTGGCACCTTTTCCGTCAGAAACAAAGCTTTCTCCTAGCTCAGCTTACTCAGCAGGGACTGTAAAGCTGGATAATCCCATGAGTTTCAGCTGTTGAACCTGTTGCAGATACTTAATATAAAATGACAGAACCACTGTTCTTTAAACTTTTTTCTTTCTTTTTTTTTTTAAATTCTGAAGGTATTGTGTATTGGCCCATCCTGAAACAAAACTTACAGTAACAGTTAATGTCATCTCTGTAGCAAACCTTTGCAATTTACATTCACAAGCAATCTGCAGTTACCTGGAAAGCAAATGATTTTAGTTTAGGTTATATAACAAAGTTTGTCTTGGCTTATGTAAAACACATCATGAAAACCATACAAATCTTTAAAAAACATCTTTAATGTGGGAAGCAAAAAAAAGTCTGGAAAATAGTTTTCTTTTTTCAACTTTTCTTTAAGATTTCATTTACTATAATTTATCTACATCCATAATTTTTAAAGTGATTGCGAATGTGAGTATCTGCTTGTATCCTGAGGAACCCAACAAAAAGGAACCTGAATAGGTTTTTATATTTGTTATATTCTATATGACATCTTGTACTACCTTTGTCAGTATAAACCAGACGAGTTTTCTGTGATACCCAACAGCTGCTTCACAGGATGCACCTTCTCTTTTACCCTCTTCATATGGTATTTTTTTAGTAAGTAATGTTTTCAATGGTTTCTGTGAGGAGTTTTAAAGTTAGTTGAAGCCTTTACATTTTAGACTACACTACCCAGAACTCTTAACAGGCTGCAGACTGAGAAGCTAAGATGTGCTGACTTTTCAACAGGTTAGTCTATGGTCCTTTTTTGCCAAAAATAAAAATCCTCACTTCAGATGTTCTCCATCTTTAACAAGGAAGATATACCATAGAGTATATTCTTTCAATTTATGCTTTTAGCAACATTTCTGGGGGCGTCATTTAGTTCTGTGTTAGAGCCTTTTTTAGTGCAATGGCAGATCTCTTTAAACTTTGCCCAAAGTAATAGCAACTAAAGTTTGTGGGATGACTTCATCCTAAGGAAACCTGAATATGTTACCAAGAAGGGCATTGACACTTACTGGCATGCATTTCTCTATCAGACTGTTGATATAACCTCAAGCAAAATAGCAAACAGTGCTAGCTGAAAGACCCAGTGCAAATAAATAAAGCATTCAGAGAGGAGGGATTCATAAATAACACTTCAAAAATTGTAAAAAGTATCTCTGGGCACAAAAGGACTTACTAATTATTTTTCACTACTTCTTCTTGGTAGGATTCTCCAGAACATAAGTGGAAGTCCTCATGTTTCTTTTTTTACCCCAAAGAGACACTGTCATTATAGTCAGCCTGTCTGTGATACCTCTCTTTTCAAAGGCCCGTGTGGACTGGACACACTGTGTAAATTAAATATTAGGTTTGGAGTCTTTCTTGGTATTGTAGGACCTGCTTGCAGGGCCCCAAGAGAGGCACATTGAAAAACAGGCTCAGAAGCAAATGGATCCAGGGTTGCTGCTATGTGGTCAAACCACTTTATATTCTTAACTCTTCTCCTGTATTCCTCAAGGGCTGGTCAACAAAACAGGGAGTATGGGAGAATTGTCTTAGAGATTTGTTGTTGTTATTATATATGTCATCAGTTGTCAAGAGCAAAAAGAACTTGTCAGCCTAAAACAAAACTGAAAAATGTATCTCGTATTTCTGCAGTGAAGAATCATTTGTGAAAGAATTGAGAGGAATAAAGTTTGGTTGTGATTCCTAGAATAAATTACAAAGACTTTGGAACTGGCTAAAAGGAAAAATAATAAGCACTCCCAAAGGCAATCCCTGCCTTCTAATTTGTTATGATACCCCAACCTAGACATATATTTTTGCCTTTTTTGAATAATAGTCTAATATTATGGGGCCAAACTAAGAGTGAGTAATGTCTCACTTCTTTGAATCTTCACAGTATAAATTCACCAGCATAAATTCTCAGCTTAGCCCACTGAATGTTAAAATCTATCACTGCTAGCCATAATCCCACAAGAGTCAACATCTGATATATAGAAAGTTGTTTTCAACTACATTACCCTTGGGAAGAAAAAAAAAAAAAAAAAAAAAAAAGAGGTTATTAAAAAGAAGTTGTTTAATATATCTCTTCAGAGGTACCTTGCTGGTGGTATGGTAACCAGCAATTACAGCAGTACTTCTGATTTCTGTATATTATCTCTCATAAAGTAACATTAAGGAAAATCAAGAATGCCTTTACCACCAACAAAAGACAGACTAGCAACATCAGTGGCATATTGACCTATTTTCAACCAAAGTAATTTATATTTCACCATTACTACTTGTAGAAATGTGTCATGGATCTAAAATACCTCAAAAGTGAGGAGGGACATCTTGTCCTTTCTTTAGGGCTTCTGTGGTATGTGGTCCTAATTACCATTATGCTTATCAGAAAGTGGAGATTCTTCTCTACATTGTTATAATTGACATTTTCTTTGGAAAACAAAGACCTTTGCCTGTTTAAAAAAAAAAAAAAAAAAAAAAAAGTGAATATTTGACAGTGAAATTCAGTGAAATTGCAGTGTGGTACCAGCTGTGCATCATAACAGACTTTCTTCACTTCCTAGTTCTGGGCTCTCACATGGGATTATCTTCAGTAGCCCAGAGGATATGGTGGACCCCCTCAGTTGTGGAGGTTTGGGTTGTACCTCCAACAACAAAGACAGCTGCAGAGGAGATCTTGTGTTTAGGTAAACTGCCTGGCTTCTAGTGAAAGGGAAGTATGAGGAAAGTCTGTGGAAAACAGAAAGAAAAATAAAAGAAACTTTTTAAATGCAAGCTTAATCTGCTTATGAAAAAGAGGTAAATCAATTGAAATTTCATCCAAAAATATGTTGATGAAATGTGATGGACAAACTCCAAATTTTATGACTTTTGGCACTATTTTCAGTTCAGGAGAGTGGGAAATAAATTTGGGAAAGAACTGTGGAAAATAAATAATAATAAAAAAACTTTAATCAAAAGCACTGAGCAAGTGAAGGAGTTGAGAATAAAACATAAGAGAAAATAGCAAGTTTTTCTGAAACCTAGGCTGATTTATATCTGCCATATAGATGCACTGTTACAGATGACTACAAATATCTCTAAAATATTTATGTATTTCTATTTCTCAGTATTCATATAGAGCAGTTATATGTCAGGATGTATAGGGCCACTTTTTTTTTTTTTTACCCTTATACTTCATGACCTGAAAGTTGGACTTAATTGCATACTATCAACCCTCTTTGATAATAAATAAAGAGACAAATATCAAATGTACCTCAGCTAAAGTTATTACCTTGTGAAGGTGTGGGTGGGAAAGAAGGTTTCATCCAGTCATGAGGATAGCCCTTGTTCTTGTCACTGAGCTAAAAGCAGAAAACACTGTTGAGATTAGGAGAAGGCCAGAGCCCGCTCAGATGACGGACAGAGCTGCAGTGACATAGAGACAGCTTTGAGGAGCTGTGATGACTCAAATAGAAGTGACTTAGAGACTGTGGAGGGATACCATTAAAAACTTGTTGACCCAACACCAGATATGCGGACACTTGGGCAAAACCAGTGGTAGAGGACCCAGTCTTCTTAGGACACCTCCTCAAAATGCAAATTCACTGCACCTTTATTGTTGTTCATGGAATGTAGGAAAAGTATTGCCACAAATATTTCAGCATTTACAGGTATCCCCAAAGACTATGAGATATTTTTAAGAGATTTAAGGACTTATCTTCAAAGATAAATACACGGGCTACTCTCATGAATAGTGGTTTGGGGTAGGATTTCCCAAAATGCATTTCAAGTATAACTACTTCAACAGATGACAGGCAACAGAGGGAATATTCAGAGCTCTCCAGTGTAGCTCTTGCCGCCCATGGGATGACACCTGCTGACAAGTTGTCCTCCAATAGTTCTTTCAGCAGTGAGTGCTGGCTTAGCTTTCCAAAACTTGTGGTCTGTTTCTTTCCCTTCTCAGCCCTCCACCAAGAAATTTCTATATTTTACTTCCATGGATTTGTTGCTTTTAATGAAAGAAATAAAACTGGAACACCTAGTTCCAGTTTTACATCACTAAGTATCACCACGGCAGTTCATCACAATGAATTGGGACTTACACAGTTTCCTTTTTAACCTTTGCAATTTTGGACCCTACACTGAAGTCAAACTTCTTTAAGGTTTTAAAATGGTTAAATAACATTTTTATTTCACCACTCCAATATATTAAGATAGGTATCAAAAAGACTTTTTTTTTTTCTGTTGTTTTAATTAAGTTGGAAAAACACTTGTAAAAAAAAATCAAATCAAAATAGCTATTCATTAGAATTTCTGACAATTTTTCAAGAGTTTCAGAGAAGCTTTGGATAGAACTTCAAGACTGAAATAATGTTTCAGCCATTTAGGCATACACTCAGTTGAGCAAGGTGCACAATTTTTCTTTCTGCCATAGTTTCCCCTCATGAGCTAGCAGCCAGCTATTGACTTTTGTTTGTTCATTTGGAAAGTGCTACAGTTCAACAAAATCCATGTTCCATTAGCTTGCCTGATGAGATGAAATCTCGACAGGTTGATGATGAGAAAGAACATGAAAGAACTGTATTTAGATGTTCATTATAGAGAGTGTATTTTCCAGGGGATTCTTCATAGCCATGCTTTGGGCAGCTATCACCATTTTTATAAAACTAAACTGGGCCAGGTGTGTACTGTATTAAAACTGGTAGTTAGTTCATCACTTTCTGTAGGTGATGGTCTTTCAGAAGTCTTCCAGACCAGTTTGTGATCTTCAGGGAGTTTGCCAGCACAGTTCTAAATAGGCACATCTTCTGCTTTGACAAAGCAAAAAGTGTTTGATGATAAGGGAAGATATCATAACTTAGTGTCTGCAATTATTGTGAAAGCATGAATACAGGGGAGTAAAGCATGGATTTAGATAACAAATTTTATTTATTATCTTGTAATGTTATCTCTTTCCCCTTGATTGCCCTTTTACAGGTTATCTCAGAACTGAAGTTTAGTCACATACATATTATACTATTAAATATGAACTTTGAGAAAGAAAGGAATGATTGTACAGTGATGGGATAACTAACAGGTCTTCTGGGTAGGAAAAAACTGGTAGATGTCTCATATCTTGAATTAAATACACATCTGGACATTCAGATGCATGATTGCATCTGAATTGATTGCATCTGAATGTGGACTGGATGAAAACAATTATTAGATTAATACATTACTCATTGGAAAGAAGTGTATTAAAAGAGTAGGTATTACTAATTCATGATTAAATTTGAGGGATGGACTGAGGGGGTGTTTACAGGAGTTGTCCTGAACACTATGCAATGTTTCTGTTTGTGATTTGCAAGACAGGGTGGAGAAAACTTGTATTAAGTTCACCAGTCGGGCAATACGTGTTTGATAAGACAGGATAACAATTACAACAGTGTTGATAAATTGGAGAAATAGTCTGGAAAAATAGAATGCAATGCAATAAGGAAAAAAATGAAAATTTCTGCCTTTTTGCAGGAATAATAAACTGCGCAAAAAGCAGAAGGAAAGGCAGCATATCTTCAGAAATGAACTGGGGTTTAAAGTAAGTCTCCATAAAAAGTAAAGAGAAAAAGTGATTGTTAAAAAGGCAAACAAATACGTGTGTATACTCATTAAGTAACAGTTGTAACAGTAAGATTTCTGAGTAAGGTTATGTCTTCAGTATGTGTCCTGTAGCCAGCTTAGGTGCTGGAGAAAGATGCGTGCTAATTGGAGAGAGACCAAAGGGCAGCAGTGAGAATGATAAAGATTAAGGAGGGACATATGGGGAAAAATGAAGGTGTTGGATATTTTTGGTCCAAGTTCAGAAGACTAGAATTTTAAATAACAGTCCTTAGATGAGTGAGAGAATGAGCTCTTCCTTGTGTCTGCCTGTCAGATAGGAACAGATGCTCCTAAATTACAGCAAGGCAATTGCAGGCATAAGAAAGTGTACAAACAAAGGGTAATGAAGAGATGGAGAGATGTCCAGACAGCTCTGGAAACCCCATCTGAGAAATGTTTAAGAGCAGTTTGGGCAAATACTTGTCACAAATGACATAAGAATAGATCACCTAGTCTCAGAGTAGAGGAATGACTGGATGACTCCTTGAGTTATTTTCAATTCTTATTTTCTGTAATTCCAGGACTGTGTTCACATTTAACCATGTTTGTATTCCATTAGCTGAGATAGCCTTACACTTCATTTTCAATATTTCTGTTCCTAGGACACAATGACATGTCAGCATTTCCTCCAAACCTACAGAAGGACTATCTCATCCAAAATGTGCCTGATGTATCATGGGATTGCATTATCCATTTTTTTTCCTGATAGATTATAAATATATGTTTAATAATCCTTATACTTTTGACAAATTTTCACTTTTGATCATTTCACCCTCACTCTGCTCTCTGTTTGCTATCTGTTTCACTGGGGACGTTTCTCAAAAACTAGTCACCTGAGCAACAGTTACCAAAATGTATCCGTATCCAGCAAGGACCCTGAAGAGCAAAGAACACTCATATCCTCTCTCCTGCCTCCCCTCTGAGGACAATGGGTAGCATCTCAGGCAGAGGTACACAAGATGCCTCTGATCTGCCATTAAAATATTCACTCAGATATCTGATGATCATACTGTTTGCTTTATAGTCATGCAGAGGGATCACTCTTGGCTTTACAATAGGATGCAGAGAACTCTTTATAGTTGTGTAATGTCCTGACTTTAAAAACAATCTTAATGAATTAATCTTAATGACTAAATCTAAAAATCTGTGAAATCAAAGGAAAGACTCCTATTGATTTCAGCAGGCCCTTCAGAGGCAATCTCCAGAAGTTAATGTGCTGATTATGCATTGGTTTCTTCCTTTGTGATCTGTGCGATTGGTCTCATAATAACAAAGGAATCTAGAGAAATATGTATGAAAAACCAATGCAAGAATATTTCAATAATATTATTTCTGCCATCTTTTGTTTCCCTTTGAAAAATTTGCCATATTCCAACTAATGAATAACTCAGGCAACCCGGTCTCCCAGTGATAAAACCTTTACAGAGAACTCCACTATTGCGTAGTCTCTTCTTTTCTGCTTAATGTTATTTAATGTGAATTTTCTGCTAAGAAAGCACAAGTAGCCTAGATAAAATGGAAGTATTGCAAACTTGTCTGGCAGTAAAACTGAATCTTTGCTTGCTCCTGAATATAATACTTATATCAGTGATCAGTGACATTTCTGCTTTACATTTTATACATCATTCACCTG
Source organism: Anas acuta (assembly GCF_963932015.1). Taxonomy (NCBI): domain Eukaryota; kingdom Metazoa; phylum Chordata; class Aves; order Anseriformes; family Anatidae; genus Anas; species Anas acuta. The sequence continues at coordinate 15,025,038 of NC_088982.1, read as the reverse complement.
AGTTTTCCAAATCAATCTCTGTAGTGTGACATATCTGTAAAATACCAGTATTTTGCACAACACTGCCCAGCATTATTGTGTGACTAGAATTTCTTTACTGATACAAACTATATATATATATATGTAATACTGAAAACAAGTATGAACAGCTGCAATTTTAATTTAAGCATTTGAGAAATTCTCTGCTGCCTAATAAAATTATTTCAGTCAGCAGTGTCATTGGTTTCCATTGTATGCTGGTGAAGCAAAGCACTGAAGTGCAAACTTTGACTTCATCTAGCAATGATCATTTAGTTAGGAGTCAAAAGAAAGTCTGCCTGAAGAGAACTCTGCAAGAAATCCACTGTGACGAAACTGGAATGTGTCTGGGATTTTTCACTTTATTTGTTTCTGCTCACTGCTTTGCCTCTACTGGTTAATGCGTGTTTCCTCAAAGCCTAAAAGATATATGATATGACAGGTAGGCTTTTTTCCTATAGCCCTGAACTTCGTTTTTTTTGAAATTTTCTTGTTGAACCAGAAAGTTATGTAGGTCTTTCTCTGGCAGTAAACTTCTGCATGCACTATTTTTGCAGACAGATGAGAAATGTTATATTATTCTAATAATTTTTTTAGATGTACCTGAATCACAAACAACTTGGGGATGAGCTGTCATGAGGTACATAGAAATGAAAAATAGCATTTCCTCCAGCAACAGCATCATACTCAAAAAATATTTTGAAAACTTGCAGAGAAGTGGTTGGGCTTAGTACACATTCAAATGGAGCAAAACCACAAAACTTAATGAAAATCTGGAGTTTTACTTCTGACTAAGTGAAGCAAACAGCACAGTACAAAAAAAAAAAAAAAAAAAAAAAAAAAAACACTACATAGGCGATTTCTCAGTTACTATCCATACAAACAGAGCTTGTAAATCTGTGTCAAGACCTGTGTACTTTGTATATTCTGAAGAAGACCCACTTTCCATCCCTGGTCTCCTTCCCTTTCACTGCTAAAATGGCATAGATATGGCTAGAATTGCAGGGGAATAAGTGTTTGGCCTTTCTTGCTCAGGAAAGTGAGCACTCTGCAGTCTGCTTAGCACTGCAGAGCAAACCAAAACCCAGGGCAGAGGCTGGCTCACAGGCACGCACATTATCATCTCTCTAAGCTGATAACCACAGACGGCTCTGTATGAATGAATGTGCCATGCATGCAGCGATTATGCAATATGTATCCACACCATCCAGCGCGTATTAGCATCAGTGTGAGCATCTTATCAGGCTAGGCTACTTCGCAAATGAGTGCTGCCAGGCTGCTGGAATTATCTGCACAGTCAGATACTCATTTTTAGCTTTTTCATCATGGCTGAAGACAGCTCCACTTGATCTCAGCAAAGTTATTTTAAAATCTGAGATTTTGCCAATGTTTCTTTTTAAAGAATCACATCTAGTGTGACTCATTACTCCTGGATTTCATTTGTCAGAGCAGCCAAGTAGTCTAGCTTTTACATTCCCAATGGCCATTATCTCTGTTTGTTAACAGCTAAATGGCTGATGCATGGGTACGTATTATTCCTGTGTTTTGTCGCAGAGAGAGAACTTTTGCTGGAAACATAATGGAAAAACTAGAATCCAGAAGGATATGATAAACCATAGCTTTTAGAGAAAAAATTGGTTATTGATTAGGAATATATATATACAGTATAGTTTACCAACTATTAGCTCTGTGGGGTTGCTTTATTGGATTTCTTTCTCTTAAGATTATACATTGTGTGTGTCGAAATCAGGTCTCATGCCACTGACACTATGTGTTAAATAACCATTTCTAGAAGAAATCAATACATTAATTCCAAATACAGCAATTAGTTTCCACAATATGATCTTTATTCATCAAACTGGTGCCAGAATCTGCCTGAATGTAAATATGGTAATGATCGTGTATGTATTCAGGTATCCATTAAAGCAACTGAAGGTGGTTTCATTGGGCACTCAAAACACCTGATTTTAAGCAAATACTCCGGCAAGTTATGGTCAGAATCACTGCAAAATTTCACTGGAGAAACTGTATGATGTGGAGCCTGAACCATGTAATTATAAGATCATGCACAGCTGGGGTGGAATTCATTAGCCAAGACATTAGAATTACCTTTTGATAAGCACAGAGGGAAAATCATTTTTGCTCCTTACAATAGGTCTTCTATAGTTTATGGATTTCATGTCTGCAGTATGGTGCTGCAGCCACTTGTTTTCTGATTAGCAGTGAATCACAAAGATGATGATGATACATGTTGGTCAAAACAATTTTGTGCGATACTTAACTCAGCAGAGAAAATTCCTGCTACTAGTTCTTGATGTTAAAGCAAATGTAATCCAAAATATTTCAAGCCACTGAAATTGCACATTTATGAAAATATGCTCTCTAATAAACTGTTCCATGATAAGAACAGCAACAGCAGTAACACAGATATAAATATTAAAATTGTTACTGTGACTGTTAAATCAATTAAAACATTTTGGTCTATAAGCAATGTACCTTAAACAATGTTTGCTACTAGTTGTAGATCTATTCATATGAATTATATTTGGCTCATTTAAAGTTGGTAGACCTAAAACAGTCAAGGTTTCATTCTAAAAAACAAGCAGGACCATCTCCTGAGGTATGGAAGACCAGACAGTGCTGGGAGACAGCAATAGCAGATGCATGTGTGACTACATCTGCAGTGCAGCTGTTGAGTAGTTTGCAATGAAGTAGGCAAGCAGAAATTCCATTGTAGTAGGGCAAGGAATTAGGGTAACATTATTGCCATAAATGTTCATGGTCTAGCTGCAGTATAAATAAGATAGTTATTTCTTCCTTAAAGATGCTACATTTTGAGATACAATATAATTTTGTTCATTGGAAGGAATGAGAAATAAAAGACCAGTCATATTAACTAGCTGGTTAAAAAATAACATTTTGGTGATGGCAATTAAATATTATCATCATAGCTTCATAGCTTCTCCATCACTATTTAAAAAAAAAAAAAAAAAAATCTGAAATCTTGAACTTTACCTATAATAAAGAACTAATTTTTTTTTTTTTTTCAAGAGTGCTAATATATATTGTGAGCAATTAAACAGTTAATCTGCTCATACAAAGAATCATTTAATTATAATAAAAGGAATAACTCAGACACTAGTTTCAGGCCTGGAGCCATCCTGTATGATTTGGGAGACAGCAGAATTTGTGCATTTAAAATGCCCTCCAAAAGATCATGTGCAATGACTTGCCGGTACATCTATAACACTGCAAGAGCACTTTTCAGATGATCTGTAAGCATGGCACTCTGCTCTCCCTTACATCCAGGTGTCTGACCCAAGCATGCCAGTAGTCTGCTACACCTCCAGACTCTGGGGATCACCTGTCTTCTTAGGATATATTGCAAATCATCATTTGAACTGACTATGTATTTGACCATGAGAGTGGCCTGGCTGTGGTCTTAACCAGGCAGCATAAGTATATCTTAATGTCTCTAGTCTTGCTGAGACCATGTCACACATCTGGATACTCACGTTACATCAATTACTTACAGTAAGGAGGAGAAGAGAGCTTAAACTCTCTTCTTACCCCCAGTAAACCCCTGCATGGTGTAACTGTCCCCACCAAGGACAATTCTCCCTACAAATGGACTGATATGGTATTTCAGCATGCCTTTTATGTAGAGAGCAGTTGATAAATTAATTCCTAACACATTGCCTCACAGTTGACAGGTCCAAGCTGATTAACTTGGCTTGTGGGCAGCATGACACTAGTATGCAGAGGCTGTGAATCCTCTGCCTGAATATGGTGCTTTTTTTTTTTTTTTTTTTTTTTTTTTTTTTTTTGTTCTGAGTGACCTTGAGCAAATCATTTCTCCATTTTTAATATGAGGAAATTGTCTCCGGCTTCAATTTCAAACACTTCAGAATCTACGCTTGAAAAACTCTATATGAGAACTAGCTGTTATTAAAAGTAGTGTGAGGATCTGTATGAGGTCTCACCTGTTTCTATGTCTATTGTTCTCTATTTTCATTTCTCCTTTTGTCTTCCTTTGCTTCTTACAAACCCATTCTCATAATCAGCCTCCATGAGACCACTCTCAAAATACACCCCATAAGTAGCCTAAGAGACAAAGTCAATAAACAAGATGATTAATATTTTTCCTTTTAATCCAAAATAACAAGATATATATAATGCTCATGCCTCTGCTTCTCTTGCAGAACCTTCTTTTTCCCTCATTGATGTTTTGCTATTGTTGTTACTTGACATGATATATCTGCTTCAGCCCAAATGCCCTTAAAGGCAGGGCCTGTATCTTTTTCCTATCTTTATTGTGTCTTCCATATAAATGTAGGAATGAACATTACTTTTGAAATATTTTCAAAATAACACTTTGATGATTTACTGTTCTGTGTCTTTGTAAACACTTTGTTTTCTCCCCTACAGGGAATCAACTGTTCTTTTGGATCTTTTGTAACTGATACTTTCTGAGTGTTCCTGGTTTGTCTGTCACAGAGCTGAGATGGGTGCCTTTAAAAGCATTTGCTTCATACTCATTGATTTCTTGCAGAGTCATATCACCCCAGGGCTGATTCTCACTACCTTTTGTACAGTTGCTCCTGCTGCTCCATGTTGCTGCTGTCTACTTCCTTCTCTCTCTCCAAGGAGAGTGTTTGTTTCACTGGAGGACTGTACCTAATTTCTGGACTAATCCAAAAGCTGTGTTTGCAGCAGCATTAGAAGCAGCAAGGGTCTGTATGGCTCCATGTCCGTTCTCTGACAGAGGTTACAGAACACTCCTACGCAGCCTGAGAACAGGGAAAACCCATGGAGGCACCTCCCTGGGACACCTCTGCAGGTCTGGACCTCCCAACCCACACCGCCATTTTTACCAACCCACATCAGATATTTATTCCTTGAGTTTTTTTTGAGCCCGTTTATAATTTGGCTTCCAAAGCATCCTGTGGCAGTGGCATTACAGGTTGTGCATTATGTGAAGTACTTTTGGTGTAAAGCCTGCAGTCTGATAGTTTCATTTGGTGCCTCCATGTTCTAGTCTTATGAGATATAATAACCATCATTCCCTTCCTTCCTTTCTCCTTGCCATTCATCATTTTATAAACCAGAAACTTTTTTTTTTTTTTTTTTCCATGTGCTAGAAAATGCAATTCTGCTTAATATCTCTTTGGACAGAACCCATTTCAAACCTCTTCCTTACTGCCTTTCATTACATGTTTTTCTTTCTGAACTGGGGTGGCCACAGTCATGCTTAGCATTTAAAACTAGGACTTTGTGTAGTGATATAATGATGTTTTCTCTCCCCTCCTCTGTTCCTGGCCTAACTAATATACTACCAGTATATATTATATTTCTAATATACTGGGCAGGAAGGGGAGGTTAGCTGCTATTAATCTCAGAATGAACATTTTCAAAGGAATTTCCACAAGGACTCCTGTAGCCCAACAGATCATTATTAAATAATATAGTTTACATGTAATGTAACTGTTCAGTTATGCTATTTTTCCCTTATGCTCTTTTTTCAGTTATGCAATATTCTTAATTGTTCTCTTTATCTTTAGTGGTCTGGTGTCTGACCAAACCATTTGCAAGCTCTTTGAAATTGTGACTGTACAAATACATGTACATGTGTGTGGGGGAGGGATACAAAAGAGGTATTTATAATTCAGAGCTGGGAGAGTAGCATGAAGTCCCTTTTTCTTATTATTTACCAACCAGTTTCTCTTACACCTTTCACTCTTATTTATTCACTCCCCAGCCCATTTACTTTTGATTTGAAATATAGGATCAATGTGCTATTGTTCATATAAGGGGGGAATATGATCCCTTCAATATTCTCACTTACTTTGGGAGCCAAGGGTATGTTGCCCATTATTAATTACTGATAAACTTGTTTTATTCCTGCAGTTTTCCTTGACATGGAGTATGTTGTTACTAAGGGCCAATATTGTAAACCTGCTAGCTCATGTCTGATTTGGGAATGGATCAATCTTAATGTACCTTGTTGTGCTCTTTCAGTTGTGTGTATGACAGCTTTTCTGTCCTGATCTGTCCTGTATATATAGTTCCAGGGCAAGGCAATATACAGCTGTGCAGCTGTTAAAAGAGTTACCACCAGTACTTTGAGACTCCCGGTAGATGTTCCCCCACAATGGGCTGATGGAGATCTAGTTTGCTAAAGCATACAAATGCTTCACTGAATCTTTCATTCTTACTCATTCTGTTATGGATCAAGCCCTATTGTGCTAAGGGCTGCACAGACCCAAAAGGTAGGGAGAAAAACATCAATCTTTTCCTAAAAACTGTGGTCTTACTGAGAGAGAAAGAGCTTCTGATCCTTAGGACTGAAGTGTTAAAAACACAGGTTCTGATGCAATTAATAATAGAAAAGACCATGTTGATACTTATGTATTATATTTATATAAAGATCATGAGTTGTGTGAATAATTGTTGCTGAAGAGTAGTCTTACTCTGTCATCCATCTAGAACACACTGACCTACACATTTTCTTTCATTTTGTTCTCCTTTCCAAAGGCTCTCATTTGATCCACATAAGTTGTTTTTTTCCCAATTTTCCCTGCCATCTCCACAGTTTTTTGGCTGTTTTTGTTGTTGTTGTTGGGTTTTGTTGTTGTTGTTGGTTGGTTGGTTGTTTTTTGTTGATTTTTTATTTTTCATTTTAGTTCCCAATGCAAACAGAAGTTCAAAGTAAAATTCAGACCAAACCTTTGAATTAGATTTCTGGTCAGCCATGGGAAACCCTGCCATAGCCAGATGCTTGAATTCTTGGTGAAAATCCTCCTCATTCTTGCAGGTCATCTGTGCATCTTGCAGTGGGATTCTGCAGAAAAGCTGGAAAGGGGAGAAATGACTGATAGAATATTCAATATGTAAACAATTAGAACAAAGAAAGACATCAACTATTTCTGCTTAACCTTGTGTGGACATTTGCTTAATGGTATTAAAAACTGGACTAGAAGTTAGGATATAAAATATAATAAAATACTTAACTCTTATTGCAAGGAAAGTCTGCAATAAACTAGCTAGGAAGCTGGTGGAATCTTTCCTTGGGGAATTTTTATGAAACAGCAACATGTCTCAGAGATGATTCAGTTATATTTATCCTACCTCAGTGCAAAGCAATAAACTGGACACTAGGAGGTCCCTCTCTGCTCTGCCTTTCCTTGAAATACAGATTGCAGTTGAAGGCACCACATGACCAAGCCATAGCTCCCAACCATATTATATATGACTGTAATCGGTTCAACAGTATCAGAAAAAAGCTCCTGTTCATATTTTTAAGGAGTCAGGCTTCAGAAATCTGTCAGTAAAATAAAGCCTGAAAGAGAGCATTCCATCTGGGCTAACCTTTTTTCCCGTATGTCAGTCCCTGTGAAATGTTTTATGTATGTATTCTTTGGAAATCATCTAGCAGAAACAGCTGTGTGTGCTGCCCACCTGCTAAAGCCTACAATCTAGTGTTATTTCAATTAGATTTGATTGCAGGAAAAGTTTATGAAACAGCTATCAATGATTTCATGCCATCTGGCTTCCGCTTTTCTCCTGTTTAGAGGAACCCTGTGTTTACATTGATTGGCCTTCTATATATACAAGCATGATTGAGTTTTATTATTCTTTTTATTTGTCTGATAGCAGTGTGGTTGGTGCTGTACAAACTTACAATGGAAGAGAAGCTGTCAAAGATTCAAGCTGTGAGGTTCAGCTAAGACACATGTGAGGCTTCGGCTGAGAACATAGCAGAAGTGAAATTGTATTTTTATAAGCTTGGTTTATTAATTGGAATATAAAGTTTCCATTGAGGGTAAAACATACTTTATCTTGCTTTTGGCCATGTAATAAATAAGTACTAGAGCAAGACAATGCTCAGTTTCCCTTCCAGATTCAGCACAAAGAAATAGAACCTTTATGAGGAGTGGTTCCAGACAAAGTCATGTCCCAGACATTGCCTCTGGAGACAGGCCCTTTCCTCTGTTAATCATCATGGGAGCATGGACACCCAACCTAGGCTGGCTGCTTACCTTCTCAACTGCTAAAATCAAAGGAGATGAGTCCTCCCTTGGCTACTGACCTCCCAGGTGACTTTTAAACCTCCTCATTATAGAATTATTCTCTTGGGTTAAGAAATATTCTCCCATGAGTTATATTTTCTTTAGCAACGTTTAAAAGTTCTTTTTCTTCTCAGGTGAAATGTGAACACATGAATCATTTAAGACAATAACTCCATTTCTGCTTCTCTCCCTAAATTCTTCATGTTTCTCTTGTCTGTGAGGATTTGGCATGTAAAAGTCAGTCTGAAACTGGCTGTCGCACTGGCAGAACAAATTCATCTTCTAGCTTTGACCTGCATTCAGATGTGGCAGTCTTTAAACCTGGTTTAGTTGAACTTGACATTTCAAACTAAAATGGAAAAGTTCACCCCTGTTTGGAAAAACCTACTCTAGGAAATGACAGTTCAAACTGACCCAACCATCTTGTGTATTTGTCCCTCCTGACATGAACCAAATTTAGGTAAATGAGTTGACTTTGGAATTAACACCATCTGCTCAAACTGTGTTTCCTTAAGGTTTGCTTGTGTCACTCGCCTCTTTCTTCCCAGAAGGATGACATGTTGTGTGAGGCTTGCAGAAGGGCTGGACATATGTTAGGTTGTCAAATTAAGCAGTCTGGAGGCATCCTTACTCTTTGGAACTGAGATAACCTTTTGAAACTCTGAAAAAAGTAAGAACATTCTTCCATTACAGGACACAGACCTCTTCTAAGTCAACATTTTGGGGTTTCTTCCATAATTATGTTGCTAGGTACTGCATCACAATTGAATGCTAGGTATTGGCAGAAATTAGATTAAGAGGAACTGGATAAAACTGTAAGCACTCTGGTGAACAGTGTTTCCCTTTAATTTTTACAGTGTCCAGTAGAGTGGGGATTTGCTCTCTGACTTTCTCTGCTTTGTGTGACTACGGCACAGGTGTCAAAGCGCTGTTTTAAACCAGTGTGCAAGCATATGATAAAACTTCAGTGGAAATTAGCTGTCTAAAAACAGTGCAGACCTGGTGCTAGGTACTTGCAAGGTGATATCCACTCTATCTTTTATGCCCTGCTTTCTTTTAAGAATAGATTAAGAACATCAGTTTTCTATACACTATCCTTGCTTTCTCTATTGCACCACATTTTCAAATATTTTACTCAGAAAAGAAAAACTTCACAGGCCAGGTAGAGTGGAAAACAGTGTACTTTTAGTGCATTTTTAAACCAAATATTTGAAGAAAGTGAACAATTCTCTTCAAACCCAATGAAAGTGGGAGAAAAGACAAACATTTGCTTTTGCAGATTTCCTTATGAATTATTTACTACTTTGCTAAAGAAACTTATGCTAATAATATTGTAATAAGCAGTGCAGCTCTGACTCATGTTTGGCTGAAGACATATGTGGGGAGAGCTCACAAAACTTTGTTTAGCCTCCCACAATTCTCCGGACTACAAATAGTATAATCAGCCCAGTAGTGCTGAATGTACATGAATGGAGACAGACACAGAGTATAGCTTGCACATACTTACAAGACCATATTTAAAGAGTAGCTAAATATTGATTTCACCATTCATCTTTATTTTTATTGTCAACTTGCATGACCAGACCACCTAGTAGCTAGATTAAATATAATCTAAGATATCTGTAAAAAGATTGTGTCTGAAAACATCTTTAAGACTAATGACAATGAACCCTACTCTGATAGACTCAGGGTGTACCTGGATTCAGCCTTGCTTTTCCTTAATAGGTAAGGAATTGAAACATGTGCTAACACCACAGATACACTAGGGCACCTCCACTTTCCTTCCTTATGGGTTGCACTCATTACCTCACTGAAATCAGCTGCAAGATATTTTGTCTACCTATGCAAGAACATCTAGGCACCTAAATCTGAGAAATTTCGAAACAGGGAATTTAGGAAGCTGAATGACTCTGGGTTTCTGGACTTCAGTGATTTACTCAAAGCTGTTGCATGAGTCTGGGGAATAACCAGGTCTTGACCCAAACCTTGTAAGTTCCAGCACAGAACTTTACCTCAAGATGAATCTTCCTATAATTGAAAGTACACTTTGAAACTGTTTAATGTGCAGTTATCACTAGATCAATTCCTTTAGATTCATATATATATAATGTTACTTAAATTCTTAAACTGATAAGATTTATACTGGTCCTTAATGCTAATCCTCTCATCTTGGTTGGACAGATCACATCTCTAAAGTAAGCAACATGGATAAGTCTTTGCAGGAATGGGGCTTAATCACAAAAAAATAAAAAAAATAAAAAATAAAATAAAATAAAATAAAATAAAATAAAATAAAATAAAATAAAATAAAATAAAATAAAATAAAATAAAATAAAATAAAATAAAATAAAATAAAATAAAATAAAAAAGTCTGTAACAACTGCCTTTTCTCCAGGTTGATGAATGCAACCTTTGGTAAAAAAGGAAGAACCCCCACCCTCATCAACACAGAAAACAACAACCCTGACAACAAGCTAATACAAAGACTGTGAAAGACCTGGGTTATTACCATGAAAAGAAAATCAGCAATACAATTGGCAATTTAAGAACAGAGACTGTCATTAAATAAATACATGTGCAAACCAGAGCCTAGTATTATTGCCAAAAATAGACCTGCAGAATATGGAAGTGATTAAGCTATTTCATTTGAAAACCTTCTCATACTTTGGGCCTATCTGATCTTAGATGTGCAGTATGAACAAACAGTATTTGTCATGTATAAATATATACATATTCTCTGTCTGTGTACAGAATAATCTCAAAGTGTAGGGAAGTGGATGAGAATAAGTGAAATAATCTTGGACCATTACCTGCAAAAAATCAAATGCAAAAATTTTGTTACAAAGCCTCAAATCATTATGGTTTTGTTAGAGACTTAAAATATATCTCAGATTTGTCAGGAGATGAAAAATGGCTCATGAAATGTCTTGAATAAGTGAAGGTTTATTTATAATTCTCCATTGAACCCATGCAGATCTTTGTTTTTCTGCATGGTTTCAGACTGATAGGAAATAACATTTTGTGGCTTGACACTTTCATCTGTGTTTCACCATAGGAGGTTTTCGTAACTCTGGATAGATCTTCAGCTGGTGTAAATTTTATTCCAGCTGAGCATCTGGTCCTTATTTTCACTGGTTTTATATTAGCTGAATGAATAACAAAGCTGTGAAGAAATATGTTCATAAAATGAACATGGTATTCAAAATATATTGCTTGAAAAGAATTGTTTCAAAACAGATGCTGGATTATGCATATGTGAGAGGATTCCACTTGTTCTATTTAATCTCTTCCCAATATTGCTACATAAGGCACACAATAATTTAAGAGAATAAGGACAAAGGGAAGAGCTTGAGCAGTACAGATCCTCTAGACGGAAACTCAGAACAAAATGTATATGCACCAAAGCATCTCTAACATCCAAGGTTATCACTTGTTCCTACTCAGATGTATTGTGCACCTCAGAACCTATTAAATACTACTGTACTTTCTGTTGCTCCCTTGTGTTAACTATGTGCAGAACGAGCTGGAGAAGCACAGCCAATGCCTCCAGGTGCCACATGGCCCAAACTGCAAAAAGGTTAAGCACTGGGTTAGAGAAGGGCTGCCTTCTTACTCTGTGTGGTTTGGTGTTTTGTGTGCGTGTTTCTTAATTTATTATTATTATTATTATTATTATTATTATTATTATTATTATTATTATTATTATTATTATTATTATTATTATTATTATTATGGCACACTGACAAGATGTGGAGTAGTGATAGGCAATATATGTTATAAATATGAAACTATACATAAGCTGCAAAACATTTGGTTGTAAAGAAAACTTCACAATATACAGTACCTTGGAATAGGTGGAGGACATCTGAAATGCAGAAGCAAAGGAGCGGTGGAGGTTGCTGTACCTGTCTTTCTAAGCTAGTAGTGCTCTTCTCCCACAACAATGATGCAGCATCAGATATCTCTGGGAAGGTATAAATCATGATGTATGTTCACCTAAATTTTCTACAAGTGCACATATTATGCATACTTCAGCACCAGAACCACAACCTCACATGGTGTTACAATGAGACACAAACTTGGGTTTGCACTCTTAATATCTAGAAGAAATGTAGGTATTATGCAGCCCAAATTGCTAAGAGCAAGAAGTAAAGAGGGCTCAAACACTTCAGAGTGTTAGAACTGTTATATAGCTCAGTCATAGAATCATTGAATAACAGGTTCAACTCCTGAGCAGGATTGTACCTTATTCTGTTGATGAGTGAATTTCAGATGCTTAAAAATACATAGAGAGCTTGTGCAGACAGATAGCAAGGAAATTCAGCTAGGTACTTGTTCAAATGTGTAAAGGTGAGATTTCTTAGCTTTCTACATGTACCCTAATTTCTTAAAGAACACTGGGTCATACGTGCAACCCAGGTGATAAATGAACGCACCTCTTTCAGAAAATAATTCTAATCTTCTGATACTGGCTGTCTTGAAATGTTTTCTCAGTGGGACATGAGAAACTAGGGCTGAAAAGTTATTACTGGCTCTTCCCTACCTGGCATGGCTTTAACAAGCTTTAGTAGCTATATTTCCAAGTTATTCCCAGGGTAAATTCTTTGGAAATTTTCTCATCTTGGGAAACATATATATACACATATTTTTTTCAATATTTTCATGAAATAGGGTTCCCAAAGGCTTTTTTACAGAACAGGAAAAATTGGTTTTGTGACTGAGTTTTTAAATGGGATGGGAGATGGTTAAATACCTGGAGAAACTGTATTGCCCTTTTCCAGAAATGAGTTAGTCAACCAAATCCCCAAACATACCTGGATTAGAGTATTTCAAATTGTTCCTCTTCTTTAAGAAAACCAAAAATCTTTGAAATACTTCCTCTTTATGTTTCACCCACAAGTTTGCTTTTAAGGAATACCCCTTAGTATTTGACAGTTTGAAGCAAGCAAAGAATTTTGGGCAGCATTTGAACTTGCTCGTCCTAATATTTGAAGCACTTCTGTTAAAAGTAAATAAGACTGTCCTTTGATGAAAATACTGGATGATGTGCCATTCGCCTTAAATCCGAGCTGAAAAAGAAATCAATTAGCAACGAGAACAGATAACTCTAAGATATATTTTGCAACAAGAGGACCAGCAGAGAGAGGGCAATTTAGAATGATAGCTACATCAAGCACAGCAGAGTTGATTAAAAATTTAGCAGTTCTGCTGATGAATGTCCTAGTTCAGATTTGGAAAACATCTATGAACTTAATTTTCCACTGATTAAATAATCATTTTATAAACCGTGTATAATTCATGTAATGTTAACTCGACAATCTTGTGAAATATGACTGCAGCTAAACAGTTAACACATGCCCACTGAAACAGGACTTGCAGCAGACCATTAGAATCAGCTGGACTGAGCAACAACCCCTGATCTCTGCTGCCTGATTCACTCACATTTTTCACTGTCACTGAACATAGCACTATGTGTACCATCCAAGATAGTCCTGCAGGACCAGATCCCCATTACAAGTGTTTCCAGATGAGGGTCCTTAAAGGTGGGTGCCTGAATCCAAGGTTCAGTGTCTTCATACAAAACCTACACTTGAGCAATGCTGAACAGTAATTGATCTCAACTAAATCCTCAAGAAGTGAAGAGTAATCATAATTGATTTCAAAGAAAACAAGTGTCCTCCAAAGTGAAAAAACAGGATAACCTAGGTTATCCTTCATTGACTTCAACCCAGATGGCTATGGTGTGGAATTGTATTATGCCCTGGAAAACATCAAAGCTTTACTGGAAAATAAATAAATAAATAAACAAATAAATACCACTGAAGTACAGACGCAGAATTAGCCATCTTTCTTAGTCAGGTAAGGGTGATACCTTTGTTAAAATGTAAAGCAGCAAAATTGCATATCAAAAAATAGTTATATAGATAATCAGGCAAGGCAGATTGTCAATAGAAGGGCAGGCTTTGATGAAAAACTCAATGGGACTTAGCTGGAAAAATGTGAATTCACATACGTAGAAATTAAGAGACAGTTGATAATTATTAGAAAAATCAGAGTCTGGAAAGGTATCTTAATCACCATGATACCAACTAAACCAGAGTTCAGTAGGTCTACAAAATGAGTGAGATGTAGAATGATATGGCGAAGAATCACACTGATAGACCTAGTGTGAAAGGAAGATGTACAATAACATACATTGTTTGTAAATCAGCAAGAAGAGAGCAGGGTAGAGTTGAAGAAATTGGGCTTCCTGCATCATACCAGCAAAGATGATAAGAGGCCTATTTCAATTTAATATTTTAAGATTTCTCCAGGAAAAAAAAAAAAAAAAAAAAAAAAAAAGTGAAACCTTAAGAATATCAGCACAAGAAAGAATACTCTAAAGTCTTGTATTATTTCAAGTGTTTTTAATTGTGATTTTTACAATTTCTTGCCATTCAAATATTGTTTTATTTATACTACAAGTGATGTGGAGCAATCTAGCCTATTTTTGAAGAAAATGGAAGAAATGAATATCCCAATTATAACTTTTCCAAGTATTCTCAGCGTAAATCCAAATAAAACCCAACAAAGCTGGGCTGGCTCACAGCTTTGAAATGTGCTTGAGATTTGCTGTAAATATTGAAATCACATTTGCATTGCAGCTTTGCCCGGGTTTTATTATGAGGTGTTAGTTTCACTGATGCCTCAAGGACTGTGAGCTCAGATTCAAACTAGTGAGAACTTTGACATGCACATTTGCAAAATACCCTCAGTGAAGCATTGCACAGTTTTGGCTCTGCCTTGTACCTCCGAGCATTCACTCTGAGTTCTAGAATTTGGAGGCATTACAGAAGCCAAAAACACGTGGAAAAAAAAAAAAAAAAAAAAAAAGAAAAAAAAGAAAAAAAAAGAGAGAGGAAAATGTATGTGCACTACAGTCAAACTCCTCTAGATGCTGAAATTGCTCATATGTGGGACTTCTAATTGCCAAAACTTCTAGCTGTTCCTTTCCTGTTTTCTTCACCTACAGTCCATGCCAAAACATCTTATTTTTGTTCATTCTGTAGCAGATTTTGTGTGCAATTTCTGTGCTTGTTGTCTTGCTCTGAAGATTATCAAAAGCTTGAAGGAAAATCGTAGAATGGCTGAGGCTGGAAGGGACATCTGGTGGTCATCTATTTCAACACGCCTACTCAAGCAGGGCCACCCAGAGCAGGTTGCCCAAGACTACATACAGGTGGCTTCTGAAGATTTCAAAGCAGGGAGACTCCACAATCTGTCTGGGCAATTTATATTCCAGTACTCCAGCACCCACACAGTAAAGTGCCTCCTGGTGTCTAGATGGAAAAGCTCATTGACTGAGAGTTTTTTCTTGGCTGAGGCCCACAGCAGAACTGCTGCTGCTGCTGCTATGCAAAAGGGACCAACTCACAGAGGCTTAAAGCACAATCTAAAATCTGGCAAGGACCAACAGAGGAAGCCTAAGCTAGTTTTTAAAACATGCCAGTGCTTCTAATGTATGTAAATATCAATGTCTATAAATACTTCAGAAGAGAATGCAAAGACAATGGAGCCAGGCTCTTTTCAAGGGTACCCAGTGACATGACTAGAGGAACACTACAGGTTCTCTCTGAACATCAGGAAGCTCTTCTGTGCTGCGTGGGTGATGGAGCAGTGTCATGGGTTGCCCAGAGAGACTGTGGACTCTCCTCCTTAGAGAGCTTAAAAGGCTGCCTGGATGTTGTCCTGATCTGCCTGCCCTTGGTGGCCCTGCTGGAGCAGCGTTGGACTACCTGGCCTGCAGATGTCCCTGCCAGCCTCAGCCATGCTGTGAGTCTGTGATCTGGACCCTGCCCAGTGTCTGGTGATGACAAATAAAGGCAGTTTCTCTCCCTCTGAAGGTGTAAGAAAATGCTTAGATGACAGATGTCCTTCTGCCCAGCTGGGCCCTTGCTTTTGAAATCTTCTTTTTGCTTATGGAGGCAGCAACATGGTCTCAGCTAAATGCTACAACACTTGTTCTGTCACTGGGTGACATAATGTTGCCATAGCAATGCTTGGCAGCATTTCATAGAGGATTTCTGCATTTCAGATAATGGAATTCAAAAGGGCTTTGGTCTGAACTTTTCTGGGTCATTTTGAAACAGAAGATCCTGTTCTTTTATCTGTTATAATGAAGGGGGGGACTGATGGGGGGTGGAGGAGAGAACCCAAATCTGAAGCAGTGTAGTTGCAAGCATGCCAGGGACAGCTCACTTAAAACTGGGAGGAGCTGACCTTCAAGGCACATTTGGTATCTCCTCCACCCATTTATTTCCTTACTTAAGCTTGAAGCTGTTCTGATGTTTGACTTTTCACTTATAGGCATATGCACTAAAGCACACACATCTCTTTGTAAATTAATAGCTATCATCCGTCATGTAAAATGGTGTTTCAAATTTATATCACTGGCTTTTACCAAGAGGTTTCCTCATCATGAGTTGTCATTCTCAGGAGGCGCAGGAAGTACTCTGAAAAATCAATGTCTGTTTTTGAATAATGGGAATATCTGCTTTTGAAAGTGATGTTATTTCATCAGATCAACTTTTTAATACACACTGTTTATACTCCATTAGATTACTAAAATTATTTAAAGAAAGTTGCAGTGTGTGAAACTCATGAATTTTAATAATTATCATCAGAAAAATCAGATTAAAGATTATCAAATTTAGCACAAAGTCATAATATTGTGGGAAGTTTGATTATCTCTATTAGGCAATAGAATATTGGTATGTTTTCAACACTCAGATACTTCCTACATTATTGACCAAGTATACACATTCTAGTTTCAAGGAAAAAGAAAAAAATATTCAGCTTGCTTTTATATAGAAAATACCTGTTTCTTATAAAAATGACTTTGCTAAGAATTACTTATTAAGTTCTCAAACATTTGTTTCAAAATATCTTTGAGGCAGAGAGTATGTGGGAGGATTATAGGTCTATGGATCTGGTCATAATGCAAAAGAAAATACATAATAAAAAAATAATTAAATTAATCACCAGATTTCTTGTCTTCAGGTACCTGCAGTTTAGATCCTTCTCATTTCTGCTAACTCTTAGAATAAATAAATAAATAAATAAATGGAAACTTAACAACATTATACTATTTCCAAAGTTTGCACTGGTTTGGGCAAGTATTTTTCAGAGAAATTTGCATGAAATGGCACTAAATGTTTTATCTGCCACAAGTAAGTAGCAAGCGATCATTTTAATGAATAGACACACCCAATGATACACAGATATTAATGTCAATTCTTCTATATTTATTAAATAATTGTACATTTCCCCCTACATTACTGCACTGAACTGTATGATTCTTCCCAGACTCTGAGCACGTCCTAAACATTATTTCAGGATTGCAAGTAAACAAGGGAAAACTGCAAGGCATTCACACATTAACTTATAGTAGTTATAGTTTAAATAACCCCATTAATGTGTGATATTATGAAGTTTATTACAGAGAGCCATGATGAGTGTAACGAGTGAGCAAATGGGAGTGCTGCAGAATAAATAACACTCCTTTGCTTACAAACATCCCCATAAGTTACAATAATAAAGTGTATAAAGTGACAACCCATGAAGAAGCATGGTTCAGTTGGCTACACTAAACTTTCCTTTCTAGGCAATAAAAGAAGCTACAATAAATTTTTTATGTGTAAAGTTAATTTTTCATTATACCGACTAACACAAATGCAATCAAAATGTCAGCAAAGGTTTTGGTTTGATTTAGCCCATTACTTTAAAAGATGTTACTCATCTCAAAGGTGGTTTTTGACACTCTTAATGTGTTTTTGAAAAATGTTTTATTGTCTCCAGTTCAGACATCCTGAAAGTTTCCACCTTTGTAAATCAAGAGGGGAGAAGGTGGGGGCAAGTAGAGTTTTATAGGTTTGCTTTATCATACAAAGATTTAGAACCAAATGTCATTGAAACCTGTTTTGATCTCTTGCAAAAACTCATCTTTTAGTGGTGAATCTCACTCAAGGTGATAAAATTCACCACTAGAATAAGTGAGCAGGATTTGGTCTGTAGCAAAAATAAGCTTCCACATTGCATTTAAATGTATTGTATAAGCTTAGGACAAGCTTTGTTACTCATGTTCCATCTGTCATGGGCAAAGAACACACAGAAAACCTGTGCAGAACGCAGCTCCTGCACAGCAACTGGTGAGATCTGGGAAACTGGACTGTGAGCTTATGTTTGTATGCAGTGCAGCAGGTCTTGAGTCTGCGTAAGGCTAAGCATGTGAGTAAAATGGTGAATGGTTGATCCCACATAATTTGGGTTTCAGATGAATCACTCCAGTACCTTCCATCCCACAAGATTTCACGATGAAATATCTGGATCCAGGCTCTGCTTGAAGGTTGAATTTTTATTTCACAAATATATATACACACACACACACATACACATATATAGTAGCATTTAAATATATATATATATATGTTTAAAGTGATATTTGTCTCTTTTCTGATGAAATAATGTTTTCTAAGGAAAAAAAAGAGGGGAAGAGGTTTACAAGTATTAAATGACTTAATTGCCTTTTTTTTTCCTCATTTATAGTTAAAATGTTTTGTTTCCATAAGATGTCTTTAACCTTGGTTCACTTACAGGAGGCTCAGAACTGCTGTTATCATATCCTTTCAGCACTGTGTTGTGTTATATCACATAAGGGGTTTCAAGGGAGGGACAAGGAAAACATTAATTGCCATCTCTTGCACTCCTGTTGTGCAGCCCTGCAAATTCTCTGCAGCTCTCTAACACTGACCAACACTAGACCAATTAAAACTACTAGCAAAAGAGGTGGAGTTGTGTCACACCAGCTGAGGCAGTTGGGTATGATCTATTGGAGCTACACATACCCTGAATTTTAAGCTATGTGAGATTCCTTGCCTTGTTCCTGGGGAAAAAAGTCTTCCTTATAGATTTATTGAGGATGACTAAACAACCACCTTCAGAAAGAAATCTGACTATCTGCCATAAGAAAAGCCATCCCAATCTTCCTTGGGCTAGACATTTGATTTTCAGATTAAAGTCAGGTAAAATGAATTCCACCCTCAGTAACTTGTGGATACCAGCTAGTCTTGGAGTCCTGAGATTCTGAAGCTTCCTCCAGCTGTTAGATATGTGTGGTATTGCAAGTAGCAGACCAGCATGAAAATATATTATCTAATCCTGTACCACCAGAAATTTGGTTGAAAATAACACTATCCTGCATAAGCATAGCATACTCTCATCATGATGCATGGGAATTTGTGGCAACAGTACATAACTCAGCAAGCACTGTGAGAATGTACTCTGTAAAGTTCAAGACCTCTAATCTCTCTGCTGGTACATGGTGGCTGGTGAGTAACAGCCTTACAGCTGGAATAGTCTTTCTACAGCTTAGCAAGAGGTGAGGTTTGATTGATAATGGATGGGGTGCTCACTTCCCTTTGAAACCGTTATAAATCAGTCAGATAGCTGCAAACTAAAAAAAATGTCAGGATTAGCAGAGGATTTTTCAAAGACATTCGGAGGTCAGGGGTATTGCATTGCTGAAAGTCAGAGGAGGAACTGGAGACTAAACTGTTTTCTCGCTAACATCCAAGAAAAAAAAAAAAAGATGGATCCTAGGTTCGTAAGGAGCAAAGTAGACAGGCACAAAGGAATAGTCCAAGCCCTTTGCACTGTCTAGGTCTTGCTGCAATGTTTCTGGATGATTCACCTGCTCAGGGCCTGAACAGGAAAGACAGAACCTGGGAATCTCAGATTTATTATTACAAGGATCAAGCCTGCCTATGGTTCTCCATCGGTAAGAGTATGATTCTGCAAGTTAAAGAAGGAAATGATCCCTTTTAATGAAAAAATGTTGTTAGTGATATTTCAACTTAACTATCCTAACCTAAATGATCCAAGAAAACCATGAAGGATTATGAGGAATCTTTCATTTTTAAATTAAGCATAGGAAAGACAAGAAATAAAGCCTTGTCAGTGAGGAGCAGCTAGGAAAGAGCTGGTAGCAGTGTCTATTATTAATGCCATCCAGCCCATGCCCTGAAGAGACCTCATTTTCTGCTGCTTACTCTCTGCCAAGCTTCAGCTGTTCAAGCTGAAATTTGACATGGCAGACATCACCCAAAAGGGGTTACAAAGCTCATCTAGGGAAGAAAAGAGACATGCTTTTACATCTGTAACCACTGCTAGCTGTTGTGCAACCTTGGTGGTTACAGATCTAGTGACTTTATGCTTATTATCACTCTGGCTCCAGAAACCTAGTATTTCTTCTGCAATGGGACCCTAATTTGATAAGTAGAACAGCCCTCAGCTGTGCTGTCCAATAGCCAGAAAGCTAAACCATTTGTTGGTAGGTTTCTTAGAAAGATTTACTGTCGTAGAAAATGGGTTATTGGCTATATTTTTTAAAGAAAATTTGATTCATCTGTTTAATTTGAGGGTTAGGTGGATGCGTGGGATGATGAAAATTCATTGGAAAGCTTCATAAGGAAACCATCAGTTGCTGCACTCAAAACATGCTAGTGGGCATCACCAATTGTCCTGTGCTGTAGTATGATAGTTGATTAGGAGAGTTACTACAGGCTCAAGGAGTGGTCTTCATCTCATTTAAATGTACACATCTACAGTGCAGATGCCAGCAAATGAGCAAGTCACCTAGGACTC
Source organism: Anas acuta (assembly GCF_963932015.1). Taxonomy (NCBI): domain Eukaryota; kingdom Metazoa; phylum Chordata; class Aves; order Anseriformes; family Anatidae; genus Anas; species Anas acuta. The sequence goes on along the minus strand of NC_088982.1, from coordinate 15,004,270 downwards.
ATTTTACGTTCTGTGTTAAGAAACAGGCACTTTCAAGCAGTGATTCAGCTGACCTAGTTTACCTGTCAAGGTGGAATTGCACTGTGATGGAAGAGTTCTTGTCTCTGTCCAGTAAGATAGCCTTAAAGGAGCTTAGATGTGGACCACTGCATAGCAGACCAATATTTAGTTGGATGAACCTCTTTCTGCTTTTGTACAGTACATAGATCTCTGTGGCTCCGATGAATGTAATACTGATGAGAATGTAGCAGAAAGAAAGCTTGCACTCCAAAATTCATGAGATTGCAAAGACCTAGTGCTGTAGAAATAAATTCACTCCTGCCCAGTGTAGGATGAATACAGTGTGGAGCAAGCAGCAATGTGTGCAGACTTCAGAGTTTCCATCATGAGATGAATAAATGTATAAAAGTTAGTGGAAAAAAACTACTTTATTATCTGAATTTGGAGAGGACAGTGAGTAGTGTTAAAAGGGTCTTTCTTTTCCCAGCAAGGAGAAGTTTTAGAAATCGTAGCCCATCTCTGGAAAAGCTCTTTTTCATTTTAATTGGATATTCAAGATAAGGAAGTACTCTACCTCTGGGGAGATGTGCTGTCTGAAGGACACGCAAGAAACTGCAATTATGTTATGCAGAAGTATGGCATACCTCCTACACGATGTTAAAGTACAGAGCCACAGAAGGCTGAAGAAGAACTCAGGTGCCTGAACACCAAGCAGGGTGCTAGCACAAGACATCTCCCCTCCAGGTTCAATCACAGTAATAGACAGAGTCAATACTGAAGAGAATGAAGACACAAATGGCAAGTCTGAGAGATCCGAGAAGGCTGTCCATTTCTGACTGCATGGGTGAGTGTGCTTGCCGTGCACCCTACTTTATATGCACAGTATTTCCTCTCTCAGCTCAGAGGTCAAAGACTCTGCACCTGAGAAGATGCAATTATGACCTGCCACACCTCAGAGGACAAAAAAAGGAAATCAAGAGACCATAAAGATTAGTGGATTTTCTATTGCTATTGACCTAACTGTGAAAAGCAAGAGAAAGACAGCTGCATAAACTGCAAAGTAACATAGGTCATAGGAAGTCACTGCAGATCCAGAAAGTGTTGGAAGGAAATTAGGCAATCACAGGAAAGCAGCAGTCAGATGCCACCTCCATACACAGGCCTTGGTGTGACGTGATCTCCTATATTATCTGACCTAACACAAAATTCAAAGACAAAACCTGTACCAACAATACAGGAGACAAACAGGACTCCATGTATCAGCATGAAATCAGCAGCAAGGAGCCAGTGGTGAAAACTCTGACAGGAACTGGATGCTGGAGAAGCCTGGAAGTGTAAGAGGCCTCCTAGCTTTAGTGAAATAATGGTAAAGGGATATTCCAACAGAGGTTGTGTGTTTTCCCCTGCCTCAATTTTTCATCAGTAAACACATGTACAATACACTAAACAAAAAAGCAGTTATGTATAAGAAACTGGTAGCATCCTGAATAAAGTTCGAGGGAGGAGAATAAATGACAGGAGAAGAAAATTGGAGAATGCATACAGAAGTTCATTTACGTGTCAAAGTCTAGAGCTCTTTTTGCATTCCTTCACAGAGAAATTATTCACTCTATGAAATGTTAGTTTAGCTTACAAGAATTAGCTTTTTTGTTGTTATTTAGCAAGTGGTGCAGAAAACAGTTCAATGCACTGAGAACACATGGGTCTTCTGAGAAAAATAGGTGGTGATCAAGTAATTAAAAGCTATCATACTGGATGGTCTTCTGGGTAGTGACACTATTTCCAAAATCTACATTAATATTAGTACTTTCTACCTTTGGAGCACTTGATTTACAGTGCAAAAAAAAAACATTATTTTAATATCACATGTGATATTAAAGAGTATACTAATACCAAATAGTATTAGGCTGACAACCATCTTCATTAACCTACATGAGATTTAATTAGGAATATTTTGTGTTAAAAGCCTGATTTGGTATAGGCAGAGCTGGCAGTCAGGAGTTGTTCAAGAAATAAACTTGCATCCTCAGAGATCAGACAGAAGAGATGCTTTGGAGTATAAGGGCCGTGTTACTATTTTGGAGTTTCAGCCATATTAGATTATGGTAAAAGAAATGACCTTTTCAGATTTTAGTGTTGCCCAAAATGTTTAGTATACTAAAGGGGAAATTGTGGAATTGTGGAGTTGTTTTATTCCTGGTTTGTACAAAATATGGATGATCTCACATGTGTATTTTATGCAGTTAAAAAATTGCTCTTTATTCTTTTTCTGGTTTATATTCTTAGATTATATCAAAGGTAAATGTTAAGGTTCAGAAAAACAAAGTTGAAATTGAATGAATTTTACATTTCATTAATTACAAACATATACAAAACAAAAGTCATAGACTCATTAAGTTTGGAAAAGACCTCCAAAATCATCTGTTCCAACCATCCTGCTACCACCACAATCACCCACTAACCCATGTCCCTAAGCACCACGTCCAACCTTTCGTTAAACACCCCCAGGGATGGTGACTCCACTACTTCCCTAGGCAACCCATTCCTGACTGCTCTTTCTCAGGAGATATGTCTCCTAATTTCCAACCTGAACCTCCCCTGAGTGAAGTGAAATAATTCTGGAAAAGAGTTCTCAAAAGTCAAGAACTGTTGTCACCTGAAGAGTCAGGTATGCCCTGAAGTCACATAGTATTTGATGTAATAAAATTTTGGTACAGTTTTCAGTGTACCAGAACATTATCCTTTATTAAGATGGTGGTCAGAAAGTTCGCACTATCATTTTCTATCTGTGTCTCATTAATTTTATCTTTAAGACTCTTCTTTTATTCTCCCTGTAGACATAGTATTATGTTTTATATCTTAAACTTTTAGGAAATTGAATCCAGCATCAGTTCAAGAGAATTAAATTTAGATTGCTCAGTTTTGCATGGCTGTAAGATTCATTACTGAAAAAAAAATTTGGAAATGCTTGATAATATTAAACAGTAGTAAGGACAGCCTAGTAGTTAAGGTACTGAACTAGGCATGAAGAGATTTGGATTCACTGCTCTGCTGCAGGTTTTCTTTGTGAGCTGATGCAGATCTGTATGTTCCCCATCTGTATAATGGGAATTGTTATTCTTCCTGTCTGCATTGCCTAGAAGTCCTGTGAGTTGCTTTTCAGAGGTACATGAGTCCTTCATCTGTGAACACTTTGCAAGAGCAAAGTCTTAAATGTATTCTTTTTCAGGGCAGGAATGATCTCATTATGCTTTAGAAGAGCACAGTGCAGCACTGGGATATAAATCTGCTCATAGCTCCTTCTGCTACAGAAATACAAGTGTTAATAATAATTAATGATATTAGCACCTTTTAATTGTGCTGCACTTATAAGCTCCTGCCTCTTGCTCTGTCTTGGGGAACTCCCCATTGTCTGCTTTAGCAAAGGTAAATACCACTGTTGCACAATAACATTATTGTTGCAGTTGTTAGCAATTTATTCAGTGAACATCTTATGAGTGCAAATAAAGCAAGCAGGTGTCTGCACTGAGTTTATAAACTACATTAGAGATAACACAGCAAGATATGAACAACAGAAGGGGAGCCATGGAATTCAGTGCCTTTCATAGAAATACAAAGCACTAAGCTTTTCTTTTCCCTGTTCTTTTCTTCCACTTACTTTCCTGTTGCTTTCATGGAGTCTAAATCCTAGTGTGTGTACAACATTTGCATTCTCCAAACACTTGGCAAAGCACACTCAGATGAAGTTTAGGCCAAGATATATAGGAAGTAGTGCAAGAAGATGTGCTGTCTTCACAAGTGCTCAAAAAAAAAAAAAAAAGCCACTAAGCCACTTCTTTAAACAGATTATAATCACCTGTCCATCAAGCCTACAACTACTCACCTCTTCTGCAGAAAGCTGCTCAGAGAATAGCGTTGCCCTCAGCTCTCACCGATGTCCTATCTCAAGGCAGAATTTTACCTCCAAGATGGATAGGGATCATCACTTGACAAAACAGAGGGCCAAATAATTTTAGTCCTCATATAAAAATCATTGATATTAGAAGTGAGATTACTACTGGGCTTTGGACCAGATCTCTTTATTAGCCTATGTAACCAGGAAAACCATTTCTCTCTGTAGTTTGCTACCATCTCTTGTTAGATCTTGCCTTAGCTGGAATCATGCTTCCCACACAGAGATTTACAGGAATAAGCAAAGGCATGTGAAGAGGTCTTGACCTCCCCTGTGCTAACACCAGCTGGTGCAATGTGTCCTACTGCATCACAAAATGGAGCCGCAGTTGTTTTGAGAGGCCCATCTGTCAAAGTAGACATCTGCTAAAAGCAATGAGGCTCATTCGTGACAGAAGCTTTGATGTGTTTCTGTCTGTCCACCTATGTGCATATACTAAATAAAACAAAGAAAAGTCAAGAAGATACTGGAAAACAAGGAGAGAACGCATCAAGTGATGAGGTAGTGTCCAGGCCCACAGCATTTTATAGATAAGTTTTGGAGTCTACACAAGAGTCAGATACATGGGGGGGGGGGGGGGAGAAGTTTCTGTAAGCAGTTTTCATTACAGGATTGTACACTGAAGATGAAAATGCCACCCCAGAGCTAAGTATTAACTTAGTTACGTTACAGATAACTCCAATTGAAGAAGAATTACAGGTTAAAAAGAAAAAAGAAGAATCTGTCACTGGGGCTAATAGCAGCCAGTGTCTCCTCAAGGGTAGAAAATGTTAGAGGCTGAACTGCTGCCAAAATCCATGGCAAAGCCAAATCCATCAGGGAGATTCTTCTCTGCTTCATCAATAAAATTTGGATCAGGCCCTTCATTTTCCCTTTGTTGTTGTATTGACCAAGAAGTAGTGGAAAGAAAAACGAGTCACCCCTTCTGAAGGCAACTTGGCCCTCTATGCCAGGTGGTCTGCCGGCAGCATATTGCTCTGTAGGGCATGTTATATCTCTGTGCTTTTCTTATCAAAATGTCAATACTTTCTCATTGCCTTTGAGTGTTCCTAGTAAAGTACATACAGGCTGCAGGAAATGAAAGTCATGAGATCCGAAGGGCTGAGATAGGTGCTCCTTGGAAAAGGCCTGAGGTAGAGGCAGGAACCTGAGCAAAAGGACAAATGAACTGTTATTTACTTATTTTTATATGATTGCAGTTCTGATTTTGGAAGGCAGAAATAGTACTTCAGTGCCTAGTTCCCAGTGAATGTTATGAAATCTTTTGAAGCTAGGAAAACTAACTAACAAGCACATTGTCAGCACTGAAAAATGCAGCAATCTTTCCCTTCTATCCTCCTGTATTTTTGCTTCCTGGCCAGATTTAGTTTTGTGAGGTCCCCTGTCATTATTGAAGGAAAGTTTGCAATTTTTCTACCACATTTCCCTTTGTGGGTGAATAGCATTGCTGTCACCTAGGAAAAGAGGCAGATCTGCAGTGATATGCTGATTCCTCTTGGTCTGTGAAAACTTTGCCATGATTTCAGTGGATCTGGGTTTCACTCCCATCCTTCCTCTCTGGCTCAGCTTTGTCCCCCTTTTGAATACTGAGCATTTTGAGTTCATAATGCCAAAACAGTAGGAGGAAGCACTAAAATTTAGTGTTTGGGATTTTCACCTGTCCAAACTTATCATGTCACTACCATGATTATAAGCAGCACCAGACACTGTCTCTATGGTCCTTACTGCTGTATGGGGTATACAGCAGTGCGGTACAGTACCTTGCCCCCCATTCTGACCCTCCTTGTTGTGTATTGCAACAACATGAGTAATTAAATATATACATATATTCTATGGTTTATTTTAAAATTTTGTCTGATTTAATATCAATGGAAGCCAATCTCCCAGCAAGATGCTGTGGGATGCAGCTTCCTGAGGTGCCCCCTGAGGAGTTGTTCCTCAGCACAGCTGGACTGTATGGAAAAGGCAACACAACCCCAGGCTCTGCTGCCTTCTCTGAGAAAACTCTGTGAGCTGCTTTTCTGCGAGAAAAATGGAAACCACATTGTACTATATTGCCTATAAATGCAGCCTCAATTTGAGGCAAAAATGCATTGCACCAGATAAATTGATTGTTTGCATAAAACGGGCTTCTTAAAGGAACAACAAAAAAATGTAAGGTATGCCACAGCATCAGACAGCACTAGCAGCAATAACAAGCTGGTTACTAATGGGCTGGGATTTAGGCATAGTTTCAAGGTAAATTTGTATTCACATAGATGCACCAGGATAGATTTTATATGAGAAAGTCAATGAAAAGTAAAATCCAAACTGATCACAGACACTCACTTGCTATTCTGCTATATCTGAATTTTATGTGCATGTTTGGTGGCTGATCACTTGGATAGAGACAAATTTGTTTTATTTCTCTCCCTGCAGCTTGTTCATTAAAATTCTGTTTTACTCCAGCAGCCAGCATTGTGCTGCATCCCGACATCCGTGCAGAGGGAAAGTGCCACAACAGACACATGCCAGCTGTCCCTTCCAATCCAGCAAACCATTGCTTCCCTGCATGGAAATATAGTATTTACTCTTTTCCTGGGGAAATAACACATTCTGCAGCAAGACAATAGGACGCAGCTTGTTCATACACGGTTAAAGTACACATGTGGTAAACACAACAACCTGATTTCCCTCTGCATTGCTTCAGTTTCACACAGATGCGTACCAAAATGATTTCTACTGATCTGGTTTTCTGGCAGCCTCAAAGCAGAGCTCCCATTATGCCTACCTCCCACATAGTTTCAGAGTCCCGGGAAGGTGCCTGGCCCCATGCTCATTCCCACAGAGCCTGAAGACACGTGGCTTCTCAGAGAGCTGTGTGCTGGCACGGGGCACGTCTCTGTAAATTCCAGGGCACGTATCACAGCCTTATCTCCTGGATTAGCTGCCGAAATTCCTCTGCTGCATTGAAACACTGGCGTTGTGCCAAAATTCCTGGATGCCTAAAATTAAGCTTTGAGGCTGTATCTAAACAAGGGCTTAGGTACCCAAAATGGACCTTAGATGGAATTCTGGCACCTGAGTACCAAACATCACAAAACTATTGAAAAATGTTGCTGTTCAGCTGTTTTCCAACCCTACAGAAACCAAACATCTGGGGATGCTTTACTTTCTTGCTATAAATTCTCCAGGTGACTAACACTGTTGCAGTGTCTATGCAGAATTGGCCCAGCATTAACATAAATGGATATGCCAGTACCTAACTCGGATCTTAGCAACCCCAACCTTACAGTTCAACAGTTGAGTAAAACAGTTAATTTTCAGCAGTGTTGGCAGACTGCAGTGTGGAAGCCACTGGTGGTAATCACCTCTGCAGAGGAAGCCATGAACTCTGACATCTTATTCTGATTCCTTTTTCTAAGTATTTAAACTTATGCTTTCATTTGCATTGTTGATAAAACAGTGCAACAGCTTAACCAAGAATAGTTTAGTATACAGCAAAAGCATCTGCTTTTAGAAAATGTTCAGCAAATATTGAATTCCAGCATCCTTCAGGCCATAATTTTAGGCAATATTATATATGAGATGCAAAAGGGAAATAGGCACAGAAATACGCTCTGCGGCAAGTTATGCCTGGTTGGCTTTCACATTGACTCGGTGTTTGCTTATTCAGTGTTAGAGAGGTATTCGGGACCAGGCTCTAATAGGTAAAGGATCAGAACAGGAGGACATTTTGCGTCAGTGTGTGGGCTGTGAACGCAACAAGGAGGTGATTAAACAGACACTGGCAGCAGAAGATAAAGTTAGCAATTATGAGACCATTTCCAGGAACAGGCTGCTCAGAATAAAATTATTTTGCTTAAAATCAGCAGGTAAAAGTAAAAAACGGTTTTCAAAGAGGTCTGCTGTTTTAACAAGGTCGGGTTTTCTTTCCCTTTCTTTTAGAGTTGCTAACTAAATGGTTGCACAGATTCCCTTTGTGTGTACTTTGGTGATTATGTTTAATATTATTGCCCCTTTTCTGCGCTAGAAGTGCTTGCGTAGAAAGGTGGGCTGCAGAGTAAGTGATACTGCCTGTTCACAATGCCAAGGCAGCAGGAACAGGGGACTGTAAAGGTTCTTACACCTTGTCTTCCTGATGCTGTGATCTGAGCATGAAAGGGCAACTACCTACGATGTGGATTTATACTGTCCTCCACCATACATAGGGTTCAGTGGCAGCAACCGCACCAGACACCCTGCTTGGTGCCAGCTGTAACAGGAAATTATTAGAAATTGGGCAAAGATCACATATTTCTTCCCAATGGGCTTCCAGATCTGTGAAGATGGCTACTCTTTTCAGTCATTCTTGACATTGCTGGCTTAAAAATACTTTTCTCACAAGTGAAGACTAAATTCTGTAAACCATGCACATAAGCCTTTCAGACCTTTGCTTTGTTTAGGAAACATGCGTATATCATTTTCATATTGCACAAGTTGGCTTATATCGATCAACATGAGCTATTGAATATGCATTTATACATGCTGAGAGCACCTCAGGTGCAGGGAAAATTATGTTATGAACCATAAATGCATGAATTTCCATTGTAAAAAGACTGATGTGACAGCTCGGCCTCCCATAAAGACTGTTACCCATGCAAGAACCTTGGTCTCCTTGCAAATTTCCACTGAGATTAAAAAAGCAGATATTTTGGAAACTTCTTGGAGCACCTGAATTTGTAAGATTTTCTTATTAGAATAAAATACCAGAAATATGTCCCTGTTCTGTTAAGGATTTCACATTTTTGGCTGAAATCTCACCTATATATATATATATTTATACCACATAAAAGCAGTTATATAACAAAATTGCCTTTAAATGCTTCTCTTTACTACCAAGCCCATCCCTCAGAAAACATTCTTTCAACTGACAGACTACCAAACAACATGAATACCCATGAAAGCGATATCAAGTAAATGTAACACTAACTATGGTGCAATAGTGGAACAAAATTATGTTTTCTTGTGCCTTTGTGTTACCAGGGCCATAGCATTTTGTCAGTGCTCCCTCCACCCATCCTGACAGGCTGAACTTCAGTGTCCAGCCTCAGTTTTGCTCCATCACTGCAGGTAAAACTAGTAACACAATTTCTATAGAAGTCTCCATAGAGACGGATATACCACTAAATCCAGAGCCTCATCTCTGCAGTTAAAGCTTGATACATAAAACCTGGACACAAGCACTGAAAGCTTTAGCTTCTACAATGAAGGCACTGACAAACTAGGCTGCAGTTACGTGGAAGATAAGATTACAACATAAGGTACAACATTTTACTCTCTATTAATAAGATAGTACAAATAAACTCTATCCTATGCATAAGTAAAGGAGTGGGAGGATTTTGCATCCATGATTTTTTTTTTTTTTTTCTGAAAAAAAAAAAAAAAGGTTCAAAATCCATACTGTGGGAGATGTGGGAGATAGGAGACCATAAAACTGATGATATTTATACAGGAAAAATTTTATTAGTAGAGTTTCCAGAGTATGTAGGCATCCATGCCATAACATAATATAGTAGCATAATAGCTCAAAGATTCACAAGAAGAGTTCAGTGTGTGGTTAGAAGACTCGTGTGCTCCAAGGATTGTTTTTGCACACAGAAGTGAGGTATTTTACAGTTAGGTCAAGTAAACAATGCAGTAGGTTTGAGTGCTGATTTTTTTTTCCAGTGTGAACAAGTCCAAAGACATCTCATACAGACATTCTTATTCTGACAAAATATACAAAAGAACAAATGGTTCAATCTTTTCTACTAAATACAGCTTGAGGCATATAATTAACAATCTAGAGAAGATGATTGCAAGTGAACTGGCATGAAAAGTTACACTGTTATCACAGATGAAGTTGTAATATTTCATTATCATTTCATGATGCGTGAATTAATTGATATTTATTCACAGAGGTGCATTGGAAATGGTGGTGCCTCTTATGATAATTATACATATTTTTCAATCTGAGGAAGAAAAAAACTGCCTTAAATACTATGAGTTATGAGACAGACCTTCAAAGAGCAACATAACTACTCGTAACTACAACAATACTGCAGTTATGTGCATTTATTTCATATATTCATGGTTCTGGTAGTTATGTCTATGTACACATATGCAGTGTTTATGTCACGTAATGATGCATCTGGGAATGAGAAAATACATTCTAGGAAAGAAAAAAAAGTTCATAAGTGTTCTTTTTTACAAGAAAGAATTGTCCTACCCACTAGTGAAATACAATCATCCCTCAAGTGAAATAGCAAGAGTTATCTGCCAACTGTGAAGGTTTTATAGGTTCTAAACAGGATGGATAAAGCACGCCTGTTTGTGTGGGTTTCTCTCTAAGGATCATATTGCTGGATCCTATGGGTATAATATCAGTCCTGGGGTTTACATTTATAATTTCTTAATAACCAGAAGTAAAAAGCATGCTGAGCAAAGCTGTGAACCTTAGTGTACTCGTTGACTGCTTTGTTAAGCCCTAATCACATCAACAGGCTCTGCAGACAGGAGTATTTAGGAAGAGTTTTAGAAAATATTTGAGCATATTTTGCTCTGTACACAGATGTATATTTTGCCATGATGAAAACAGATAGAACTTGTATTGTGCTTGCTTTGCCCCCTGAAACTAGAACGTATTTCCTCCATGGCTCTGCTAGGAATGAAATGTAACTTGGAAAAACTGATACTAACATTAGGAGACCTTAGAGAGGCCAGGTATGGTCAACAAGAACCAAGGGAAACAAAGAATCTGAAGAAAGTCAAAATGGGAGTGAGGATTTCATAACTGTTGGACATAAAAAGAAAGGACGACATTGAATATTGTGGAAGTAAATGAAAATAGGATTCAATAGAACAATAAGATTGTTACCACTGAGAAGATAGACAAGAGAAAATGAATGCTCATAAATACTCAAGTTTCAAGTGGAAACTACAGAAACTTTCTCTGAAGATTCAGATGGTTAAATGGAGCTAGGAACTTTGTGACAGAAGCACGAGTTTGGCTTTCAGGGCCACCTGAAAGATGCTGAAGCATCTTCCAAGAAGACCTCTTCAGACATCCAAAATTACTATGCTAAAAGGAATGGAAAGAACAGCTTGTAAAGGAGGCTAGACAATAACAAACTGTGCTGCTTTCTTGGAGCCAAGTCTCATGACATCATTCTGGGAAGGCTTTTTGAGGTTGGCAGGAAAAGTTCCATTGCTGATATTGCACATTAGCACAAATGGCTATTCTGTATGTGATAGCACATGAACAATTTGGAGGACATTGGCAGTGAAGCAATTCACAGAGATCTCCTATCCTTGAAGACTGAAACTGAACAGCTGCATAGGCATATGATGTTAGATATAAAACAGCGATGTTGTAGTGCAAGAAGCAAAACTGCAGTATCCATTGCAATATGGAAGAACTTTTCCTCTAGGGTAAAAGGCCGGACAAAGGCATAAAACAAACAAAAGGTTTAAGTGTCAGAGAGGACAAGAGTAGAGAAAAAAATATTCATTTAATACCAAATCAATAAAAAAAAAAAAAATGCTATCAAGGACAGAAGAAGAAATTCTTTAACTATCTATTCATCAATATTAGGATTCTGAGTAATAACTGGGAAGAATTTGAATATCTTGTTTAGGACCATATACTTGATTTAGTTACTGGTATTAAAACTGTGCAAGATTCAACTGACTGAAACATGAAAATTGCAAGTTCTGTTTTGTGTGGGAAGGGGAAGGCAAGTTAACATGACCTCTCCCAAAGTTACTGATAACTCAGAGTAAATGATCTTGAATATCTATGGAACAAATTTAAGAAAACATTAAATGGGGTAATAGTTTGTGTCTGTCATAGATCACTAAATCACACTATGGAACAGCAGAAGGGGATCTTTACAATTCATCCTATAATGCACATGTGACAAAAAGGCATGCTGTGATGGGGGACATCTGTTTCATTCAGATGTGACAAATTGTCAACTTTGACATTGCTAATGTGTCCTTGCAAAATTTTTATTTTTAAAGACAAACATCCTGAAATCCAAAACAGTAAGATAAAAATACAGTGATTACAGATTTAAAAACTGGGCCATACTAAGAACCAAGTGACTGTGACTTTGTTGCATTTGTCTTGTTCAAACAGAAAAAAAAAAAGAAAAAACAACAACAACAACAACAACAAAAAACTATTTGTTATGTGTGTATTTGATATCTTAAAAGACCAATTTGCTATATGGCAAATATGAGCTGGATCAACTTGATTTTATCATAGCCTTCAAGAATTTATATGAGGTAAAAAACTTTGAAAATAAAGTGCCAATCAATCTATCAGACAAAGCATCATGAAGCCCCTTAGCTGACAGAAGATTAGCTATTAGAGGCATTTAAATTAGGTACCAGAGACAATCCCATATTGAACTTTTCTGTAGCTGCCTAAATTTCTGACATTTAACATGGACAAAAACTGTCCAAGTCCTGAGAAACATAAGGCTCTACATTAGCTGTGGTCAGTTCTCAGAAAAAGCATTTCAGTATCAATGGATGCACTTTCAGAGCAAGTATGTCTCTAGAAAAAAAAGAGAAGAGGCTGGCTGACAGTTTCTCAAAAGCCTAGTAATCCTGTGGTTGTCATCCTTCCTTTGAATATACTAAATAGATGTTTCACTCCCAGAACTATTTAGTTTGGTGTTGACCAAATTAAAGTGGTTACTTTGGTAACATTAATGCAGGTTATTACCCAAGAGGCTATAGATCAAGGCATAGAACTCTCTTCTTGAAACTAGATTACCTGTGTATGGTATTAAGTTGAGCAAGTGGCAGTGTAACTCATTCTTGCTGACATAATTTGCAGTATTTGTTAAAAAGCCAAACCATTTTTTTTGCATAAGATATTGTAGAGGTCATAAATACAGGTGACTGTTTCTTGGGTAGGTGTCGTGGTTCCGCTCGAGTGGGCAGCCGAGCTCCACCACAGCCGCTCTCTCACTCCCCCTCCTCAAAAAGGAATGGGGAGAAAATATGTGAAAGGGGCTCAAGGATTGAGATAAGGACGAGAAAATCACGCAATAATTAGTGTAACGGGCAAACCAGACTCAGCATAAGAAGACAGATAGTAAGATTTATTGCTCATTACTAACAAGCTAGAGAAGTGAGAAACAAAGGAAAGAAACCAAAAGCACCTTCCCCCCCATCCACCCTCTTCCACCTCCTCCCCCCGAGCGGCACAGGGGAATGGGGGAATGGGGGTTATGGTCAGTCTACAGCACTTCTTCTCTGCCGCTCCTTCTCGGTCACTCTCGTCCCCTGTGCTGTGGGGTCCCACCCACGGGATGCAGTCCTTGATGAACTGATCCGGCGTGGGCTTCCCACAGGCAGCAGCTCTTCCAGAACTGCTCCAGATATGGGTCCGTACCACGGGGTCCATCCCTCAGGAGAAAACTGCTCCAACCTGGCTCCCCTACGGGCAGCAGCTCCTGCCAGATCACCTGCTCCTGCGTGGTCTCCTCTCCACGGGCTACAGGTCCGGCCCGGAATCTGCTCCGGCAGGGGTCTTCCACAGGCGGCCGCCTCCGTCGGTGCAGGGCCACCTGCTCCACCGTGGTCTCCTCCACGGGCTGCAGCGTGAAACCCTGCTCCACCGTGGTACTCCATGGGCTGCAGGGGGACATCCTGCTTCACCATGGTCCTCACCACAGGCCGCAGGGGACTTCTGCTCCGGCGCCTGGAGCACCTCTCCCCCTCCTTCTACACTGACCTTGGCACCTGCAAGGCTGTTTCTCACTCCCTTGACTCTCCCGGCTGCTGTGTGGCGCAGCGTTTTTTTTCCCTGTCTTAAATATGCTCTCGCAGAGGCGCAAAACAACATCGCTTATTGGCTCAGATCTGGAAAACAACGGGGCCCTTCCCAAACATGGGGCGGCTTCTAGATCTTTCTCACAGAAACCACCCCTATGGCCCCCTGCTACCAAACCTTGCCACGTAAACCCACTACAGTAGGTTGTCACATACATTTTGTACTCAAGATATAATGTTTGAGTTGAAGCTTCACAGCTGCAGATGTTTATCGTATCCTACCTAAGTATATGAATACAGCCAATGTCTTGCCAGCTAGTATCGTTATTCTATTTTGCATTTGCTGTACCTTAAATATTTCTACTGATATATATAAATCATCCAGAAAACAGGGGTGAGAAGTACATCGGGTAGTCATCCAAACCTATTCACCCATGAAAAGGAAAATCAAGATTATTAATATCATTCTGATAGATATTTGTCTAACATATGTTTATTAAACTTGATTTTAAAAAACTTAAGTTATAGTGTCCAAATTATCGCAGTTGTTAACAGCTTTTCTCTCCTCTTTCTGTCTTAGACCAAAAGGCCCAAAAGTGGACACAATACTCCAGCTACAGCTTTATCAATGATGAGTAAAATAGAAAGATTCATTCCTGTATCATATTTTCTAGTATGCCTTATACATCCCAATTATACTGCATTTTAATTGTGATGTGGCATTTTGGGTTTGTGACTCATTTTTCTCACAATGTCCTCCTCTCCTGAACTACTTTCTAGCCAATTGCTCCTCATTTTGTATTTGTGTAGTTCATAATTTTTGATAAAATATAGAGCTCTGTACTTGTACTTACTGAATTGAATCCCATTTTTTTTTTTAGGACATTTCTTCAATTTATCAAGATAATTTTGCACTTTAATCCTGTTCTTCAATCTAATTACAGCCTGGCCTGTTCTGGATCATCTAAAAATTTAATAAATTTATACTCTATTCCTTCTTCCAAGTCATAAGTGGAAATATTGGCTAGGCCCAGGACAACCTGCTGAAATCTACTATACATCCTTCTATTCTGACATTAAATTAAAAACAGTTTTGTATCCACCCTATAGCAGTTTCACTTAGTTTTCTTGACTTGCTTATGAAAGTTTTATGTGAAGCTGTATCAAAAAGCTTCTTAAGATACATGACCTCTATCGTTTCTTCCTTATCGTTCCAACCTGTTAAAATAGTTTGACATGACTTTTTCTTGCAAATGCAAATAGGATTTTTTTTTTTCTATGATTCCTCATCCTAGAAAAAAAAAAAAAAAAAAAAAAAGATGGCTAAAGTCCTGGAAGGTGGGACAATAGTATAAAGTCAACAATTGTTCACTGTCCCTTATAAGGCAGACAAATGTCTTCTGAGATTTCAAGGCCTTAGCTGACTTCCACATCTCTCCCAGCTGTATTCTTACATCTCCATTCCTGGGGCTACTACTAGTATTATCTTCTCCTACTGCAGGAATATCACTGAAGTAATAATTTTCTTTACAAGTATGTTTTGGAGATACATAAATTTTTATATAGCCCAAAGGATTAACAAAATAATACAGGTTTTCTTCAGTTCAGCCCAATTACAGTAAATATACTCCTTAAGCAAGACAGTTGCTTATTTACACTGAGGGTTTCTGAGCCAGTTATGTTTACCAGCCAAGTGAGGGATGTTTACCAAGGACTAAAGAACTGTTTTCTGCTCTGTACCATCTCTGACTGAAGAGATTTGCTCAGGTTCCCATGAGAGCTACACAACCCAGATGAAGACTAACAAGCAATAGGTATGAGCAGGCTACAGGCACTGCCTGGTTTAAATAAGGAAAATAATATTTGAGAGTAAATATATATCTCATAAGTGGAGGAAAGTTTGGAGGCTAGAGGAGCTGTATCTCAGCATTGGTTGAGCAAGGCAAAAAAGGATCTATGAACAGGTTTTAAATGATGTTTGCATAATATACTGAAGGAGGGTTTATGGGAAAATTAAGATCAAGTTCATGTATTCATGTATTCATGACAAAAAGCATTGCAGGGTTATTCATGTTTCTAACATATTCAAAAGAATGGAGGGGAGGGAACAAACAAAAAAAAACTTTTAATCAGAGAGTATTTTCTTACTGAAAACAAGACAACAGCAATGAGGCTGTCACCAAAGATGAAGTTTAAAGTGGCACTTCATTTTATCTTTCATGTCTCACATGTTTACTACAGGACTGAGATGGGAAAACTGTTCAACACTACCAGTCTCTGTACCAGCAGGTGTACAGTAGCAAGCTAACCACAACACACTGCTAGTTCCTCTTAGTCCAGCCAAAATTTGACTATTTTGCTTGTAATCTTTAAATAAAATCTTTTAAATAAATATATTATTTTATATATATAATATATAGTATAGTATAGTATAGTATAGTATAGTATAGTATAGTATAGTATAGTATAGTATAACATAATATAACATAATATAACATAATATAACATAATATAATATAGTAATTTTTAAATAAAATCTTTAAATAAAATCTTTACACTGCTTGACCACTTAATACAGTGATGACCAAGCTCATCTAAAGCTTCTGGGTGTTATAGAGAGCAAGCAGGCAGAAGCACAGAAATTGTATCTCCACCAACACTAATTAATTTTCTACCATTTAGATTCCTTTTTATTTTGACTTGTAATCCATTATTGTAATCATGCCCTAAGGTCAATCTCGGATATACAAAGCTTTGTAAGAAAACAACATATATTCTGTTCTCTTCTATTTTTTTATTGGTAAGTAATCAGGGGTCCTAGAGGAACACAAAAATCTATCCAAAGTATTCTAGGGAAAAATAGGATTGCTTTACTCAGATGTTATTTATTCAGTAAAGTTGATTATATTAACTAATAAGTTAATAGGTCTAATTTTCTAAAAGTCTACCTGAATCATAATTTAGACTATTATTTTATGTTTCTTTATTAGAATTTTGATACCTTGTTATTATGAAACACTTGAGTAACCCGAGACCAAGAATGGTAACTCTTCATTTGTTCTTCTTTTCTGTCAGTCTCATATTCTCATTAGATTCTTGTTACCTATGCCATGACAACAGTATTCTAATTTATCTGTTTTTCTCTTCTCTGATAATGAATTAATGATGATGGGAACCATAGCAACTGAAGCAAAAACTTCATTAAGCAAGAACAATCTTTCAGTTTACACTGTATAATGTGAAATTGTTTTCAGTAACAAAATCTTCCACAGAATGATCATAACTAGAACAAAGTCAGCAGTTAAGCTGAACTCCAATGTAGAAGAGTCCATATTCCAAACTGTAAGATGTTGTACAAGTTTCCACCTTAAGAGTAATCATCAAAGATTGCCTCTGAGTGGCAAAAAATCACTCAACAAAATTTAAGATTTCTAGAAAACCTTTGTCAGCACCCACTGTGATTCATCTTGAAATGTTATCAAAAGCCAACAAAAATAATTAACACTATCAAAACTTTGTATTAAAGAGGTTTTCCAGCTAAAGTAAATATAGTTTGAATGAAATACTGTTTAAAGCTTAGCCAGAAAAACATCTGATCCATCTCTCCATGTTTTTGAGGTTGTCAATAGCTTAGGTATTTCAGAAGTATAGACAAAGGCTAAAAATATAGACAAGCGAAAATTTATGACAATCTAGCCCTTAAAAATGAAAATTCTCTCAACATGTGAGACTGGAGGTCTACCTACTCTTGCAAAATACATGTAGTTAATAAGATATGACAAAACAATGTTAACAACATTTCCAACAATTTACTGTTCAAGAACTACTTCAGAAGACAAAGTTAAAAATAAAGTGAATTAATAATAGGAGTAAACATCCTATCCAAAAAGATCTGCTGGTTCAGGCTTGCTGTAAGCAACAAACCAGCTTAGTTATTAAAGCGCATGAACTGAAAAAAGAGGAATTTAATTACCCTGTCATATAATGAGAAAGGAATGCAGGAGGGCAAGAAGTGTCCACCAATTTCTTTGAGTACTTTGTGAACATATTCTTTTTAATATATTTGAAAGATAAGGAAAACATCCTCTTCTAATTAATAAAGCTGAATTAATTAAGAATGAGACAGAGGAAAACAACTTAGGGGGAGTAACCATAAAACTGGAGAGCCTGTGATGCATAAGAAAGAGAGTAGAGAGTAGCAAAGTAAAACCACTTTGCATTGGAGGAAGACTGACTTCAATATGATCAGAGACCTGGTGGATATTAGCCCATAAGAACCAAGTCTAAGTATACATGACAGAAAATGAGATATAAAGAGACATAGAAAGCCCAAGTAAGCTTCCTAAGCATAGCAAT